>NC_080058.1:19787383-19822383 GCF_026212465.1 Amaranthus tricolor
ATTAAAGGGACTTGTAAGAAATTTCTTCAAGGGGAAGAACGTGGTAAGAGAATATAGTGAGATCTTTTATTTTGTCTTAAAGTCAGATTAATAAAAGGCATTGAAATCCTACGGGTTGAAAGAGAACCCATAGCCGGGGAGTAACATGTTTAGAACCGAACCTCGTTAACATATCGTGTGTTATTCGTTAAGTTTATTTTCCGCACATACGTTATTGTTTTATTACTCGACCTAAAAACTATCCCAGAAAACAGTTTTTGAGAGGTCCCTCAATCTCTTAAGTTTTAGGTCCTTTTACCGGTGTAGATCATCATAGGTCTTGCTAGGCATGGCCACGGGGCAGGTTACCCGGAACCGAACCGGTCCCGAACCGCTTGGAACCGGATTCGGAACCGGAACCGTTTGCGACAGGTTCCGAACCGCCCCGAACCGCGGAACCGTGAAACCGCCGGAAAAATACTTCATGAACCGGAGCTAAAAAACCGCGGTTTGGAACCGGAACCGGTCCGGGTGAACCGGTCCAACGGTTCCATGGAACCGGAACCGGTCCGGTTGAACTGGTCCAACGGTTCCGTGGAACCGGAATCGGGACCGGTTCGGGTGAACCGGCTCAACGGTTCCATGGAACCGGAACCGCGAAAACTAGTCGTTATGTAGCCGTTGCATTTTCCCCTATAAATACCTAGGAAACACGGACACGGCACCTAACTGGCGTGTCCCGTGTCGGACACGTGTCGGACACGGACACGCGACGGACACGCGAAAATCCGTGTCCGACACGCCAAATGAAGTGTCCAATATTTTAATATTTTTTCGGACACGTGGACACGGCAAGGACACGCGACGGACACGGCAAGGGACACGGCAAGGACACTTGTGTTGTTTTTATTTTAAAAAAAAACAATTGAAAACAAAATCAGTAGACACTATCACAGTAAGCGAACAATCGAATTCCATATTTTCATTTCCCTCTCAATTCCCTCTCTTGCTCTCAGCCTCTCACTCCTCCTCTAACCCTAAAAACTCGAACTCACCTCTTCCTCCACCTCCATCACGCCACCGCCACCGCTGCAACTACTCGAACTCGAACTCGGTCGGTGCTGCAACTGGTGGCTGCTGCTTCCCTGTGGGCTGTGGGTTATTCGAATCCAATCAAAGCATCCCAAAAAATCGAAATTTTTGATTTTGTTTAAGGTATTTTCACTCTTTATCCTAAATCCTAATCTTAATCTTGTTCTAATCTTTAATCTAAGTGTTAATCTAATTGTTTTTGAGGTTTGCTGCCATTGTTGGCTGCTGCACTGCAGCATATATGCCTATATGGCTAATTGGCTAGTGGGAAGAGCAAGTAGCCCATACCTTCTTAAATGCTATTTCAAGGCTGCTTCTTTTCATAACTATTATTTTTTCCCAAATATTTACAATTATATTAGCTAATTACTATTTTTAAGTGTGTTCACATAAAACTAAATATGAATTTTCATTGGAGAAGTTTTATTTGTTCTTCTCATTTGAATTTTGTTTGTAGAAAGGTTGTTCATTTATTTGAAAGCATGAAAATTAGAGATTTTGTATTTGGATTTGGATTTCAATTAGCTTTGAAATTGTTGAAGAAAGTTGCTTTAGCAATTGGTACCATCACGTGGTTTGCTTTGTTCTATCACTCATGAAAGCTGGAATTTAGGACTGTATTCAATATTATGGTTTTGATCATATGCATCTGGAATTTAATACTTGCTGTCTTGCTGATTATGGAGCTCAAAATGCATAGCAACTGTTTGTTCATATCCATCTTCATTTTTAGCATTTTTTTTAATGTGTTTGTTAATGTTATTTGTTAATCTTGATTTTTAAATCTTTAATTGTGGTTGTTTATATTTGAAGAGTTCAATCATGTCTAGTAGTGGGGCTAGTGGCTCTGATTCATGCAATGTTAGTGGTGATGCTACAAAAGAAGAGGGTGATTTCGGTTCTTATCCTTTGTGGAAATATGTTGTTAAAGGGGACAAAATGAGTGGAGGTGGGGGTAATTATACTTGGCAATGCAACTTTTGCAAACAAATAAAGAGTGGTTCATATACTAGAGTTAGAGCACATTTGATGGGTGTTGCAAAAGGTGGAATTAGTCAATGTCCTAATGTAACAAATGAGGATAGAATACAAATGAGAAACTTAGAAAGACAAGTTGAGCAATATAAAGAATCTAGACAACCAAAAAGACCACCACTTCCTAGTCAATCTTTGTCTTCTGAAACTTCTCTTTCACCAACTTCATATGCCAAGAAAAGAAAATCTGACAACCCAATCACCAAAGCTTTTGATATACAAGCTCGAAACAACTTAGATGCTGAGATAGCAAGGATGTTTTTTACTGGAGGATTGCCTTTCAACCTTTGTCGAAACCCTTACTATGTTAGTTCATACAACTATGCTGCCACAAATAATATTCCTGGTTACAAGCCTCCTGGTTACAATAAAATGAGAACCACTTTGTTAGATAGAGAGAAAGAAAATGTTGAAAGGCTTTTAGAACCAACAAAGGCTACTTGGAGGGAAAAAGGGGTAAGTATAGTGAGTGATGGGTGGAGTGATCCACAAAGGAGACCTTTAATTAACCTCATGGTGGCTTGTGAAGTTGGTCCTCTGTTCTTAAAGGCCGTTGATTGCTCAAGAGAGGTAAAGGATAAAGACTTTATTGCTAGTTTGTTGAATGATGCCATTGAAGAAGTTGGAGATGACAAATTTGTTGTACAAATTCTCACTGATAATCCAAGCAATTGCAAGGCCGCTGGAGAACTTATAGAGGGTAGATATCCACATATATTTTGGACACCATGCATTGTTCACACTCTTAACCTTGCTCTTAAAAACATTTGTAATGCTAAAAATGTTTCAAACAATGAGGAGGTTTATGATGAGTGTCATTGGATAACCGAAGTTCATGGAGATGCTTTATTTGTCAAAAACTACATAATGAACCATTCAATGAGGTTAGCTATATTTAATAAGTTCTCTCCATTAAAGCTTCTTTCTGTCGGTGATACTCGCTTCGCTTCGGTAGTTGTCATGTTAAAGAGGATGAAACTTCTTAAACCAACTCTTCAATCCATGGTTGTTAGTGAGGCTTGGTCCACATATCGTGATGATCATCGTGGACAAGCTACACTTGTGAGGGAAAAGATTCTAAATGACGATTACATCCTTGATTTTACTCGTCCCATTTATGACATGATAAGAGCATGTGATACCGACAAAGCATCACTTCATCTAGTATATGAAAAATGGGATTCAATGATTTCAAAGGTGAAGGAGATCATATATAACCATGAGCATAAACAAAGGCATGAGTATTCTTCTTTCTTTAGTGTGGTCGAAACAATACTTCTTAGCCGTTGGAAGAAAAGCAACACTCCACTTCATTGTTTGGCACATTCTTTGAATCCAAGGTAAAGGAGATCATATTGTATGTTTAAATGTTTAAAGCATTAGATTATGCATTAACTAAATTTTCTTCTTTTTTATGTATTTAAAAGGTATTATAGTGACGTGTGGCTTAAAGAGGTCCCCGGTAGAGTTGCTCCACATGTTGACAATGAAATTTCCACACAAAGATTCAATTGCTTCAGAAGATTGTTTTAAGACTTGGAAGATAGAAGAAAGGTTAATATGGAGTATGCTATTTTCTCGGCAAGAGATGGTGGTGTATTTACCGAACCGGAATGCTTGAATGATATGTACTTGATGGCTCCAAAGCATTGGTGGGCAACTTATGGTTCACAAGTTCCGATGCTTCAAGCATTAGCATTCAAGTTGTTAGGACAACCATCATCTTCCTCTTGTTGTGAGAGGAATTAGAGCACATATAAATTCATTCATTCATGTACTAGAAACAAACTTGCACCAAAACGTGCTCAAGATTTGGTGTACATTCATAACAATCTTCGTTTGCTTTCAAGGAGAGGTGAGGCTTATAACAAGGGAAGAACAAGGTTGTGGGATGTTGGAGGAGATGACTTTGGAAATCTAGAAGATTCTATTTGTCTTGGCATGAAGGATCTTTCTCTTGATGAGCCCGAGTTGGAAACTAATTTTGTAGCGGAGGATGATGATGGATGTCATATGGATGATGTGTGATGATCAAACTTAAATTTACCTATTTATTTGGTTTTCTTTGATTTGGTTTGTATGACTATTTTTAAGTACTCTTGTTGTTTATTTGGTACTTATTTGAATTTTATGTGAGTTTTATATTTTTAAAGTGTTTTTTTTACAAATATCAAATGAAAGATTGTAAAATTATCTTTAATTTGATATATTTATTATATTACCATTTTCGTGTCCCCGTGTCCACCATTTTTAAGTTGGCGTTTTCCCGTACCCGTGTCGTGTCCGTGTCCGTGTCCGTGTCCGTGTCCGTTTTAGTGCAACCTAGATAAATACTCATCACATTCAATCATTTTCATTCACAACTCATCTCTTCTCCTACTCTCTCTACTTACTCTCTCTACTTAATTCTTTAATTACGCAATTATTCTCTTAATTACATAATTAGTCTTTTAATTATTTCTTAATTTAGTTAATTACATAATTAGTCTATTAATTATTTATTTATTTCTTAATTCTATTATTATTTCAATATTATCAATCATGTCTTCATTTTTGAAAAAAGCCTCAAAAAAAGTTACTAAAGTGGCAAAACCATTGGGAGGTTCCAGCTCCTCCAAAAGAAAGGCCACTTCTACTCCGTCGGTATCAACAACACCTTCCATTAGTAATTATAATTATGAACCAAATTATCCAGAAGGGTACGACCCAGAATTACATAATTATGCAGAAGAAGTGGAAACAGAAATACAAATTGATGAAGAAGAACAACAAGAAGAGGAACCAACGACCCCTATTGGGATACATATATCTCGACAGTCATCAACAAGATCACATGAAGAACAACAACAACAACGACAAGCTCATGGTAAACGAGTCAATTTCCAAACTATCGGTTAGTTTTATAATTTTATTCTTCAAATTAACTAAATTTTAAATTATTTATTTATTTAATTATAGTTTTATAATTTTAAATTATTTATTTAGATGAAGATGAACCAGTAAGACAACCTTTTCCGGCAATGCCACCTCCTAGTGGTAGAGTTGTTTCACATGTGTAGTCGTATTTCACAAAAGAACCAACCGAGAATCCAGATATTTTCTTATGCACTTGTCAAATTTGTGAAAGTCAAGCAGTAAAGCCCTTAGTTTCATACAGTTTCGCCAGAGGTAAATACTTTTTAAGTTTTTTATACATACATTATATATTCATATTTTATAAAAATTTATTTATTGTATTTTGTGAATACGTGTTAGGTGGTGGTACGGGATCTTTTAACAAACATTTGGCAAAGAAGCATGGAATCACAAAAGAAACTCATGCAGCAAGCGGCAGCGGGACCACAAGTGGAACTAGAAGCCGACAGACACAGTGGGACATTCCCAGCACAGGTATGCCTTTTAGATATAATCGTAATGATATGATTGATGAATTTTCTAGGTATGTAATTTGTGATGAATTGCCTTTTAACCACGGTGAAAGTAGGGCATACGAGCGTTACGCTAGAAAAACTATGCAACCACAACATAGAGCAATCCCTAGGAGCACTCTTAAAAGACGCACAATTAAATTATATGAATCAATGCGCTATGAATTAGTTGAAATGTTTAAATCTTTTAATGGTAGGGTTAGCATAACAACTGACATTTGGTCTGCTCCCCACATTTAGAATCTTATATGTGTGTAACAGCACATTGGATAGATCAAAATTGGATTATTCAAAAAAGAATAATTGCTTTTGAGACAATGCCAGAAAGACATACCGGTGAAAACATAAAATATAGATTAGTAGAGATATGTAGAGAATGGAACGTATTAGATAAGATATTTTGTTGTTCAACTGATAATGCAACCGCGAACATTAAATGTCTAGAACTTTTGTATAACGAACCTGCATTTAGTTTTATCCTTGGGGGTAGCTTATTACACATACGTTGTTGTGCGCATATAGTTAACTTATCTTGCCAAGCTGGCATAAAACAATTAAGCGATTTATTAGAACCAATTAGGGATATAGTGAAATGGCTTAGGATTGGAAAGATAAAGAGACGATACAAACAATTATGTGACCAATATCAACTTAAAAAAGTGTATTGGTCATTAGATACTCCTACACGTTGGGGCTCAACCAACGATTTATTAAGAAAGGCGATTGCTTATCGTCCAGTTATAACACAACTATATAGTGAGTGTACAGATAGTTACATAGCTGATGACACTTGGGAATTAGCTATAGGTGTACATAACATATTAGAAGCATATGACCACGCGACTAAGATTTTTTCATATGTTTATGAACCGAACGTTCACTTAGTAATAAGTGAGTGTGTTACTATTTTTTATCATCTCCTTAAATATACGCATGATGATACTAACCCATATTTGAAGCCGATTCTTGCATATATGATGGAAAAATGGAAGGCATATTTTACCGAATTTCCTTATATTTATGGAATCGCAACCATTTTGGACCCATGTTTTAAAACTGAGGTCCTTACTAAAGTTATAGGATTTTACTACCAATCGTTAGATCGCCCGCCTACTGATGTACATAATTATGTAGGAACATGTAAAAAATATTTAGCAGAACTCTATGATTATTACGCTAGTGTGTATAACCCAAAACGCGATACGTCTAGGCGTGCTAGCGTTTCGGCACGTCCCTCTTACTATAATTCGGTAATAGCTAATATAATGAGTCAAGATGATAGTTTTGTAGGATCATCTTCTTCCTCGACCTCATATTTAGAACTAGATAGTTATCTTAAACACCACATTGAAATAGACCAAGGTAGCTATAATATTTTAGAGTGGTGGAAAGAAAAATCTGTAAAATTTCCCATTTTATCGAGAATTGCAAAGGATATCCTTGCAATTGCCGCGTCAACAATTGCGTCGGAGTCTGCTTTTAGTGCAGGTAGAAGAGTTTTGGACGAAAAGAGATCTCGTCTTGCTCCACAGAGTATTCAAATATGTGTTTGCAAGAAAGATTGGGATCAAGCGGAGATTCGAACACAAGGACTAAGGAATGATGATGATCAAGACGACGATGATGATCCATGGATGATGATGGATACATCTACATCATCGTCAGGAGGAGAGTCAGCGGAAGCATCTAACCAACCACATGATGATGACGAAGACGAATAGGATCAATCCGACAACGATAAATCAACATTCAACAACTATAAATAAAAGGTATGACAAAGAACTACGTGGGCTTTGATTCCTTCGGGATACGTAGGCAGCTTAGTATTCCTTTGGGTACTAGGTTCAAGTCCATTTTCTCCCTTTTTTTTATTAATCATCTTTATCGACATTATCATTGATTCGTTTGTTATTAATTTATTTTTTTCATTCTTTTTAGTAAATATTTCAATAACGATGACAACTTGACATGCAATGAATTTCGCTAATAATCAAGTAATCATCAAAGGTACGTCCGCAATATTATAGTATTTTTTTATTATATAAATATTTAAAGAAAAAATAAAAATGGAACTGATGGTTCGACCCGCCCGTCCCGTGAGTTGGAACCGCCGGAACCGCCTCATGAACCGCCAAGGAACCGTTTGGAACCGCCCGGAACCGGAACCATTCGCGACAGGTTCCAAATGGAACCGGAACCGGATGGAACCGGAACGGAACAGGACCAACCCGGACCGTGGCCATGCCTAGGTCTTGCATTACATTTGGTGTTGGTTTGTTGGCTAAAGAGGATACCGAGTCATGTAAGTGGTTGTTTAGGACTTTTTCATACTTTATTGTGAATTGTATGCCTATTTATTTCATAACTGATCAAGACCCTGCAATGAAAATTGCAATTAAGAATGTTTTGCCAAATACAATACATAAACTTTGTATGTGGCACATAATTAGCAAAGTCACAGAAAAAGTAGGACCTGAATTGAACAAAGATGAGTTTTTTTTTGAAAGAATTAAATATTTGTGTGTGAAATGTTGAACAAGAAGAAAGTGAGTTTGAGGAGAAATGGGAGGCAATCATGATAAAGTGTAATCTTCTTGAGGATAAATGGTTTCGTAACTTGTTTAGTATACGAGACCAATGGATACCGGCATATTTTAGGGATATCACATTGGGAAGGATTTTGAGAATTACATCTAGATCAGAGAGCATTAACAATTTTTTTAACAATTTTTCAAACCCACACATGACGTTTGTTGAATTTTACATGAGCTATGAAAGTGAAATGGATGCCCAAAGATATAACCAAGAAAAGCTAAATGTATCATCACTTCATACGGTACCCCAATTAAAAACTCCATTGCCAATTGAAAAGCATGCTAGTGAAGTCTATACAAGAACAATATTTTTACTATTTCAATATGAAGTTTATAAGTCTAGTTTCAAGACTTATATTCAAAGTATTGAAAAAAGTGAAAGTGTTGAAACTATAACTGTTTTGGACTCGGTATTAGAAAAGATGTACAAAGTCACATTTATTGCAGGAAGTTCAATTGATGAGCTTCAACTAGATTGTGGATGTAACTTGTTCAAACGTATATGCCTATTATGTTGTCATGCGATTTGTGTTATGAGTGCAAGGAAAATAACACAAATCCCAAAGCAATATATCTTGGATCGTTGGACAAAACTAGCTATGACGAAGCTTATTTTTGATATGCATGGCAATTTGATTGAAGACCATAAAAATTTGGACAACACTGGAAAGTTGTTGGGGGAAGTTTGGTCGAAAATATTCCATTGTGTTGGTTTAGCTGAAGGGAGTCACTAGTGAAAAAAACCTCGTTTGCTGCGGTTTTTCAGCCATTTTTTTGCTGCGGTTTTGGCCCCCAACAATAGTGATAGCAGCAAATGTCCTACTTTAAATGCTGCGGTTAAAAACCGCAGCAAATAAGGGCATTATTTGCTGCGGTCAAAACAAAACCGCAGGAAATAAGGAGGAGTATTTGCTGCGGTCAGAGGAAAAACCGCAGCAAATAAGTGGGGAATTATTTTTGTTTGTGTCATTAATCAAAGCTTCTGCACAACATTAATCCTTGCATAACCAAGGCCTTAATCAGCCCCGGTTTCGCATCAATACCAAGTTTGAGCTACTTTATGCGCAAAAATGTCAAAAAATGTTAAAAACACATAAAATCGCAACTTAACACGTAATTTCTAGCATATGACTACGATTTTAAATTCTAACTACTTATACACAATAATATATACCAAATAGTGTTGTATGCCAAATTTCATGCAAAACAAACCAAGTTTGAGCTACTTTACGCGCGAAAGTGCCATAAACGGTTAAAAACGCTTAAAATCGCAACTTAACACGTAAATTCTAGCAGATGAATATGATTTTCAATTCTAACCACTTCAACAAAATAATATATACCAAATAGTGTTGTGTGCCAAGTTTCGTGCAAAACAAACCAAGTTTGAGCTACTTTACGCTCGAAAGTGCCAAAAACGGTTAAAAGCGCATAAAATCGAAACTTAACACGTAATTTCTAGCATATGACTATGATTTTCAATTCTAACCATTTCAACACAATAATATATACCAAATAGTTTTGTGTGCCAAGTTTCGTGCATAACAAACCATGTTTGAGCTACTTTACGCGCGAAAGTGCCAAAAACGGTTAAAAACGCAAAAAATCGCAACTTAACACGTAATTTCTAGCAAATGACTATTGTTTTCAATTCTAACCACTTCAACACAATACTGTATACCAAATAGTGTTGTGTGCCATGTTTCGTGCATAACAAACAAAGTTTGAGCTACTTTACGCGCGAAATTGAGTAAAACTCTTAAAAACGCATAATATTGCAACTTAACACGTAATTTCTAGCATATGACTATAATTTTCAATTCTATCCACTTCAACACAATAATATATACCAAAAGAGTGTTTTGTGCCAAGTTTCGTGCAAATCTGATACAAATGTGGTTGTATGAAATGAAGATACCAAAAGAGCCCAAACAACGCTGCATACAGACCTCACGACACAGCAGCAAACTAGTGACCAGACCACCTTGCACGACTAGTGGAGACCAAATCTATGCATCCAGGACATAGGCTAAAGTGGAAATGGAATCTTGGTACATGGATCTACCTATCAAGGTCCTAAAACCATTCTAACAATCCCCGTGGACTCCTAGAAGCTGAGCTGAAGGAGGCTGCTCGACAGTTTGCTAAATCAGAGTTGTCTAAGTTTTTGTGGTTGTTTCGTGTTCTTTTCATGATCATTTGTAGTTTTGGTCTTTTTTATAAATCAAAGCTTCCGCACAACATTAATCCTTGCATAACCAAGGCCTTAATCAGCCCCGGTTTCGCATCCAAACCAAGTTTGAGCTACTTTATGCGCAAAATTGTCAATAACGGTTAAAAACGCATAAAATCGCAACTTAACACGTAATTTCTAGCATATGACTACGTTTTTCAATTCTAACAACTTCAACACAATAATATATACCAAATAGTGTTGTGTGCCATGTATCGTTCAAAACAAACCAAGTTTGAGCTACTATACGCGCGAAAGTGCCAAAAACGGTTAAAAACACATAAAATCGCAACTTAACACGTAATTTCTAGCATATGACTATGATTTTCAATTCTAACCACTTCAACACAATAATATATACCAAATGGTGTTGTGTGCCAAGTTTCGTGCATAACAAACCATGTTTGAGCTACTTTACGCGCGAAATTGACAAAAACGCTTAAAAACGCATAAAAACGCAACTTAACACGTAATTTCTAGCATATGACTATAATTTTCAATTCTATCCACTTCAACACAATAATATATACCAAAAGAGTGTTGTGTGCCAAGTTTCGTGCAAATCTGATACAAATGTGGTTGTATGAAATGAAGATACCAAAGGAGCCCACACAAGGCTACATACAGACCTTACGACACAGCAGCAAACTAGTGACCAGACCACCTTGCACGACTAGTGGAGACCAAACCTATGCATCCAGAACCTAGGATAAAGTGGAAATGGATTCTTGGTACCTGGATCTAGCTATCAAGGTCCTAAAACGATTCTAACAATCCCCATGGACTCCTAGAAGCTGAGCTTAAGGACGGCTGCTCGACAGTTTGCTAGATCAGAATTGTCTAAGTGTTTGTGGTTGTTTCGTTTTCTTTTCATGATCGTTTGTAGTTTTTGTGTGTGTCATTAATCAAATCTTCCGCACAACATTAATCCTTGCATAACCAAGGCCTTAATCAGCCCCGGTTTCGCATCGAAACCCAGTTTGAGCTACTTTATGCGCAAAAGTGTCAAAAACGGTTGAAAACGCATAAAATCGCAACTTATCACGTAATTTCTAGCATATGACTACAATTTTCAATCCTAACTACTTCAACACAATAATATATACCAAATAGTGTTGTGTGCCAAGTTTCATGCAAAACAAACAAAGTTTGAGCTACTTTACGTGCGAAAGTGCCATAATAAAATCGCAACTTAACACGTAATTTCTAGCAAATGACTATTATTTTCAATTCTAACCACTTCAACAAAATAATATATACCAAATAGTGTTGTGTGCCAAGTTTCGTGCAAAACAAACCAAGTTTGAGCTACTTTACGCGCGAAAGTGCCAAAAACGGTTAAAAGCGCATAAAATCGCAACTTAACACGTAATTTCTAGCATATGACTATGATTTTAAATTCTATACACTTCAACACAATAATATATACCAAATAATGTTGTGTGCCATGTTTCGTGCATAACAAACCAAGTTTGAGCTACTTTACGGGCGAAAGTGCCAAAAACGGTTAAAAACGCATAAAATCGCAACTTAACACGTAATTTCTAGCATATGACTATGATTTTTAATTCTAACCACTTCAACACAATAATATATACCAAATAGTGTTGTGTGCCAAGTTTCGTGCATAACATACCAAGTTTGAGCTACTTTACGCGCGAAAGTGCCAAAAACGGTTAAAAACGCAAAAAATCGCAACTTAACACGTAATTTCTAGCATATGACTATTACTTTCAATTCTAAACACTTCAACACAATAATGTATACCAAATAGTGTTGTGTGCCATGTTTCGTGCATAACAAACAAAGTTTGAGCTACTTTACGCGCGAAATTGAGTAAAACTCTTAAATACGCATAATATCGCAACTTAACACGTAATTTCTAGCATATGACTATAATTTTCAATTCTATCCACTTCAACACAATAATATATACCAAAAGAGTGTTGTGTGCCAAGTTTCGTGCAAATTTGATACAAATGTGGTTGTATGAAATGAAGATACCAAGGTAGCCCACACAAGGCTACATACAGACCTCACGACACAGCAGCAAACTAGTGACCAGACCACCTTGCACGACTAGTGGAGACCAAACCTATGCATCCAGGACCTAGGATAAAATGGAAATGGATTCTTGGTACCTGGATCTTGCTATCAAGGTCCTAAAACGATTCTAACAATCCCCATGGACTCCTAGAAGCTGAGCTTAAGGACGGCTGCTCGACAGTTTGCTAGATCAGAATTGTCTAAGTGTTTGTGGTTGTTTCGTTTTCTTTTCATGATCATTTGTAGTTTTTGTGTGTGTCATTAATGAAAGCTTCCGCACAACATTAATCCTTGCATAACCAAGGCCATAATCAGCCCCGGTTTCGCATTGAAACCCAGTTTGAGCTACTTTATGCGCAAAAGTGTCAAAAACGGTTAAAAACGCATAAAATCGCAACTTAACACGTAATTTCTTGCATATGACTACAATTTTCAATCCTAACTACTTCAACACAATAATATATACCAAATAGTGTTGTGTGCCAAGTTTCATGCAAAACAAACCAAGTTTGAGCTACTTTACGTGCGAAAGTGCCATAAACGGTTAAAAACGCATAAAATCGCAACTTAACACGTAATTTCTAGCAAATGAATATGATTTTCAATTCTAACCACTTCAAAAAAATAATATATACCAAATAGTGTTGTGTGCCATGTTTCGTGCAAAACAAACCAAGTTTGAGCTACTTTGCGCGCGAAAGTGCCAAAAATGGTTAAAAGCGCATAAAATCGCATCTTAACACGTAATTTCTAGCATTTGACTATGATTTTAAATTCTATCCACTTCAACACAATAATATATACCAAATAATGTTGTGTGCCATGTTTCGTGCATAACAAACCAAGTTTGAGCTACTTTACGGGCGAAAGTGCCAAAAACGGTTAAAAACGCATAAAAACGCAACTTAACACGTAATTTCTAGCATATGACTATGATTTTCAATTCTAACCACTTCAACACAATAATATATGCCAAATAGTGTTGTGTGCCAAGTTTCGTGCATAACAAACCAACTTTGAGCTATTTTACGCGCGAAAGTGCCAAAAACGGTTAAAAACGCAAAAAATCGCAACTTAACACGTAATTTCTAGCATATGACTATTATTTTCAATTCTAACCACTTCAACACAATAATATATACCAAATAGTGTTGTGTGCCAAGTTTCGTGCATAACAAACCATGTTTGAGCTACTTTACGCGCGAAATTGACAAAAACGCTTAAAAACGTATAAAATCGCAACTTAACACGTAATTTCTAGCATATGACTATGATTTTCAATTCTATCCACTTCAACACAATAATATATACCAAAAGATTGTTGTGTGCCAAGTTTCGTGCAAATCTGATACAAATGTGGTTGTATGAAATGAAGATACCAATGGAGCCTACACAAGGCTGCATACAGACCTCACGACACAGCAACAAACTAGTGATCAAACCACCTTGCACGACACGTGGAGACCAAAACTATGCATCCAGGACCAAGGAAAAAGTGAAAATGGAATCTTGGTACTTTAATCTAGCTATCAACGTCCTAAAATCATTCTAACAATCCCCGTGGACTCCTAGAAGCTTAGCTGAAGGAGGGCTGCTCGACAGTTTGCTAGATCAAAATTGTCTAAATGTTTGTGGTTGTTTCGTTTTCTTTTCATGATCATTTGTAGTTTTTGTCTGTGTCATAAATCAAAGCTTCCGCACAACTTTAAGCCTTGCATAACCAAGGCCTTAATCGGCCCCGGTTTCGCATCCAAACCAAGTTTGAGCTACTTTATGCGCAAAAGGGTCAAAAACGGTTAAAAACGCATAAAATCGCAACTTAACACGTAATTTCTAGCATATGACTACGAATTTCAATTCTAACAACTTTTACACAATAATATATACCAAATAGTGTTGTGTGCCATATTTCGTGCAAGACAAACAAGGTTTGAGCTACTATACGCGCGAAAGTGCCAAAAACGGTTAAAAACGCATAAAATCGCAACTTAACACGTAATTTATTGCATATGACTATGATTTTAAATTCTAACCACTTCAACACAATAATATATACCAAATAGTGTTGTGTGCCAAGTTTCGTGCATAAAAAACCAAGTTTGAGCTACTTTACGCGCGAAATTGACAAAAACGCTTAAAAACGCATAAAATCGCAACTTAACACGTAATTTCTAGCATATGACTATAATTTTCTTTTCTATCCACTTCATCAAATAATATATACCAAAGAGTGTATGTGCCAAGTTTCGTGTAAATCTGATACAAATGTGGTTGTATGAAATGAAGATACCAAAGGAGCCCACACAAGGCTGCATACAGACCTCACGGCACAACAGCAAACTAGTGACCAGACCACATTGCACGACATGTGGAGACCAAACCTATGCATCCAGGACATAGGCTAAAGTGGAAATGGAATCTTGGTACATGGATCTACCTATCAAGGTCCTAAAACCATTCTAACAATCCCCGTGGACTCCTAGAAGCTGAGCTGAAGGAGGCTGCTCGACAGTTTGCTAAATCAGAGTTGTCTAAGTTTTTGTGGTTGTTTCGTGTTCTTTTCATGATCATTTGTAGTTTTGGTCTTTTTTATAAATCAAAGCTTCCGCACAACATTAATCCTTGCATAACCAAGGCCTTAATCAGCCCCGGTTTCGCATCCAAACCAAGTTTGAGCTACTTTATGCGCAAAATTGTCAATAACGGTTAAAAACGCATAAAATCGCAACTTAACACGTAATTTCTAGCATATGACTACGTTTTTCAATTCTAACAACTTCAACACAATAATATATACCAAATAGTGTTGTGTGCCATGTATCGTTCAAAACAAACCAAGTTTGAGCTACTATACGCGCGAAAGTGCCAAAAACGGTTAAAAACACATAAAATCGCAACTTAACACGTAATTTCTAGCATATGACTATGATTTTCAATTCTAACCACTTCAACACAATAATATATACCAAATGGTGTTGTGTGCCAAGTTTCGTGCATAACAAACCATGTTTGAGCTACTTTACGCGCGAAATTGACAAAAACGCTTAAAAACGCATAAAAACGCAACTTAACACGTAATTTCTAGCATATGACTATGATTTTTAATTCTATCCACTTCAACACAATAATATATACCAAAAGAGTGTTGTGTGCCAAGTTTCGTGCAAATCTGATACAAATGTGGTTGTATGAAATGAAGATACCAAAGGAGCCCACACAAGGCTGCATACAGACCTCACGACACAACAGCAAACTAGTGACCAGACCACCTTGCACGACACGTGGAGACCAAACCTATGCATCCAGGACCTGGGCTAAAGTGGAAATCGAATCTTGGTACTTGGATCTAGCTATCAAGGTCCTAAAACCATTCTAGCAATCCCTGTGGACTCCTAGAAGCTGAACTGAAGGAGGGATGCTCGACAGTTTGCTAGATCAGAATTGTCTAAGTGTTTGTGGTTGTTTCGTGTTCTTTTCATGATCATTTGTAGTTTTTTTCTGTGTCATTAATCAAAGCTTCCGCACAAGGTTAATCCTTGCATAACCAAGGCCTTAATCAGCCCCGGTTTCACATCCAAACCAAGTTTGAGCTACTTTATGCGCAAAAGTGTCAAAAACGGTAAAAAACGCATAAAATCGAATTTGTGTATCTTTATTACTGTCCATTTTGGAAATGTGGCTCTCGATGAAGATCCCATTTGTTCACGCACTTTTTTCATTGTGCTGAAACGCATGGGAAAAGTAATACTATTTATATATCTATATAACATTTAATTAAATCAAATTGGTAAATAATTAATATTACGTATGCATTCAACAACGCTTTGAATTTTGTGTTGCGAGGCGGGCTTTGAGGTTTTTGTAATGAGTCAAAGACGTGCACAATATTCATTAAAGGACATATGACCAAAAGTATCCAATGCAAACTACAAACGCAAATTTATAATCAACAAATTAAAGATTAGGTGACTTTAAAAATCAAAAGATAAGTTCAATTTCAAAAATAAAACTTACTCTTCTGTATATGTAGCCAGAATGAACGTGTGTTTAGATGCAAGGGAATTAGTCAAAGCAGTCTCAATGTATGCTCTGACGTCATCTGGATCATTTACACATTTAGTACCAGAAATCGACTCAGGACAAAACCATCCAATTTTTATTGGAGGTTCGCTAGAATTTAGCTCCTCGTAAGCCGCACTAAACTCACAAATAAGAAAATTTTGTTAGTAATTCGGTTATTAAAACAATTAAACAACAATGTCTAACTTGTAAGATAATGAACATCACCTCATGTAGACATGGACAAGAGCTATGTTCAGCATTTCTCCTCTCAAAAATTGCCCGATGTCACTAGGACCAATAATTACAAACGGGCTCTTTAAAAAGCAGTATTGCTCCTTCAGCAGGTTCAGAATGAGTGGGTCCTCCTCACTTATGCGAGACGCACAATAATGCAGCCATTTGCAATCTTGAGAGAGATCTTTTAGCTCCTCATCAGTTAAAATTGGAGTGTTTGGCATCGACTTTGACCCAGTCGACACCTTTGCTGAGGAACCGACCTCTCTCCAAGATCCCTTTGAACTCTTTTGCTATTTCAATTTATACAAAATTAGTCTGAGCATGCAATTAAAAAAATAAAAAAATAAGGTACAAATGATTCTTACCATGTTAATGAATCGGACCCAAGTATATGGCCATGTGACGAAACTACCTAGGACGTCTGATAGTTTATCAAGGGTCCATGCTGGCATTGGAACCGGGAGTGAGAAATCTTCAAACCCCTTTACAATAGTTTCCACGGCCACACTGATGTGGCCACTTGTAACAGGCATTGAATGCACTGTTTGGCCCTCTTTGGTTGGCTGGGCCACACCATATGCAACCTCAGTTAAGTCGCCATCACTAGCAACACCTAACTGAGGCAGCAAAAGAGAACAAGGGGTCGCCTCCTGAAAATTGTGTCGTTTAGTATAATAAGCATCAGAATAAAATATTAAAACGCATTGCAATTTAAATTAATAAGTTCTTATATATTTAAAAACTATGTACCTGTAGCACTGACTCTGGAGTTGGCTCCGGATTTTGAGCAACGGAGTTTATGTTCTCCGGTGTGGGGTTTTCCCCTTCAGGGGTATTAGTAATGAGCTGGGGTGCTACGGGGATAATAGGCTCGGGTGTTGGCTCGACCGAAGCGTTAGGATCCGCATGTTGACTTTCCTGATCCTCGACAATCAGGTTTGCCAAGTCAATAATGGGTGCTCCCATCTTCTGCAACACGGCGGCCAGCTTGGCGAGAACGTCCTTCGTAATCTCCACTCGGAGGGTTGCTACTTCATCCCGCATCGCCGTTCGGGATTGAGTAGCAACACACTCTTTGCCGAATGCCTTCTGTAACCCCACGCGGACGCCTCCTTTTCCGACTACCCGCCCACTGTGGTCTTTCTCTAAGACCATATGCAATGCGTCAACATTGCCTCTTGGGGTGAACTCCCCCGTAGCTTCTTTTTCCTTTCAGTCCATCTGTTCAAATAAAAAGTGACATATATAGCAATTAGTATAAGTACATCAAAGCCAAAGAATACAAAACAAATCAAGAATATACTTAATAATTTCAAAACTCACCACAGCATCAGCAACCTTCTTCGTTCCCGGATCATTAATGGTAAATTTACCACTTGCATCTCGGAAATGAAGCCTGCAATACCAATCACGCACCCGATCTCCAGCAGGAGTATTCACGGATGCGGAGGTAGTCGTAGATGAAGGCGTGGATGAACTTTGATTGGGGTATAAACCCGCATCCACCCACTCTTTTCGGACCTCATCGTACGTTTTCTGGCCCAAGCGATGGTAAAACTTCCTTTTGCTTGCAGAATCAGAAGCTTTACCATGCTTTTCCTAATTAATCAATAGAAATCGAATGTCATGTATTAGTTTAATGACTGAATCAAAAGAAGTAAATTCAAATTGGTAAACTATAATATAATATGAAATACTTACAACTTCTATGGGAGTTGTTCTTTTGGCAACAAAGGCCTCCCAATCCCTCTTCGATATGTGACCCCATATTTCGTAGGGCATCTTCGAAGGTGATTGCTCTCCACCTTCGTTTCCCATTTTGACCTTTTTGGTCGTACGAGCACACCTCTTCGTAACCAGCCAGTTACTAGCTTGGATTTGAAATCTCTGAATCTTTCAGCAACAGCTGAAAGAAACTCATTCTTCTTGTCCTCATCGCTCTCGATGTGGAAAAGATTCTACAAAAAAAATTTATATTTATTACTATCAATCAAATTAATTTTAAAATAAAACTAAATGAGTAAAAATAGTAAAGTTGCTTACTACAGTATCATTCCATAGAGAGTTCTTCAAACCCTCTGGAACCTCGTTCCATGCGTGCAATATGGAAAGCTTGCGGATACATAGACCCACTTGTTTTCCATATTGCCTACGCCATTTTCCGCAGGGTTGACCCAATGCATTGTATTCCAAATGCATGGGTTCTGTGACTTTGAGGTTTTTCGTAGGACCTCGCCCTTTTCTTTTCTTACTGGTAGTGGGAGCATCCATTGGTGGGGCGTCTTCAGTCTCAAAATCATTGTCAATCGGTGGAGCGTCTTCAGCCATACGCTCGTATCTCACAATTTGGTCCTCTTCACTGTCATAACTACGATGCTTATTATCTGAGGTCTCAATCTCGAGGACAATTTCGTCTCTGAATAGATGCATTGTATATCAGTACCTGAAAGAGTATGAATAGAAATATATTAGAACATAAGCTAAGTAATATTAAGAATATGACTATGATTTACAATTCTAATACATTCAACACAATAATATATAACAAATAGTGTTATGTGCAAAGTTTCATGCAAAACAAACCAAGTGCAAAAAAAACTTTAAAAAGCTTTAAATTTATACCTTGTGAATCACTTAATTCAAATGTATTCCTTCCGTGTGATCTACACGCATATAACCAACATCTACATCATCTACATCATCTTGATCCACTGATTTTGGATTGATAAAGGGAGGGGAGTCTTCAAAAGCTTCATATTCTTCCTCATCCTCAACATCACCTATACCAAGGATGCTTCTTTTTCCCGGTACAACAATAGACCATTTTTTATCAGACGGGTCTACAATCTAGAATACTTGCTTGGCTTGTATGGCTAGTATGAATGGCTCCTCTCTATCACGCAAACGAGCTAAGTCTACAAGAGTGAATCCACAAGGGTCGTCATTTTTTATGCATCGTCGATTATTATCTACCCACTTACATTTGAAAAGACCAATATTGAAAGTAGAGTAGTCAAGCTCCCATATTTCATGTACCCGCCCGTAGTATACCAATTTAGCATCAACCGGCGCTTGATCCTTTGCACTCGCGTAAAATGTAGATGACGCCAAAATAGAAACCCCACTATTCGGTAGATACGATGACTTCTTGTCTTGACCCTCAGTCCAAAATGTGAAGCCATTGACATCGTAACCCTCATATTTGTTGACATCATCACGAGGACCAAAAGCTAACCAGTTAACAATTTCGGACACACCCTTGAGTTCTTCGCATATTACTCGATTATGAAACCAATTAATAAGCGTCTTGTTATGCAAATGCATCAATGCCCTATCCCCTTTAGAAGGATGTTTTGCGCGCAATATATCAAAATGCTCACTCAAAAAAGGATGAACTTCCGGAATATGATGCAACACATACAAGTGTGCTTGTAGAAGGCTTTCTTGAGGAGGTGTGATCAATTTGGAGCCAATTGTTCCTTTTCCCTCAAGCCTTCCTTCATGTCTAGACGTGGGAAGTCCAATAGGCTTTGCCATGGCCAAATACTCGGCTATAAAGTTACTAATCTCATCGCTCACAGTGCCTTGAATCATACTCCCCTCGGGTTGTGCTGGATTCCTTACCTTGTTTTGTAAAATACCCATGTGTCTTTCAAAAGGATAACACCACCTTAAAAAACCAGACCCAAAAGCTTGATCTCACGAACGAGATGGACAATAAGATGAACTATTATGTCAAAGAAAGAAGGTGGAAAATACATCTCAAACTTGCATAAAGTTACAATCACGTCGAGTTGAAGTGCATCAAGTTTGAAGGGATCAAGAACTTTACTACAAATTCTGTTGAAGAACGAACATAGCTCGGTAATAGCATATCTCACATGTTTTGGCAGTATTCCACGGATTGCAATTGGTAAGAACACTTGCATCATTACATGGCAATCGTGAGATTTTATGCTTCCCAACTTCAGCTCACCATATAACCCACACCTAAGACACTCTTCTAAGTTCTCGTTTTCATTCCGATACAACACACAATCATTCGGACACGCATGAATCTTCTGGTACTCTAAGCCGAAAGGACACATGAGCTTTTTGGCATAATATGTCGACTTTGGAAGTTCATTTCCCTCATGAAGAATCTCACCTAACACTTCTAATAACATTGTGAAACTAGCGCACTCCAATTGAACTTTGACTTAATGTTGAAAATTGTCAACACTGCTATTAGTTTGGTGAACTTTGTACATCCAGGGTACAAAGGCTTTTGAGAAGCCTCTGTCAACAAGTCAAAAACACGAGGAAGTTTTCCTAACTCATCCTCGACTCCCTCCATCATCTCATCAACACGATCCACATCCTCATCGACATTCTCTTCATCTGTCTCATACCCATCAACATGATCTACTAAATCCTCATTGACATCGGCCACATTATTGACGTCCTCAACAACACTTTTCTCTTTGTAAACTCTGTCCTCACCATGCCAAACCCAAACATGATATTGAGGCCTAAACCCACGTCGAAGTATGTGCTCCCTAAGGATATCAACACTATCTACCTTTAATACATTGCCACAACTGACACATGGGCAATAAAAACCAACTCCCCCCGTCCTAACTTGATGTTCAACCGCAATACTACAAAATTCTAATACGCCATCAATAAATTCCGACGATTCAATGCTTCCATACATCCAAGAACGATGTTTTGTCATGCTAATTAGTGTGATTAATTGATTCAAAACAAAATTAATACACAACTTTTAAACATATATACTTAACGAACCCTAATGAAGCACAAAATTAAGTAATAATCATTCATTTAAACCTAATTAACCCAAATAATAATACAATGTTTATTTTAAACAGTCCAAATGATGTTTATTGTTCTAACCATAATTAATATTTATATATATTAACAACATATAAAAACAATAAAAATAAAATCACATTCATAAACTTGGACAACTAATTAACATTCATATCAACAACTCATTCATTTAACCATAAACAACCCTAATTAAACCTAATTTACAAACTAGAATAAATTATGATAAATTTAAAACATAAAAACCACACACATTGATAAATAAAATGAAGAAATTACTTAAAAATATAACAAAACATGATATATATGATAAATTTAAAACTTAAAAACAACAGCAACAAATACATTCATAAAGTATGACAAATTTAAACCTAATTTACAAAATCAAAATGAAAAAGATACCTTGAATTTTGTGGGTTTTGGTGGGTTGTGTATAACCTATACAATGAAAAAAAAATTAGTACAAAAAAACTAAATCCCTAAAACATAATGAAGGTTGAATAACTTAAATTAAGCTTGAAAAAATAATACCTTGAAGAACAATAGAAGAAAACCGATGTACTGTATATGTTCGAAGTTTCTGAAAATTCTAAGTTTGAAGTTTAATTTGATAATGAACAAGAACGGTTTTGAAGAATGATGATGAACAAGAACAGTAGAAGAACAAGAACAGTAGAAGAAAAAAACCGTTGTACTTTATTGAAGTTTATGAAAATTCGAAGTTTGAAGTTTGATAATGAACAAGAGAAGTTTGAAGTCTGGAATGGAACGAATTAAGGAGAACGAAGGAAAACAGTATGTGTGTTCGTTTTGTGCGTGTGGTATAAGGAAACCGAAGGGTTTCTCATGAAAATATAAACATTAAAATATAAATGGCGCCATTTTAATAAACTTAATAGCTCCGGTTACAGCCCACAACCGCAGCAGTTAATAAACTTCATGGCCTATTTGCTACGAGCATACCACCAACCGCAGCATTTGAGATTATTATTTGCTCAGGGCACACATCCAACCGCAGCATTTGAGTGTTCTACTGAGTATTTGCTACGGTCAAGGCCTAGAACCGCAGCAATTAATGTTTTTTTTTCTTATTCTTTTTCCTATTTATTGCTGCGTATATGCAAAAACCACAGCAAATGATAAGCAGCAAATACGTTTTTTTCCACAAGTGAGTGAAAGTGACTTACAATCACTTCTATAAAAACCTCAAGGATTTTAGTATAAAATTTGAGGAAAGTGATGATGTAAGGTTGGAAATTACGAAAGAACAACAAATAGAATTTTTGTTATGGCCAAATTCATCGACAACAATGGAAATCCAAAACCCAATACAATCAAAAAACAAGGGAAAGAGGCAGAGGATAGTTAGTGAAAAGGAACAAAATATCAAGCAAAGCAAGAAGAACAAACAAAAATGTAAAACTTGTGAGGATTTTGATTACCATGATAGTCGTAATTGCGCAACAAGAAGAAAATCTTTGTAAATAAGGTATGTATTCTTTTATATGAATATTTTTTTGGTTTCTTGCTCTTGAAAAATGTTGAATTTAGATTAACTGACTTTGAAATTTTGTAGAGGTTGCTTTTGATTACCATGATAGCCGTAATTGCCCAACAAGAAGAACATCTTTGTAAATAAGGTACGTATTCTTTTATATGAATATTTTTTTGGTGTCTTGCTCTTGAAAAATATTGAATCTATATTAAATGACTTTGAAAATTTGTAGAGGTTGCTTTTGATTACCATGATAGTCGTAATTGCCCAACAAGAAGAACAACTTTGTAAATAAGATACATATTCTTTTATATGAATATCTTTTTGGTGTGTTGCTCTTGAAAAATATTGAATTTATATTAATTGACTTTGAAAATTTCAGAGGTTGCTTTTGAGTACTATGATAGTCGTAATTGCCCAACAAGAAGAACATCTTTGTACATAAGGTACGTATTCTTTTATATGAATATTTTTTTGGTGTCTTGCTCTTCAAAAGTATTGATTTTATTTTAACTGACTTTGAAAATGTGTATAGGTTTCTTTTGATTACCATGATAGTCGTAAATTCCCAACAAGAAGAACAAGTTTCTTTGGGTTGCTTGCTGTTGCTATTTACAAGTTGTTGCTTTACATGTTGATTTAAAAGTTGTTGCTTCATTGCTGTTTCATATTTACATGTATTATATTATGTTTTCATGCACACAAAGTACGTTCTGGTGGAAAGATTAAGAACTCAATGATCTTAATCAAGTATTAGCACAAAATAGAACTTAAACTACTTTGCTTGGATTATGTCCATTTTATGTTATGTATTTCATCTCATCTTATGTCCATTTTTGTATTCATATTTATGAAGAAAGCATTTTATGTTTTGTATTTCATCGTAAATTCATTTTTATATGAATATTTATGATAAAAGAAAGCATCACATTACTATAAAGAAAGTATCATATATTTAAAACGAAAGCATCGCATTTGTTTTGGTAAAAAAAAGAGATAGCCTGAAGAAAGCATCACATAAGAAAGTATCACATATTTAAAAAGAAAGCATCACATTTGTTTTGGTAAAAAAAAGAGATAGCCTGAAGAAAGCATCACATATTTATTAAGAAAGCATCACATATTTATGAAGAAAGCATCACAATTTTATTTTGTCAATAAAGAGATAGCCTGGAGAAAACATCACATATTTATTAAGAAAGAATCACATATTTATAAGGAAAGCATCACGTCACATGTTTATGAAGAAAGCATCACATATTTGCATCTTCATAATTATTAAGAAAAGCATCACATCATATTTTATGAAGAAAGCATTACATGTTTATTAAGAAAGCATCACATGTTTATTAAAAAAGATTCATATTACATCTATAAGAAGAAAGCATCACATATTTATTAAAAAAGGATCACATCACATCTTTATAAAGAAAGCATCACATATTTATCAAGAAAGCATCACATGTTTGCATCTTCATAATTATTAAGAAAAGTATCATAAGGTTATAAAAGCATCACATGTGTATTAAGAAAGTATTACATATTTATCTAGAAAGCATCACATATTTATGAAGAAAGCATCACATTTTGATTTGGTCATTAAAGAGAACCTGGAGAAAGCATCACGTATTTATTAAGAAAGCGTCACATATTTACTTAGAACGTATCACATTATAATTAAGAAAACATCTTGAATCTTAATATTTGCATTTCTATAATTAAGAAAACATCTTGCATCTTGCATCATATTTCAGTTTTTCAAAATATAGAGTCATTTACAAACTCGCCAAAAAGTTTAGTAAAACTAGCCAACAAGTTTAGTCAAAATAAACAAAGTCAATCCATGACAAATCTACTTTTTTGCTCTTTTCTTTCTAATCATCTTCGGAAGTGATGGAAGTGGAGGTGTTATATCAAGATCAGATATTCCCAAGTCGAAGTTTGGTCGATTAATATCAGCAGTTCTTTTTCTTACCACTCTAATCCTGCCAACCATCTCATCAATCTCCTTCAACACTTTCGGGTCGGAGTACCACTGTGATAGTGTTGGTGAATCTGCTGATTGTCTAACATCTTGTGCTTGATTCCCTTTTGCCTTAAGCTTTAACAATCTTGATAAATGATTTTGAGTAACAATTTCTATATTTCTCTTCATCTTGCTCACTTCCTCCATAAGTTCCTTAACAAAGAACATAATAGATAATATAAGAAAAAATAGTTCAATTTAGTTCAAGTCATATGAAATGTGTTATGGATATAAAGTGTTACTTTTAGTTTGAAAATGTGTTACTTGTTGTGCTATGATGCAAATATGATGCAAATAGTTCAATTAACTTACATCAACAGCTGATTCATGAATTTTTCGATCAGAGGATGCCACCAAACCATCTGGAACTGGAAATCTGAGATACATTCCATTGTCCTCTAACTCCACGTCATCATCGTGCAAATGCTTTCTTAATTTCTTTGAAATCGGGTACGTGTCTCCATCAAAGTCACCCAATCCAAAGAATCGAGCATTAAGTTCAACTTGTGCCCTTTTCTTCAACTTCTCAAAAGTCCAGTGTTGGATTAAGGGTAACCTTGATGATGGAAAAATACCTAAAAAGCTAACTCTTTAGCAAAAGCAAATCTCTAATATGGCCATACACGAAGGAATATTTTTCAGATTTTTTGTTTGGCATCTCTCCAAACCACGTTTAAACCTCTTAAAAACTAGACCACACCAATTAAGATTTTTAATCTCACTCACCTCAACCAATGGTTTGAGTAAATTAAGGTCAACTGTTTTATGTGAATTGGGAGTCATGTATGTTATCATAGAATACATTACAAAGTATCTCTTAAAAACATCCCCTCCATCAGTTAACTCATGTACTATTTTGTGATGTAGCACATCAGCAGATATATCTTTTTAACCAATACAATCCAAGTTTTTTTTTCCATTCCTCAAACAAATCATATTCTGAAATGTCATTACTTTGTTTAATAACAGCATTCTTACTCAAAGGCAAGGAAAAGATATTACAAACATCATATTCAGTGATATTGTACCTGCATGTTTGATTCACAACAAAAAATGAAGTACTAATATCATACTGCTCGATAAAATACTTGGCCATATTGTGATAACTTTTCTTAATATTCAACATAAGCAGACCATCAAAGCTAATATCTTTCAAATCAGTCCTTTGTTCATCATTCAAATTCTCACACAACAAAACCATTTGAGAAGGAGATGAAAGCATATGAAGTTGACTTTTTCTCCTATAACCCATGAAAGAATCACATGTTTATGAAGAAAGCATCACAATATGAACATGAAAACTTCATATATTAATCAAGGAAGCATCACAATTCAGTAAAAGTTCACTGAGTTCAGAAATTAGTAGCATAGAAAGCATCACATTTGATCAGAATCACGTGTTATATCAGAATCACATGCATCACATTTTATCAGAATCATGTGTTCGATCATAATCACATTTTTATTTAATCAGACATTAGGAAAAAAGCATCATATCATATGTTTATCCGGCTAAAACTTACTTTTTCTTTTGCGTTGATGTAGAACTTGGTGTAATATTCCTCTTGTTATTTTCTTCTCTTACAGCAACAGGTAATTGTACTCTGAAAGCATCACATTTTTATCAACAGAGCATCACATTTTTAACAAGAAAGCACCACATGCTTATTAAAGATAATAGTTGTTGAGCTTAAATAACTTAATTTTCCTTTGGAACTGTTGTAGATGTTGTTACAATACTATTCTTGTTTTTCTTTTTAGAAGCAACAATTTTGTTGGACCTCTTGAGTTTTGATGATGACTACACTTTATTTAAGCGAACATGTTTTTAGAGATTGTGCAGGTCGATATCCGATTATGATTATGATCGTTGATAGTACCTATGCCTTAGCTTATGGAAACGTACATGTCAAAATGTTTCAATTGATGTTAGGAGAAGTATATCGCTTGGGATGTAAAATGGAGACAGCAGATCTACTGTTCCTAAGTTGGATGTTCTAGCTAAACTGAAGTCTGGAGACAGCGCACTGTTCCTAAGCTGAAGGTTGACTACGTTGACTGAAAATTCTGGTTATTATATTTTAATTAGTATTTTTAGTTAATGTATTTAATAAAATTAATTTGTTGCAGTAGTGATTTATTAAATTAATTGGCAAATCGTTTTTCTTAAATAAAATGAATTAACGTCCTTATTTTCTAAGATCCTTTATTTTAGGATCTATTTTTAGTAAATATTGGATTTACTAAAAATAGAATTAGTGGTTGTTGAATGGGTCTTAGCTATCATTCTTGACCGTCCTTATACCTACAAGTTAGCAAGTAACCATTCGTAATAAGCATAACCGTTTCTATTTATAGCAAACACGTTCTAGCAATTAGTACTGGAACAGGAACAGCTATTGAAGAAACTGCTGCTTGAAGGGAACAGAAGACAGCGGTTATTTCTGTCTGGTTTGACTTAATCAAATAACCATATGGCTGCTTTATCCACATTACTCCCATGATCTTTTGATAATGGGATAATGGATTGGAATATTCCTTATTCTTAGGGATTTTAGCTCTATAAATAAGAGACTCGGTTATTCATAAAAACTTGCCTTAGTATGAGCCATTAAATCATACGTAATTTTGGGAGAATTTTTACAAGAAAATTTTGTTTTTAAAATGCCAATTAATTTATAATATTTTCTTGTGCAACTCATTGATTTTATTTTTAGAGAATTTTTATCCTTTGTAAGGGTTTTTGAGAAAATTTGTAATTAGACTCGGGTGAGTCTAAGGGGGAAATTAGATAGCTTTTAATGAAGCTAGAGAAGAGATTAGCTTTGAGTAAAGCTAAGGAGAAAGCTTCTAGTGAAGCTAGTGGTGAGAATTAGCTTTTAGTGAAGCTAAGTTTGTTGCTTTGAGTGAAGCAATTTAAGAGAGAAGAGTTGGCCTAGTTGATGCGCTTCGAGTGAAGTAAGATGTTTAATGTAATTGTAACGAGTTGCCTTAAACATAGTGGAGAATTTAGAAATCCCGAGGGGTCGTGGTTTTTCCTTCTATTTAGGCCTAGAAGGTTTCCACGTAAAAATCGTTTGTCTCTTTTAATTATTTCGCTCTAAGTTTAAGCTTTATTTATTTTATTCAATTCCGCAAAAACAGGGCAAAAACGCTTAAACTAGTAACAACAACAATTCACCCCCCCTCTTGTTGCTGTTCCCGTTCCTAATTGAGTTTACAATTGGTATCAAAGCCCTGTTCCCAGTAGATCAGGAAACCCTGAGGGCAGAATCCTGGTGTTCCCGAAAATGTCAATTATGAACGAGCAAATGGAAGAAGGGTATTCTACTCAAAGACCAACCATGTTCGATTGAAAATTCTATAAATAATGGAAAAATAGGATGGATATCTTTATCAAAGCGGAAAATTATCAAGTTTGGAGAGTAATCGAAATTGGAGATTTTGAGGTAACCACTACTAACTCCAACAATGAAATTGTTCTCAAACCCGCAACAGGTACATATTTCTAACTCATTTTATTTTCATCCATCCAAATTTAGTAAAAGTAAATTAATAGAGTTGCTAAAGGAGACACAAGCTAAACTTGAAAATTGTAATGTTAAGTGTCTCCAATTAGAAAAGGAACTCAAGGTAAGCAAAGACCATGTCTCCTATATAAACACCTTTAGATATGATGTTCAAAATAGATTTTTCGGTTTGTTGGACCTAAACATAATCCTAAAGGAAAGTATGGAGAGAATTAAAAAGGAAAATGTTATTCTTAATATTGAGTTATCACAATACAAATTATTAGGCTTAAATGAAGAATTGAATGATGCATCTATTAAAGATTTATGCTATGTTTTTCAAAATTTAAAATTAAATCAGGAATCCGACCGTAACAATGATGACAAGCTTGAATTAAGTTCAAGAGAAAAAGGGAAAATCAAAATTACTCCCAAATGGATTCAAGATGCTAAAAGTAAAAATTCAAAAGGCCTAAAATATTTTAAGAATAACAAGAAGAAAAAGGCTTACGTTGATCTCCCTAGCGACAGGTTCTGTTCCTTCTATGGAGGAACTGGTCATCTGAAGGACCAGTGCACCAAAAGGGAACAGTACACTGTCTCCAACAGAAACTATGTCGATAACATTCAGATTAAGAAAAATGATTCATGCAAAATCGACAAGGAACCCAAGAAAGTCTGGGTTCCTGTAACTAACAATTATTTTTTTCAGGTCCAAGTGAGGGGGAACAGCTCATGGTATCTCGACAGTGGGTGTTCCAAGCACATGACGGGTGACAAATCTAAGTTTCTCTCACTTGAAGCCTATGATGGGGGAACAGTAACCTTCGGTGACAATATGAAGGGTGAGATAATAGCCAAAGGAAAAGTTGGAAGGTCATGTTCCCATGCTATCGATAATGTATTTTTAGTCGAGGATTTGAAACATAACTTACTAAGCATTTCTCAATTTTGCGTTAAAGGTAACTCTATGAACTTTACTTCAAAAAGGGTGCATTATTTCTAGGAATGACACAGGAGACACCGTTCTTGAGGGAATCAGAAAAAGGAACACCTATGTGGTGGACCTGGACACTGTTCCCAAAACCAGTCTAACGTGTCTAAGCGTTATAGAAGACGACCCACTTCTTTAGCATAAGCATCTAGGTCATACTAGTTATACATTGATTAATACATTAAGATCAAAAGACCTAGTTAGAGGACTACCAGCTATAAAATTCCTTAAGGATGAAATTTGTGATCCTTGTGCCAAAGGAAAACAAGTTAGGTCATCTTTTAAACCAAAGAATGTTGTGACCACCTCTAAACCACTTGAATTATTACATATGGATCTATGTGGACCTATGAGAACACAAAGCCGTAGTGGCAAAAGATATGTGTTTGTTATTGTTGATAATTATAGTAGATTTACTTGGATTTTATTTTTAGTTAGTAAAGATGAAGCCTTTAATGAGTTTGTTTCCTTCGCTAACAAAATACAAAAATCTACTAATAATCAAATTATTCACATAAGGTCAGATCATGGTAAGGAATTTGAAAATTCAAGTTTTATGAGTTATTGCAGTGAACATGGAATAAGTCATAATTTTTCCGCACCAAGAACACCACAACAAAATGGTGTAGTAGAAAGGAAAAATAGAACTTTAGAGGAAATGGCTAGAACCATGTTAATTGCTAGTGGTTTACCTAGAAATTTTTGGGCCGAGGCTGTTAATACTGCATGTTATATTTTGAATCGTGTGTTAATAAGACCCATCACTTCTAAGACACCTTATGAATTGCTTAAAGGTGTTAAACCAAATATTTCCTATTTTCGTGTGTTTGGAAGCAAATGTTTTGTACATGTTAATGGAAAACGAAATATAGGTAAATTTGATGAAAGAAGTGATGAAGCAGTATTTCTTGGCTATTCATCTCAAAGTAAGGCATATAGAGTTTATAACAAAAGAACAATGAGTGTGGAAGAATCCGTTCACATAATTTTCGATGAAACTAACTTTTTGTCAAGTGAACAGGATACAAATAATTTTAAGATAGGTCTTGCAAATCTAGAGAATGATGAAGAAGAAATGAAAATGCAAGATCAAGGAACAGCAGGTGAACAACTGATCCCAGAAGAGGCAGAAAGGAACGATCTTGATCAGGAACAGCTAGTACTTCAGAACCAACAGACTGTTCCCAATCCAGCTGTTCCCACAGACGAGCAAGTTGATCCAGTAGCTGAACAGAATGCCAATCAAGCTGATGAACCAGAACATGCTACTGTTCCCAAAAGAGAATTTGTGCCCAAACCTTGAAAATATCAAATTTATCATCCTCTTGATTTGATTATAAGTGATTTGAATAAAGGAACACAAACTAGATCTCAAATGAGAAACTTTTGTGCACACTTTGCGTTCCTATCATCACTCGAGCCCAAGAATCATGAAGAAGCTCTAAAGGATTCCGAATGGATCATAGCCATGCAAGATGAATTAAATGAATTTGAAAGAAATAAAGTATGACATTTGGAACCCAAACCAAAACACAAAAAGGTAATTGGTTTGAAATGGGTATTTCGGAATAAACTAGATGAGCATGGAATAATTGTTAGAAATAAAGCAAGGCTCGTTGTCAAAGGATACAATCAACAAGAAGGTATTGATTATACTGAGACATTTGCACCGATAACAAGGTTAGAGGCTATTAGAATTTTAATTTCTTTTGCTGCTTTCATGAATTTTAAATTATATCAAATGGACGTGAAATGTGCTTTCTTAAATGGTTTTCTTGATGAAGAAGTTTTTGTGGAACAACCCCCAGGTTTTGAGAATACCTCTTGTCCTAATCATGTCTACAAGCTTGACAAAGCCCTATATGGCTTGAAGCAAGCTCCTAGGCAATGGTACGAAAGACTTTCAAAGTTTTTGATTCAAAATAACTTTGTAAGAGGAAAAATCGACAAAACCTTGTTCTTTAAGAATAAAGGTTCTAATATTTTGGTTGTTCAAATTTATGTTGATGATATTATCTTTGGAGCCACCAATGAACTGTTGTGTAAAGAATTTGCCAACCTTATGAGCACTGAATTTGAAATGAGCATGATGGGAGAATTAAATTTCTTTCTTGGTTTGCAAATTAAACAAACGGCTAATAGTATCTTTATTCATCAACAAAAATACATAAAAGAACTTCTTAAGAAGTATGGGTTAAACAACGCTAAAACCAACCATACACCCATGGCTACAAATGTTAGATTAGATGAAGACCTAAAAGGAACTAACGTAGATCAAACAATGTATCGAGGCATGATAGGTTCCTTATTATATCTAACTGCTAGTAGACCCGATATTGCTTTCAGTGTTGGTTTATGTACTAGATTTCAATCCAATCTTAAAGAATCACATCTCACTGCAGTTAAACGAATTCTAAGAAATTTGAAGGGAACAGACGACTTATCCTTATTTTATCCTAAAAGTGATGTTTATGATTTGAAAGGTTTCAGTGATGCAGATTATGCAGGTGATCTAGCTAATAGAAAAAGTACTTTAGGTATGGTACAATTTCTTGGCTCATGTTTGGTTTCATGGAGTTCCAAGAAACAAAACACTGTTGCATTATCCACTGCCGAAGTTGAATACGTAGCAGCAGCAGCTTGCTGTTCCCAAATGCTTTGGATAAAACAACAGCTAAGAGATTTTGGTATTAAGTTTGAATGTGTTCCTATTTATTGTGATAATACCAGTGCCATATGCATATCAAAAGATCCAGTGCATCATTCTAGAGTAAAACATATTCACATTAGGCATCATTTTCTTAAGGACAACGTCGAAAATAAAAATATTATCGTCAAGCATGTTAATACAAACGAGCAAATAGCTGATATCATGACAAAGCCGCTCCCAAGGGAACAACATGAAAAGATGAGATTAGAACTGGGCATGATCAAGTTGAATTGAAGTAAGTGATAAATGTGATCCTTAAAGACAAAATGAAAATGTGAAAAAGTCGATCAACCACAAAAATCTTGATTGAAAAATCAATTATTGAAAGAATCAGGTACGCACTATTTAAAAGTATATACTGTGAGTGCTCTTATGATTGCATGTTTGATTTGATCAGATTGTAGTAGCATAAAATTTTCATTTATCTTTTATTTTCATAAAAATTTTTTCTTCATAATATTAAATATATATATTTATCCAGCATTTTTTTAAGAAGTAGGAGTTAAATCATCATAGTTCTTCACTAAATTCATCTGTTTCCATTTCACATTTTGTGTTCATATGCACGAATTAAATAAGGAACTTGAATTACCTAAACACACGTCCCCTCACATGCATTTTATACTCTCTCTCACGTCAAATCCTTCACTTCATCATCAATTGCATTTAACCCCCAAAACCGTCTTCAACCTAGTTTTTCTTTCTCTTGAACTTTCAAACCACCATGAAAACCAAGAATCAAACCCCAAAAATGAAACAACCCACACCTCTTCAAGTCATCTATCCAACACCACTCACTCCTAAAACTGAGTCTTCATCAAGAAAGCAGCAGGACACACCTAATCCTTCTGAAGTGCATGAAAGTTCGAAGCGCAAAGGAGATGCTACAGTGAGGAAATCATCCTCAAAGAGGGCAAAGGTTAATGTTAAGGTATCTGCTGAAGAGATATCAAAAGAAATGATTGTTGGCTTCGGATTGGACAAACAATGGTATGAATCAAATTTTTTTCCTCAATTTCACGCCATATTGCAAAATCAAGCTTGGGAATCTTTAATGGGAAACTATTGCTGTAACCCAATGTATCCCAACTTAATGCGTGAGTTTGCTTTAAATTTTTCTTTTGACCATGGAGTCTGCACTAGTGAAGTAAAGGGGATCAAAATTGAATTTAATAACCTGATTTTAGGAGGATGGTTGGGTGTTCCCTCGACTGGTTTTGATAGATATGTTGTTGGGTCAAAAATTAATTTTTCCGGTATAAATGAGAAGTTGGTGTGGAAGTATTTAGGGTTGAATGAGAAAAAGGGAAAAGTTAGTCATAATGTGCTATCACCAATGCACAAACTGTTGTACAACATAGCAAGAAGATTCATTTTGCCTCGCACATCAAAAAGAAGTAAGGTTAGTCTTAGAGATGCTACGTTAATCTACTGTCTGGCGAACCACATCAAGATTAATTTTCCTTCTTTAATGATTTGTCATTTAAATGATTGTATTTTTAAAAGGAATGTGTTAGGGTATGGTGGACTGTTGACCTGGATTTTTAAGAAATTGGGTGTTCCTCTTGATGGTCCAAACTATCCCATGGGTCCAAATAACAAAGTGGGTGTAAAATGTTTGAAAAATTTACGCCTAAGATTAACTGAAAATGGGACCCTTGAGAACATTTGTGAACAATCAGAGGACACCAATGAAGAAGAAGAAGTTGAAGAAAATGTTGAGGAGGAGGAAGTAAACAAGGAGGAACAGGAGGAGCCTGTTCCCTCTGCCACTGAGAAGGCAGAGGGGCATTCTGAGGAGGAAGAACAGGAGGAAAACTCTTGTAAGGGGGAAGTAGAGAAGGAACTGGTGAAGGTTGCTGTGGAGGAAGAAGAAAAGAAAAATGAGAAGGGTTCTTCACCTGGTTTGACCCCTAGGAAGAGTAGAAGGCTAGCTTCTAAAGGAAAGAAACCTGTTGTTGTTATTGATGATGACTCTACCTCATACACAACAGCACAACCAAGCCAACCTTCCTCACCTAGACCTGCCACACCGTCATACCATAAACCATCACCACCACAATCACCAATACGACCATCTTCACCACCTAAGTCACCTATACCATCACCATCACCTGTACCCCCTTTACCACATCAAGGTTTAGGTGACACTACAGTTCCCACTGACCCTCTAACCTCCATTCTCCTGAAACTCAATGATTTGCAGTCAAGCTTCCTTGTGTTTAAAGATGAAATTCGTGTCTCTATAGCCTCACTATCTGCTCAAATGGACCAAATGGAAGCACGTTTAGGGGCCAAACTAGACACAGTAGAGGTGGAGACAGAATATGTTGATGATGAAGCTCCTGCAACTTAATTTCTCCTTTTTCATTCCTTCTTATTTGTTGCAACTATCACTCTCATTAAACAATCTTTTTATGTTTTTCATTTTGTACCAGCTGGGGTACTGCTTAATACACTGAATCATATTTTCTTTTTGTGCTACTTAATATCTGTTATTTTCATCATTGTTGATCATGTTTGTATTCATTGGTACTCGCTTTTAATTTTTGCATCCTTATTCTCTCTTTGACTATAACTATATGTTTAGTGTTGTGGCTTGATTGCTCCAATTCTTTTTGAATGATGTGAAAAGGGGGAATATTTAGCACAAACTTAAATAATGCTTGAGTATGCTTAGTCTGATATACATTTATTCTGTTGAACATTAGGATTGACATTTATTCTGTT
>NC_080058.1:19831367-19855232 GCF_026212465.1 Amaranthus tricolor
AACAAATCACATCAACCCTTACAAGGCCAATTCTCATAAAGATCAAAATGAAATTATTGCTCAAGAAAAATATTATGAATTAATTGGCATTAAAAAAACTTTGAATATTTTTCTCAATTATTTCTCCCTTTTGATGGACACTCTCCATACATTTTTTCTGAACCGTAATTTCCCTCTTTTATAAGGGGAACAGCAGACAGTGCACTCAGCCCACGTTCTCCATGAGGTGCATTCATCCCATGACTTCCATAACATACTTGCTCCCAAATTAAATGGAAAGTTAGTTAAAGGTAGGAGTGGAATGTAACTGCTGTACACATGCACGGTTAAAACATCATGGGTTAAGGAAGATCCTAAATTATAGGAGACCAATTCAAAGTAGAGAACAAGTCTCTTGAACATCCGAGTTTATAGGAGATAAACAAGGAATTGATCTTCTCCATGTTTTTAGGCGAATTAAAATCATTTTGCCAATTAATAAATAAACTTAATTAAGCAACTAATTAAATTTCAACCTTTTACATTAACTAAAAACAGAAATCATAATATTCGTAATTTCCAGTTAATATCTTCTTCAGACCTGCATCGTGAGGAACAGCGTACTGTCTCCATCTACAACTTTCGTCAGAACTTCAACTCTAGGAACAGTAAACTGTCTTCCAGAGCAATTTCCCAACTTCTTGGATATTTGAGACATGTACATCTTCCACGAATCAAGTCATAGGCTTCATCAACGATTCACATTAAATCGGATATATACCTACAAAACAATCTCTAATAATATGTTTGTTTATTTAAAAGTAAAGTCATCATCAAAACCTTAAGAGGCCAACAAATTCCCCCTTTTTGATGATGGCAAACTTTATAAACAAACTTAAGTGAAAATAGAGTAAAACAAAATTCATAGAGCATACTAGAGATTAAAGTAACTCTAATTAACTTAGCAAATCAACTTGTTAGAATATAATTTACCAAGCATTCATAAATAAACAGTTTACTCTAAAATATCAAATATTTTTCAAAAGTTTTCAAAATTAATTAACTTAAAACTTAAATGAAATAAACTAAGTTAAACGAAAATAAATAAAGACTAACATAACATAATAACCTAATATAATAAAAAACATAACTGTATTTTCACAGAATCAAATATTCATGAGAACTTCAACAAACTTAGCAACACAGATGATCACTAAACTACCATAAACACAGCAGCACACATTATATCCATAAGAATCAATATAAATCAACGAAGATATGTAACTGTGTATTCACTGCTCCTGTTAAGTTTGTGCATAATCTTCCCCCTTTTGACATCAATCAAAAAGAATTGGGAGTTATCAAATCTCAGCACAAACCATATAGATTTGTTAGTGATGAAAACAACAAACAACAATAATAAAAGCAAGTGCTATGAACAATGATTAAACCTGCATAGAGTTAGTTTTCACAGACCATGAAAATAAAAGTAAGAAAAGAAGAGTAGCAATTGTTCAAAGGTACAACTACAATGTACCCCAGATGGTACAAATTAAAAAGAAAAAGTGTTTGAGGAGTGATACAGCCAACAAATCATTAAATTTTTGAGCAGAGGGATCAAGGGTCAGTCTCTTCTTCATCAATGTACTCAGTCTGCACCTCCACTGTGTCCAGCTTGGCACCAAGGCGTTGTTCCATTTGGTTTAGCTGATCCACAATAGAAGCAAGCGAGACACGAGTTTCATCCTGAAATGCAATTAATTGAGACTGTAGATCAAGGAGCTTGGAGAGAATGGAATGTAAGGAAACTGCAGGAACAGAGTCAAAGTTAGTACAGCCAATATTGGGTGAAGTGTGTGATTGTGGTGGTGGTGTACATGGGATAGGTGATGATGGTGGTGAATTGGCTGGCTTGGGAGAGGTAGGTTCATCAGGTGTGGGCTCAGGGATGGTGTCAGATGGTGTTTCATCAACCAAAGTAGCCTTGCGTTTCGAGGCCAACCTCCTACTCTTCCTTTGCATGAATTTAGCCTTTTTCCTCAGAGCTATCACAATCTCTTCATCACTTGTATCATCACAAAGATTGTGATGAGCCTCTTCTCCTAAGGCTCCCTCCTGTTCTGCTTCCCCCTTACTAGGTTCTCCATCCTGTTCCCCTTTTTCTTCTGTTTCAATATGGTCAGTGGGAACAGGCTCTTGCTCCTTTTCCTCTTTTTCTTCCTGATCTCTCTCTCTCTCAATTTTTCTTCTTCTTTTTCAATATCTTCCTCATCAGATTCTACTTCAACAACCCCCTCATGCATCAATACTCCCTCATCATTCAATTTCAAATGCAAATTTTGTAAACATTTAGCACCAATTTTCATATTGGGACCCATTGGGAACTCCAACCCTTCCAATGGGACCTCAAACTTCCTAAAAATCCATGTTAACAACCCTCCATAACCAATGAAACTTTTCTTTTCAATGCAGTCTGATAAATGAGAGATCATCAACGAAGGAAAATTTATTTTAATATGTTTTTCCATGCAGTAAATCAAGGTGGCATCACGCAAACTCACTTGACTACGTTTTGAGTTTCGTGGTAAGATAAATCTGCGAGCAACATTGTACAACAATTTATGCATAGGGGACAGAACATTGTGACTGATCTTCCCCTTTTGATCAACTCCTAAAAATTTTAAAATTGTTCGTTCATTAATGCCAGAAAATGCAATCTTTGACCCAATATGATATGTATCGAAACCAACATTGGGAACATTAAACCATTCCCCTAATAAAGCGCTGTTAAATTCAATTTTAACAGTTTTAACAACACTAGAACACATACCGCCATCATTAGAGAAATTTACAATAAATTCTCTCATTAGGTTTGGAAAAATCGAATTGCAACTGTAGTTTGACATCAATGATTCCCATTCTTGAAACTTTAAAATGTCATGCAATCTAGGAAAGTTAGTAGAATCATACCAATATTTGTCCAACCCGAACCCTACAGTCATCTCCTTTGAAACTTCTTCTGCGCTGTTTGGATCAACATGCTTCGATCGCTTAACTACTCTAGAAGATGAACCACCTATTGACATTTTTCTTTTGGTACTAGTGGGTTCAGTGGAGTGTTTTGGTGATTCTTGTGTGGTTTCAGTTGGTGTGGGTGGTGCGTCCTGCAGTAATGGAGGTGGAACAATTACTCTTAGTGGTTTTGGTTGATCGGGCATACTGGATTTGGGAGTTTTCTTGCCTGATTTAGAGGATTTGGGGGTTTTCATTTTTGAATTTTTTTTTTGAAGGTTTTGAGCGAGAAGGAAGGACGGTTTCTTGGGGGATTGAGAGAAGGTTTGGGAAGGTAATGGGTAATGACATGAAGCAGGGTTTTTAAATGATTGAAGTGACGGTTACTCCTCCAAGTCCCATCTCTTTATTGCCTTTGCATTACTTGAGTGAAGAAGAATCGTTTTCCCAAAACTCTCAATTCCATCTCTTTATTGGCCGTACAAAAAAAATGTGAAATATGAATAAAATATGAAATAAGAAATTTAAAAAAAATTAATTATGATTTTATGAAATATTAACAATATATTATGATATTATGATATTATGAAATATTATGAAGAAAATAATGAACATATTGCTTTGGTCTGATTGAATTAACAACATGCAAACGTAAAAACATTCATAGTACTAACTTTATTACGTGTTTACCTGATTCATGCAATAATTGATTTTCAATCAAGATTTTGAGATTGATTCCTGACCTTTTCATTTTCATGATGCTTCAATGGGAAATATATGCAACTCACTTTAGTGGAGCTTGATCATACCAAGTTCCAATCTCATCTTTTCATATTGTTCCCTAGGAAGTGGTTTGGTCAGAATATCTGCAACTTGTTCATTTGTGTTAACATGCTTCAGTACAATATTTTTGTGTTCTACGTTATCCTTAAGAAAATGATGTCTAATATGTATATGTTTAGCACGTGAATGATGCACTGGATCTTTAGATATACATATGGCACTAGTATTATCACAATAAATAGGAATGCATTCAACTTTAATACCAAAATCTCTAAGTTGCTGTTTTATCCAAAGCATTTGGGAACAGCAAGCTGCTGCTGCTACGTATTCAGCTTCTGCAGTGGATAATGCAACTGTGTTTTGTTTCTTGGAACTCCATGAAACTAAACATGAGCCAAGATATTGTACCATACCTGATGTACTTTTTCTATTAACAAGATCACCTGCATAATCTGCATCACTAAAACCTTTTAAATCATAAACATCACTTTTAGGATAAAATAGGGACAAGTCGTCTGTTCCCTTCAAATATCTCAAAATACGTTTGACTGCAGTGAGATGTGATTCTTTAGGATTTGATTGAAATCTAGCACATAAACCAACACTAAAAGAAATATCAGGTCTACTTGCAGTTAGATACAATAAAGAACCTATCATGCCTCTATACATGGTTTGATCTACATTGGTCCCATTTAGGTCTTCATCAAGTCTAACATTGGTAGCCATAGGTGTATGATTGGTTTTTGCATTATTTAGTCCATATTTCTTAAGAAGTTCTTTGATGTATTTTTTTTGATGAATAAAGATACCATTTTCAGTTTGTTTAATTTGCAAACCAAGAAAGAAATTTAATTCTCCCATCATGCTCATTTCAAATTCTGTACCCATAAGGTTAGCAAATTCTTTACATAATGAATCATTAGTAGCACCAAAAATAATATCATCAACATAAATTTGAACAACCAAAATGTTAGAACCTTTATTCTTAAAGAACAAGGTTTTGTCGATTTTTCCTCTTACAAAGTTATTTTGAATCAAAAACTTTGAAAGTCTTTCGTACCATTGCCTAGGAGCTTGCTTCAAGCCATATAGGGCTTTGTCAAGCTTGTAGACATGATTAGGACAAGAGGTATTCTCAAAACCTGGGGGTTGTTCCACAAAGACTTCTTCATCAAGGTAACCATTTAAGAAAGCACATTTCACATCCATTTGATATAGTTTAAAATTCATAAATGCAGCAAAAGAAATTAAGATTCGGATAGCCTCTAACCTTGCTACTGGAGCAAAAGTCTCAGTGTAATCAATACCTTCTTGTTGATTATAACCTTTAACCACGAGTCTAACTTTATTTCTAACAATTATTCCATGCTCATCAAGCTTGTTCCGAAATACCCATTTCAAACCAATAACTTTCTTGTTTTTCGGTTTGGGTTCCAAGTGCCACACTTTATTTCTTTCAAACTCATTTAATTCATCTTGCATGGCAACTATCCAATCGGAATCCTTCAAAGCTTCCTCGTGATTTTTAGGTTCAAGTGATGATAGGAACGCAAAGTGTGCACAAAAGTTTCTCAATTGAGATCTAGTTTGTGTTCCCTTATTTATATCACTTACAATTGAATCAAGAGGATGGTATCTTTGATACTTCCAAGGTTTAGGCACAAATTCTCTTGAAGGAACAGTAGCATGTTCTTGTTCAGCAACTTGATTGACATTCTGTTCAGCTACTGGATCATTTTGCTCATCTGTGGGAATAGCTGGATTGAGAACGGTCTGTTGGTCCTGTTGTGCTGGCAGTTCCTGAATTTGGTCAGTTTCTTCTGCCTCTTCTTGTATCGACTGTTCACTTGCTGTTCCTTGATCTTGCACTTTGATTCCTTCATCTTCATCTTCCAAATTTGCAAGACCTATTTTAATATTGCTTGTTTCCTGTTCACTTGTTAAAAAGTTAGTTTCATCAAAGATTATGTGAACAGACTCCTCTACACTCATTGTTCTCTTATTATAAACTCTGTAAGCTTTACTTTGTGACGAATAACCTAGAAATACTGCCTCATCACTTCTTTCATCAAATTTACCTATGTTTCGTTTTCCATTCACATGAACAAAACATTTGCATCCAAATATACGAAAATAGGAAATATTTGGTTTAACACCTTTGAGCAATTCATAGGGTGTCTTTGAAGTGATTGGTCTAATTAGTACACGATTCAATGTATAGCATGTAGTATTAACGGCTTCTGCCCAAAAATTCCTAGGTAGACCACTAGCAATCAACATGGTCCTTGCCATTTCTTCTAAAGTCCTATTTTTCCATTCTACCACACCATTTTGTTGTGGTGTTCTAGGTGCGGAAAAATTGTGATTTATGCCATGTTCATTGCAATAATTCATGAAGTTTGAATTTTCAAATTCTTTTCCATGATCAGACCTAATGTGAACAATTTGATTATTGGTAGATTTTTGTGTTTTATTAGCAAAGGAAACAAACTCATCAAAAGCTTCATCTTTGCTTGCCAAAAATAATGTCCAAGTGAATCTACTGTAATCATCAACAACAACAAACACATACTTTTTGCCACTACGGCTTTGTGTTCTCATTGGTCCACATAAATCCATATGAATTAATTCTAATGGTCTAGTGGTAGTCACAACGTTCTTTGATTTAAAGGATGACCGCACTTGTTTCCCTTTAGCACAAGGATCACAAACTTCATTTTTAAGGAATTTTATTGCAGGTAATCCTCTTACTAGGTCTTTTGATCTTAAAGTGTTAATCAATGAATAACTAGCATGACCTAGACGCTTGTGCCAAAGAAGTGGGTCTTCTTCAATAACACTTAAACACGTTAGACTGTTTCTGGGAACAGTGTCCAGGTCCACCACATAGGTGTTCCCTTTTCTGATTCCCTCCAGCACAGGGTCTCCTGTACTGTTCCTAGAAATTATGCATTTTTCAGAAGTAAACTTAACAGAGTTACCTTTGTCGCAAAATTGAGAAATACTTAACAAATTTTGTTTTAAATTCTCGACTAAAAATACATTATCAATGGCATGGGAACTAGACCTTCCAACCTTTCCTTTGGCGATTATCTCACCCTTCATGTTGTCACCGAAGGTTACTGTTCCCCCATCATAGGCTTCAAGTGAGAGAAATTTAGATTTGTCACCCGTCATGTGCTTGGAACACCCACTGTCGAGATACCATGAGTTGTTCCCCCTCACTTGAACCTGCAAAGCAAATTAGTGGTTAGGTGCAGGAACCCATTCATCCTTGGGTTCCTTGTCGACAATATTTGAATCACATTTCTTAATCCATATACGTTCGACATAATTTTTATTTGCTTTGACATGCTGTTCCCTCTTTGTACATTGATGTTTTAGGTGTCCACTTTTACCACAGAAGGAACAGACTTTACTACTAGGGAGATTTACGTATACCTTTTTCTTTTTATCATTCTTAATATAGCCTAGACCTTCTTTACTCTTGGTTTTAGCATCTAGAATCCATTTGGGAATTTCTTTGAATTTCCCTTTTCCTCTTAAGTTTATTTGATCTTTTAGGAACTTATTTTCTTTTTCACTTGATTCTAATTTTAATTTTATTTCTTGAACTTCCGTGCTAAACTCATGAGTGGTTTTATCATTTTCAACCAATTTTAATCCTAACAATTTGCTTTGATTCAATTCAATATTAAGAGTGATAAATTCCTGTTTTAATTTCTCCAACTGCTCTTTCAAAATGATATTCTTATCTAGCAAATCAAAAAATCTACTTTGCACATTGATTCTAAAGGAGTTTAGATATGAGATATGATCTTCACTTAAGTTAAGATCTTTCTCAATTTGGAGACACTTAGCTGTTTTTTCATCTAGCTTTTCTTGTGTCTCTAAAAGCAATTTGATTAGTTTATCTTTACTTATGTTGGACAGATGTTTAGGAGATGGACCAGAAGACATTACCTCTTTTTCTTTGGATTCTTCATGAGATGCCATGAGGCATAGGTTTGCTATTTCCTCTTCCATTGTAGCTTCTGTCTCAGCCTCGCTCTCCGTATCTCCCCAAGCTGCTATCATTGCTTTTCTAAAATCTGTTTTGAAGTTTCCCTTCTTATATTGTCTTCCAACTTCTCTTGCTTTTCCCTTGCCCTTCTCATTTTTCCATTGAGGGCAATCCTTGATGAAGTGTTCAGTGCTCCCACACTTATGGCATTCAAAGTTTGTCTTCAAGTTCGGTGTTCCCTTCTCTTTGTTATTTCTTTGATTTCCATATCTTCTGTTCCTGAAGAATTTTTTGAATTTTCGAGCCAACAGTGCTGCTTCCTCTTCACCAGTTTCTGATTCATCGCTATCATCTGCTGCTAGAGCCAGTCCTTTATTTCGGGAACTGTCAGCTGTTCCCAAATGCAATTCATGGGTCATGAGAGAACCAGCCAGCTCTTCCAAATTAAACTTGGTGAAATCTTTGGACTCCTGGATGGCTGTTACCTTTGCTCTCCAGCGTTCGTCTTGAGGAAGACTCCTAAGTACTTTTCTAACTTGTTCATCAACGGGAATGATTCTACCAAGAGAGACTAACTCATTCGTAATATTTGTGAACCTAGTGAACATTTCTTGAATGTTTTCCCTAGGTTCCATTACGAATCTTTCATATTTGGACATTAGCAAATCAATCTTGGATCTCTTTACTTCACTAGTACCTTCATGGGTAACTTCGAGCAGGTCCCAAATCTGCTTAGCGGTTTTGCAACCAATAATTCGATTGTGCTCATTTGGACCAAGCCCACAGTGAAGTAACTTGATAGCAAGAGCGTTCATTTCCATCTTTTGAAAATCTTCTCTTTCATATTCAGTGATTGGTTTTGGAATAGCTTCATTGTTGGAGTTGATGGTCGTCACCTCAAAGTCTCCAATTTCAATGACTCTCCAAACTTGATAGTTTTCAGCCTTTATGAAGATTTCCATTCTATTTTTCCAGTAGGTATAGAATTTCCCATCGAACATGGGTGGCCTTTGTGTGGAGTACCCCTCTTCCATGCGCTCGTTCATCTTCAACATCTTTCCAGGGAACAGGATACAGCTCTCAGGGTTTCCTGATTAAATGAGGAACAGGGCTCTGATACCAATTGTAGGAATACTAATGGATGATCGAATGCAACAAGAGGGGGGGTGAATTGTTGTGTTGTAGATTTAAGATTTTTGCCTCTAATTTTTTGCGGAATTATAATAAGTATAGAACAAAAACTTAAACTTAAAAACGAAAAAAATAATAAAAGAAGACAAGGATTTTTACGTGGAAACCTTCTTGGCCTAATAAGAAGGAAAAACCACGACCCCCCGGGATTTCAAAATTCTCACTATGTTAAGGCAATTAGTTACAATTACACAAAACAATGTTTTGCTTCACTTGAAGCTTCTCAATTCTCTAAACGCTTTACTCAAAGCTTCTCTACTTAGGCCCACTTCTCTTCTCTTCTCTTTTCTTCTCTTCTCTCCTTCTCTTTCTCTTCTCACGTTTCTATTCTCTATTCCCTTAGACTTCCCATAAGTCTAATTACAACAAAACACTCAATTACCCTTTACAAGGCCATTTCTCTTCTCTATTCCCTTAGACTTCCCACAAGTCTAATTACAACAAATCACATCAACCCTTACAAGGCCAATTCTCATAAAGATCAAAATGAAATTGTTGCTCAAGAAAAATATTATGAATTAATTGGCATTAAAAAAACTTTGAATATTTTTCTCAATTAATTCTCCCTTTTGATGGACACTCTCCATACATTTTTTCTGAACCGTAATTTCCCTCTTTTATAAGGGGAACAGCAGACAGTGCACTCAGCCCACGTTCTCCATGAGGTGCATTCATCCCATGACTTCCATAACATACTTGCTCCCAAATTAAATGGAAAGTTAGTTAAAGGTAGGAGTGGAATGTAACTGCTGTACACATGCACGGTTAAAACATCATGGGTTAAGGAAGATCCTAAATTATAGGAGACCAATTCAAAGTAGAGAACAAGTCTCTTGAACATCCGAGTTTATAGGAGATAAACAAGGAATTGATCTTCTCCATGTTTTTAGGCGAATTAAAATCATTTTGCCAATTAATAAATAAACTTAATTAAGCAACTAATTAAATTTCAACCTTTTACATTAACTAAAAACAGAAATCATAATATTCGTAATTTCCAGTTAATATCTTCTTCAGACCTGCATCGTGAGGAACAGCGTACTGTCTCCATCTACAACTTTCGTCAGAACTTCAACTCTAGGAACAGTAAACTGTCTTCCAGAGCAATTTCCCAACTTCTTGGATATTTGAGACATGTACATCTTCCACGAATCAAGTCATAGGCTTCATCAACGATTCACATTAAATCGGATATATACCTACAAAACAATCTCTAATAATATGTTTGTTTATTTAAAAGTAAAGTCATCATCAAAACCTTAAGAGGCCAACATATATATATATATATATATATATATATATATATATATATATATATATATATATATATATATATATATATATATATATATATATATATATATATATATACATATACATATACATATACATATACATACATATACATATATATATATACATATATATATATATATATACATATATATATATATATATACATATATATATATATATATATATATATATATATATATATATATATATATATTCAAGGATTAAGAAAATAGCAACACTTCTCATAATTTTCGCACATATTTCATAGATCTATTATTCGACTTAAAACAGTTCCAGAAAACTGTTTGTGAAAGCTCTCACAAGCTCTTGAGCTTACCTTCTAGAAAATTTTTTAAACGGGCATATTCTTTATCCATCCCCCCTCGAGAGAGTATTCGATCTCCTATCAATCTTCACCTTCTACCTCTCTTAAGGAAGTTACGTCCCCGTAACTTTACTAACCTGAGATAGGTGCGGGTACTTCTCATGTATGGAGGTTTTGGTTTCCCATGTAGTCGCTTCGCGCTCATGATTTGCCCATAATACTTTAATCATTGTAATATGTTTTCTCCAAGTACTACGGAATTTTTATCTAAAATCTGAACAGGCTGTTCAGCGTATGAAAAGATTGCTTCTAGTTCTAAAGGTTCAGGGTCTAGCATAGGAGATGCCGTGGCAAATTACCTTTTGTAACACCCAGGCCCCTCAGACTGTTGGTGAGTACTCATGGAGACTGTAGACTGGCCCCACAAACTAACACAAGTCTTTCCAGCGCACTTTGGCCTCACTCGTGCGCACCCGGGAACACTTCCCAGGAGGTCACCCATTCTAAGATTGCTCCCCACCAAGCACGCTTAACTATGGAGTTCTTAGCAAATGGGCTCCCTAGAAAAGAATATGCAGCTTGTTGATATGAGTAGTCTATCAATCCTTTTTCAAGCTAAATCTGGGGTATTACACTCACCCCCACTTAAGAATACAACGTACTCGTTGGACCGTGATTCAGGATCTTTTCCTCTGCTAGGTGCACTGAACACTATCAGCCACGGTCGAAGGGTTGCTCTAATACCATTTGTAACACCCCGGCCCCTCAGACCGCTGGTGACTACTCATGGAGACTGTAGACTGGCCCCACAAACCAACAAAAGTCTTTCCAGCGCACTTTTGCTTCACTCGTGCGCATCCGGGAACACTTCCCAAGAGGTCACCTATCCTAAGATTGCTCCCCACCAAGCACGCTTAACTGTGTAGTTCTTAGCAAATGGGCTACCTAGAAAAGAAGATGCACCTTGTTGATATGAGTAGTCTATCAATCCTTTTTCAAGCTAAATCTGGGGTATTACACCTTTTTAGCTGTGACACGTGGAAAACATGATGAACTATTTCCAAGAAATTGGTTAGAGCTAATGGATAAGTCATCTTACCCACGCGTTCCAAAATTTAATAAAGGCTAATAAACCTTGGGCTCAACTTTCCACGAGCACCAAAACAAACCACCCCCATCCAACGAATCGGCAATACCCGTAGCAACATTCGATCCCCTACTTCAAACTCTTCTAGACGACACTTCAAATCAGCAAAAGACTTTTGATGATCTTATGCTGCCTTCATTCTATCCCGTATTAATTTTACTTGCTTTGTCATTTAAAGTAACAAATCGAGTCCCAAAGTTGTAACTTAGTGAAATCATCCCAACACACGAGACTTTAGCAACGACGCCCGTACAAAGCTTCAAATGAAGCTATCTAAATTGTCGCCTGGAAACTATTGTTGTAAGAAAACGCAACAAGATGTAAATGATCATCTCACGATCCTTGCCACTCCATGGCAATAGCACGCAACATGTCCTCTAAAATTTAATTTGTCCTCTTTGTTCGCCCATCATTCTGCAGGTGAAACAACGTATTATACAACAATGTTGTCCTTTTAGCCTGCTGTAAAGTCACCAAAAGTGCGACAGATAACGAGTATCTCTACTCTATCAGACACAATTGTATGGGGTACACCGTGAAATCGTACGACACACTTAATATAAGCGCGAGCCAACTGTTCCATTTCCCAACGACAATTCATGAGAATGAAACATGCAGATTTTGTCAAACGATCCACTTTAACCCACAAAGCATCATTACTTGACTTTATTCGGGGCAACCCTACATAAAATCCATCAATATACCATCCCACTTCCACATCGGTATCTCCAAAGGTTGTAGCAGCCTCGTCGTTTGTGCTCGCTTTTAACCTTTTGACAGGTCATACAATGCGAAACATACTCTATGATATCTTTCTTCATCCCCGACCACCAGAACATCAACTTAAAATCTTGATACATCTTATCACTCCCCGGGTGAGTAGGAAAATTCAAACTATAAGCTTCATCTAAGATACGCCTCGTCGGTTTTCCCACCGGCAAACACCATCGACCCTTGAACCTCAAACCTCCATCCTCATGAACAAAGAATTCCTCTGATTTTCTTTCGCGAGCTTGCTCCTTTAACTTCACTAGTTTAGGATTTTTATCCTAAAAACTCATAATTTCCTCGAAAAACGAGGGTCGTATAGCCAAAGCAGCCATGCACTGTTGCAACTCACCTTTACGAATGACCTCCAAATTCAACTTAGCCAAATCTCGATTTAATTCCTCAACCCCACCTAGGGTAGCTAAAGTATAACTATATTTCCTGCTCAAATCATCAGCAACCAAGTTAGCTCGCCCCTCATGTTAAACAAACTCTAGATCGTAATCGGGCATCAACTCTAGTCATTGATGCTGCCGCATGTTCAGATCACTTTAGGTGTAAAGATACTTCAGACTCTGATGATCGGTGTAGATTCTAAAATTCACTCCATACAAATAATGTTGTCATATCTTAAGAGCGAAAACAATAACAACTAACTCCAAATCGTGAGTAGGATAGTTAACCTCGTGCGTCTTCAATTGTCGTGAAGTGTAAGTGATCACCTTGCGATCTTGCATAAGCACACATCCCAAGCCTTTCTTTGACGCGTCACTATAAATCGCATAATTAAACTTAGGGACAAGTAAAGTTAGAACAGGGGACATAATTAACCTTTCCTTCAAGTCATAAAGGCCCGTTCACACTCGTTAGACCGTTCAAACTTCTTCTCTTTCTTCATCAGCGAAGTCATAGGCGGAGCAATACGTGACAAATCTTTAAGAAACCGACGATAGTACCCAACCAAGCCCAAGAAACTTTGCACATCCATGACATTCTATGGTGACGTTCAGCTCCGCACTGCCTCTATCTTTACCGAATCCACTAAAACACTTTCTTTAGGAACAAAATGACCCAAAACGACACCTTCTCCAACCAAAACTCACACTTTAACAACTTTAAGTACAACTTGCATTCTCGAAGAGTTTTTACAACTAAACATAGATGTTTCTCATGATCAACTTGATCCTTGGAATAGACCAATATGTCATCAATGAAGACCACCATGAACTTATCCAGGTAAGCACTAAACACACCTGGCTCATAAAACACATAAAAGCAGTTGGGACATTTGTTATCCCAAAAGGCATCACTGTGAACTCGAAGGGTCCATATCATGTCCTAAAAGCCGTTTTATGGATGTCTCCCTCAACAATTCTCAACTGATGATAACCTGACCTCAAATCGATCTTCGAAAAGATCCCAACTCCCCTTACTTGGTCTAACAAATCGTCTATACGGGGCAATGGGTACTTGTTCTTAATACTCACCTTATTTAACTTCCAATAATCGATACATAACCTCAAACTAACATCCTTTTTTCTCACGAACAACACCGAAGCACACTAAGGTGAAACATTTGATCGGATAAAACCCTTATCCAATAATTCTTCAAACTGTGATTTCAATTTCTCCATCTCTTTTGAGGCCATGCTATACGGGGCCTATGAAATTGGTCCCGTTTCAGGCACCAAGTCAATCATGAAATCGATTTTCCATTGAGGTGGCATGTCGGAAATTTCTTCAGGAAAAACGTCCATCTTACAACAGCAATGTCATTAGGGTCCACCACTTTTTTCCCCTTCTAACTGATGTGACACAAGCACAAGGGGTGTCCTTGTCTCACCAGTGTTTGTAACTCCAAGGTCAATACTAAGTTCGATCTAGGCCCCTTGGAATAATTCCTTTATCTAATGTTTTCCCCAAGCGATCCTACCAACAACACTCTCTACTCCCTACATTCAATTGTAGCTTTATATTTTTCTAATCAATCCATTCCCAAAATCACATCTAAGCCCTCCATGTCTAACACATACAAATTACTAGGAAAAACAACTCTTCTAATCTTCAAGGGTACATCCTTATACAACCAGTCACAACTATATAATTTCCCCGATGGGACAACTACAGTATATAAGACCTTTTCAAATGTTTGTAAATTCAATTCTTCTACTTTACTCTTTGCAAGAAATGAACAAGTTGCACCTGAATCAAAAAATACATCAACAACTATAGAATGGATGGTGAATGTACTTGTAATCACATTAGTCGCCTGAGAAACTTCCCTTGAACTGACCGCAGATACTCTTCCTCCATCTCATTATGTGTTCATTCGTCCTTCTTGGTTTCCCACACGTTGAATCCCTGAACGTTCAACTCGATTTCCTTCCGTCCAGCCTTGCCCTCCATTAAACTGTCGTTGGAACCTCTGAAAACTATTATCATGATTGCCTCCCCCGGATTGTTAATTGTCTTATATCTCAAAGTTGTTTTGATTTTGTTGCGCGTGTTGTCCTCTCGGTTGTTGATTCCCATTTTCTTTCTTTATTTAGCACTCATACTCCCTATGTCTGTAGCTAGAGCGATAGTCTTGATATGTAATTAACATTAAAGATAATCTTTATAATAAATGTGGAAATCTCAGAATGCCGATCTGCTAAAAACCTTTAGAAATTAAAAATTTTTTGTGACAAATGATAAATATTACATTAGAGCTTGAAAAAAAAATGAAATACATATCGTGGTATCTAAAATATATAATAATCAAAATTAAATACATCTAGTTTATCAAACATCATGTAAATAAAAAAATGCACCTAAGTCCTCGATTTGCATAAATAAGTTGTAGTTGCGACCTGGATCGGAACCTGAAACTAAATTTTGCAAAATGCTGTCATCCTTGATACAGATGACAGGCAATTGAATCGGTTAGCGCTTAACACTTGTATAACATCCTATCCAGCTTAAGGTACAAAAATTATACGCTACATTTACAACGAACTTATAATTAATTAACACCAATATATAATTTTACTATGATTTTTTACTGTTTCATACTTTTAAATCATTAAGATATCATTCTCAATATTGACAAAAGTACGTTACTGCTACTTATACAATTTGGTAATCTTAATACTTAATCAAGTTCATATGGTTTATACCCATAACCGTACCATGCATCATAGCATCAACACTAATCAAGTTTATCATTGATCAATAAGCAAAACAGTTTGACACCTGATTTATGTAAGGGTCTAGTTAGGTACGGACCATAGTCCCACTAGTAAAAAAATCCTTATGTGTATCTTGGGTTTAAGATTATTTGTATCTCGTATTGAGTATTACTAATAAGAGAATTACAAATAACATATTATTTGTGTTGTTTGAAAACCAAAGATACAAATAAGAGTTATTTGTATCTTTGGTTTGAAATAAAAGATACAAATAATAGGTTATTTGTATCGTTTATTTGAAACAAACGACACAAATAGCCCATTATTTGTATCCTTTGTTTCAAACAAACGATATAAATAATAGTTATTTGTATTGTTTGTTCCAAACAATCTATACAAATAATTTTTTCTAATATGCAAATAATATATTTGTTATTATTATTTTTAATGATATGGATTAAATAAAAATAATAAATGAAAAAACTAATATGAATAAACAAAAATTTATATTTTAATTAAATATAATAGATTAACAAAAGTATATTTCTCACAAAGTTATACAACGCTTAGCCATCATTGTTTACGCAGTAGCTCAACAATGAAAGGCAAAAGGCAAAAGGCACAATAGTAAACACTTAAGTTAGTTGTGGTCAGTCTGTGTTGCTGATTATACTGTATTGTGGGGCTATGTGATAGTCAGTGCTGCTGTATCTGGGTTTAGGCAGGTGCGAAGCTGCTGTGTTGAGGTTGTGTAGTCTCCTTGTCTAGTTCTGTGCTATCATGTGCTACTGACCTCTTGGTGGTGTTGCTACAACTCCTTCAGAGAGTCCTTCACTTCAGGTAGCATAAGCAGCTTGTATATACCTGTATGCAATATGAATCATGTAGTGAGTACTAAATCCCTCTGCTAAGATAGTAAGTAGGTGTTTTATGCACAATTGACAATTGTATAAGCGTTACACAAGAATTGCAACCCAAAACAAACACAAGAAATTAATCTTTCATCATACACCCCCTCAAACGAGAGCCATCATACACAAGAAATTACATAGCAAAATAGCTAGAGCATATAGCTATGAGCGAAACAATATATCAAGACAAAGGGACAATTGGGTTATGAGCTTCAATATCAACATGCCGTATCCCAGAAACTAGTTTCTGAATCTCTGTCTCAAGCCTATCTACTTTACTTCCAAGAGCTGTTACAATTCCCTCACCTACAGTTTAACGGTAATTTAGTTTTCTGTAATTGACTTCAACCCACCCTTATTATTCTATGTGACTACATATAATTCACAAAGGAATCACTTCTTTTTAAATTTGGCTTTTCGTAAGTACATATTTTTTGGGCTTGGTATATTTAGTACTATATGGCTTGTCTATCGCTCAAAAGCCAATTTTTTGAATAAGTTGGATACCAAAAGAGAACATTTTCTCACTGAATTTGGGCTAATAATAGAGCCTTAATAAGACAAGTTAACCTGCTAATAATCAATTGCCAAACTCAAGTACTCAACATTAGTTTGCAAATATATTCCGTAATTTGATTTAATATTGAGCAATTTAATATCATCTTCACCTTTCGTAGCATCCCGAAATTGCACATGATGAGGAATTTAGGTTAAGCTGATAAATTGAGTTATTGAAAAGATATAATGATAAGCAGATGTGGACTGAATTTGGGGTGGAAATCTTCCAGGCAGCGTGAAGAAATAAACCAGCCTTCAATCCTTCAAAATTTGACAGCCAACAAACCCCAAACACAATCAAAACAATAAATGCCTTCACAACAAAAAGAACAATATTACAAGGGTGGTTCTTGAATTGAAAGACTAGAGTTTTGATCCTCCAAGGCCAACAATTCCCTAATTACAACCAAAACTACTCTCAGTTGCAAAAGGTGATGATCTTGCACTACTCAAGATCGTTGAATGTACATACACACTCAAGGAAGAACAAAGGAATGAAATCCAATGATTTGTTATTTCTCAAAACTCAAAAGTGAGTGTTTACAAGGCTAAGGCCATCTATATATAGACTTGAGGGACGGGAAAATACAATGAGGCTACTAATGACTCAATAAACTAACTATAACGGACAAAAGAGAACACGTGCAAAACATGTGCACTTTAAAAGAATGAAAAACAAGCCAAATTAAGTACTCTGAGATTCTGACAGACATCTGTTAACCAGGCGACCTTTCACCCATCTTCTTGTGCTCTGCCAATGATTGATGATGGCCACTATGAGTCCTGGAAGGAAGCTTTTAGTGCATAGATTCCATTTCTACCCTTGGTGGTTTAGTATGTCAAAAGATACGCTCTGGTCATGGCTCACTAGGTCTGGTGGTCAGTGGATGCCATCAGTTCTGTTCTGTTCTGTTTTGGACTATCTGTTGACTGGGTGACATTCACCACTGATTTTCGTGGGTTGTCTACGATTTATAGTAATGTTCTTGGGCCAAGGTACGAAGGTCCATGTGTGATGTAGGATCACCTACATCTAGTTCTGCTGAGCTAGCCAAGATCAATATAATGATGCATCAAATGGAAGACGCTCAAATTCAAGGTCCAAAACTGAAATCCTTTAATTTCGTAGTCATAAACTAAGTCTTTTTTTTTGGGTCGTTTTATTATTTAAGTCGTTTATTTTATTTCGAGTATTTGGGTCTTTTGTTTTCTTCGAGATGATTAAAGCCAGGTTTATGATCAAGCTTAATCATTTCTCATGCTTAGTTAGTCGAGTTGTACTTTTCTTTTATTTGAGTTTAGTATTTAATTTTGCTCATGGGTCGAATATTATGCGATTGAAACGCAAGCAAGCAGCTGAAAATATCAAGCAAATAAACCAAGGAAATATGAAGAATATAAATATGAAGGTTCAGCAAGTGGAAGATTAAAAAAATATTTAGCAAAATCAAGTTGTTTGAGACAGCAAATAAACCAAGGACATATGAAGATATTTGCAAATCATACAAGAAATCAAGCTAAAGCAATTGTGTCCCAAAATCTGAATTCAACCGTTGGAAAAGTCAGCCACAAAAAAAATCTGATTTTGGTTCATTATTACATGAAGATTTTTTCTACAAAAAGCAAATCAGCCTAGAATATAGCCTATGAAAGATTGAAAGATAATAGCTGTCCACTACAAAATAGCCTAATTATTTCCATAGAAGATTGAAAGATGTGCTTTGCAAGTGGATTTTCCTAGCCGTTAAGAAACAAGCAGCATTCTGAATTTTACTTTGCTAATTTTTTATTTTATATATTTATTTTTTATTTTTGTTGGGCTGATTTCCTTTTAGTATAAATAGGCTTGTAGTTCATGTAATCAAGGCATTCAGCTTGCATAATACAAACACAACCCTTTGAGCAATTTTCCTTGTTCTTATTTGCAATTTACTTTAACTTGGATTAGTTTAAGTAATTTGAAGTTCCTATGCTTTTCATTGTTTTAGCTAAAGTTTGAATGTGTTCTTAGGAGCCCTTAGATTTGTTTCATGGTGTATCTGTATCGAAGCAACCTTTGGCAAGCCATTTTCAGTTTGAAAAATCAACACATACATTTCATTTTTCCCTTGTTATAAAACCACAAAAATCACAAAAACAAATTCATTAAACGAAAACAGCAAACTACGTGTGCTTATAGCTTGGTTTTGTTTTGAGGCATACCAATCTATATCAATGTGCCAAGATTCTAATGTTACCTTCCACAGCTTCTAAATCCTTCTTGGTTGATCTTGGTAAGGTCTGCAAGGTCAGCTGGTTGTCAGTTCTTGTCAGACTCTGTTGTGCTGATGTTTTGATGTCTGTGTCTTCCTCTTCTTCTGTTGAGTCTTCCTCTTTGCTTTGTTTTGCAGCCTTGTTTCTTGTATGAGTCATCTTTGAACCATCCCGAGTTGGTTCAAGATGTCCAAGGGTACAAAGAACACGGGAAATGAAAATTGAAAAGGGGAATAGGAATATAGTATTGGACAAGCACAACACCATTGAAATATGTACAAAATACCTTTCCAAGGTTAGCACAACACCATTGAAATTATACAGGAGAACGTTTGACCACTCCTTCCAAAGTTCCAATGATAAAGATTTTATGAACGAAGGAGGCTGCAATGAAGAAAAGTTATTTACATGATGAACTTTAGGCAAACAAAGAAAATCCATTTCTCAACCATTGTAATGAAACTTAGGCAGTTGTTATAAGGAAGGAAGCTAGTAAGAAACGAAAGTGATGATAACCGACAGGATGCCATTGTAAATGCCGCTAGAATATGCTCGATGTCAGTAGAAATCTTCTAGAAGGAAAACAAAAATTGTAACGTACACATTTCTTGGTTTTTTCAAAGACAATTTTGTAAAACAGCCGGGTATGAGCCTATAGATACAGAGGAGGAATACAGAAAATAAATTTAAAAAATTGTAGTGGGTTTTATAACTCATAGGAGAGAGCAAGCCTCTCAGAAGCTTGTATTCATTTTCTTATTTTCTGCAATTAAGACTATTTTTTCTCTCGTTTTTCTAATTATTTTTTCTTCCTTTCCATATACCCAGAAATGAAGATTTGAACCTATTCCAATTTGTATCAGAGCATTTTGATGAGTCCTGAATTTCATCAGAAAATTTAGATCCCTAAAGTTTTATCAATACAAAGTTCTCAAATAACTCGAAACACGATTTAAATGATGCTTTCTTGATAATAAAATAAAAAGAAGGAGCTTAAGCTTAACTCTTCCTTCATTAACAAATAACCAAAAATGGAGGCACAACAAGCAAGGGCATCAATGGGTGAATGTCCTAAGTATACATTATCAGTTACCAGTTCTACTAATATAGTTCTAATTACTAAACTAAAACTAGTTACCAGGCCTTAAAGATTATTTGGAAGTAATGCCTCCACAGTGGCTTTATCTGTGTTTTTATTTCCCAACAAAAAGAGAGAGACTTTGTTGAAACAGATCTCTGTAGCAGCATCAACAACATGATTATGATTGGAAAATTTAGTGCTGCATTTTGTTATTAACTCCATTTTTCCAAGAATATTGGGTTGTAAACAAACCCATGTTCCAAACAATTTAAAACAAATAACCTATCAAATAAATCAAATTGAAGTAAATTTAATCAAAAAAATTAAGTAATTAAACAAATTACCCAGGCAATAACAAATTAAAAGGAAGCAGGGAACAACTCTAATCCGTTCAACAGTGGAGGAATGATTGAGTTGAATGTGGATGAATCAGTTCTAATTCACTCTAGCCTTAAATAACCTCAGCAACAATGCCAAGCTAACTCTAATCAAACTTATTTATCCTAACAAAACTAATCTTTCTTAACTAAATTTCCAGAAAAAAAAAAATCTAACTAATCTAACCTAAGGTAAAACCTAACTAGAGCAAACCAAAACAGTAAGAAATGACATAAATAAAATCAGAGAGAACAAGATTACAGAAATAAATAAACAATATGTCACGAAAATCATAGAGCTTGTGTACTAAGATGCTTATAGAGCTGCAAACAACGTTGAAATTATTCCTTAGCAATTAAGCATACTAATTGACACCAAAAGGAATTAAAAGAAGTTATCATCAGGCTAACAATTGAAAAAATCATCAGAGTACTTTGAATGTGTTGGAGACTTGGAGTTTAGTGTGCCTTGAGTGCACCATGGAGTTATTATTTCTTAATCCTTGAGTTTTGAAACATGAATATCAACAGATATAAAACCAAAAAACACTTAAACAAGTATAACCAAGAATATTAGTAACATACTCCTAACGTGATTCAGTAGCAATAATAACTATATTGATAGTTAATCAAGTAAAATAAGCATATATCTTGTATTATCAAAAACATTAAACGATTATCAATAAGCTAAGAAATAACATCTCAAATCTTCAAGATCAAGATGATAACATCATAACAAGAACACATGCAAATAAGATAATATTATAAGCAAGCTATTAAGAACAGTAGCATTAACATATAAACATTCTATATGCATTATAAACTTTCTATATGCATAGCATCAACAAGATTAATAGTAGAAAAATGGCAAGCAGTTTAGTTATACAGACCGAAAGCATTTTCCCCCTTTTTTACTTTCATCAAAACTAAACAAGGAGTTAACAAAATGTGGGATTATTTCTTCAAATACTAACTACCCCTCCGTTCTCTTATGTTCTTCCCATTTGAAATATTCCACCTTAAGCAGAGAGAAATTTAATTAATGTTTTTGACACATATTTAGAAGATAAAAATATCCATGTGAGATCTCGTTAGATTTGTTTTAAGTATTATTTTTTATCATGTATTTTTTATAACTTATTATAATGTGTATTTAAAGATATTAAAGTTTAATATTTGCATTAAAAATTCTGCAAAAAGTAAATGGGAAGAACAAAAATAAATAAACAGAGTAAAACACAACCGAAATAAAATTATTTTTTAAGACAACAACAATAAGATCTTTTTCTTGCTTTGGCGAGGGCAGGTTATGGTGGTGGAGTGTCTTCCTTGGGTTCAGGGTTTGCTTCTTTTGGTTGAGCAGATGGCTCTTTGATAGGAACAAAAACAAGAACAACATTATGTACATCCTATTGATCAACCTCTAGCTTTTCTATCACCATCCTTTTCGTCTCCTTGATGAAATTCTCCAGCATTAAGGTTAAAGTTGTGACCTTATTTTTTAGATTTATGATCTAGGCTTTGATTTCACAAACCTCTAAGTCAAGAAACTTAAGGCGAGAATGAGTGGTGAAGATGAATAGGAGATCGAATACTCTCCAGAGGAGAGTGAATAGATAGTATGCATGTTTAAAAACTTTTTCTTGAAGGTAAGCTCAAGAGATTGAGAGATCTTTCAAAACCGTTTTCTGGAACAATTTTAAGTCGATTGATAAATCTATGAAGTATGTGCGAAAACAAACTTAAACAAGAACAAGGAGTTTGTTAACGAGGTTGAGCTACAAAATAGTCTACTCCCCGCCTATGCGTTCTCTTCCAACCCGTAGAATTCAGTGTCTTTTATTAATAAACTTTAAGACAACTTAAAAGATTTCTCTATCTTCTCTCAGCACGCTCTTTCCCTTGAAAAACATTTTACAAGTTCCCTTAATAAAAGTACAAATCTCAATCTCACAAAAGAGATAACAAATTGAATACTTTAAAAAGTATTTCAAGCTTAGGGGTAATTATAATCAAAAGTTCTAACTCTTTTTAACTCTAAAACCTATTACAAATGAAAGAGTTAGATGAATCAAGTTTTTACAAAACTTTATGAATCTTAAATCTTAATTCAAAAAAAGAGAAAATTATAAGTAGTACTGGTGTTGTAGTTGGTTCGTAATTTAATTCTTGAATGAAACCTTATATATATATATATATATATATATATATATATATATATATATATATATATATATATATATATATATATATATATATATATATATATATATATATATATATATATATATATATATATATATATATATATATATATATATATATATATATATATATATATATATATATATATATATATATATATATATATATATATATATATATGTATATATATATATATATATATGTATATATATATATATATATATATATATATATATGTATATATATATATATATATGTATATATATATATATATATATGTATATATATATATATATATATATATATATGTATATATATATATATATATATATATTATATATATATATATATGTATATATATATATATATAGTATATATATATATATATGTATATATATATATATGTATATATATATATATATGTATATATATATATATATATATATATATATATATATATATATATATATATATATATATATATATATATATATATATATATATATATATATTATATATATATATATATATATATATATATATATATATATATATATATATATATATATATATATATATATATATATATATACATATATATGTATATATATATACATATATATTATATATATATAATATATATATATATATATATATATATATACATATATATATATATATATACATATATATATATATACATATATATATATATATATATATACTATATATATATATATATATATATATACATATATATATATATATATACATATATATATATATATATATACATATATATATAT
>NC_080058.1:19857832-19912832 GCF_026212465.1 Amaranthus tricolor
TATATATATATATATATATATATATATATATATGCCACGCCTCAACATAATCTTGCAAGCCAAAGAAGCTTCATCCACCTATATAGCTAATCTGATCAATCTGGGCCAGTCTTCAAAACTTTGAGCCTTAATTCAAGCTGACGCTCCACTGAAGACATATTCAAGCACGTCGTTGATTGCTATTTTTAGCTATTTGAACTCTTGATATGCTGCCAGGTTAATACTTACACTAGGCATTTAAAATTCAGTAATTCATATAAATATTAACGTGTAAATATTATCCAAATTAAGTTCCGATATTTTAACTTAATTTAAATACTTTTCCTATTTTTAGTTAAGATTCAAAATGTCTTTTTATTTATAGGAAAACCTATAATTAGCAAACCTTGATTTCAAAGCAACTTATTCATACAAATATTTTAAACATAAAACGTGTAATATCACATTCAAAAATTAAGCGTAACAACGTGTAATATATTCAAATATTTAAACGTCTTGAACACACGTTAATTTAGTTCAAATTCAAATATAATCTTATCCAATTATAATAAACTTAAGTCATTTTAATTTAAGCTTAATTCAATATATTTCGGACTTAAAATATGTATTAATTAATTACTTAATATTTAATATGATTTTGGACCTACTTAAACAACTAAATATAATTACTTAATTTATTGTTTGATTCAATATGTGTTTTGAATTATCATCACTTAAAAGGAATTGATATTTCAAGTGGTGTAATCATTGATTTGAGGTTCAGGGCGTGATAACTTGTTACCATTAATCTTATTAAGTTCTTCCTTCTTAACATTTGACAAATTTGAATATGATTCATATTTTCCATTAATCTTGAAAATACCAATGGATGAAAGAATATTGCAAGAAAGGGTTTGGGGATAGACCTTTCAAACAGGTCGAACGGGTCGGGTTGTATAAAAATATTTTCGGGTTCGGGTTGAACGGGTTTAAAAAATTACGGTTTCGGGTTTTGACTACCTTGTTTAAGACCCTAAGTTGTCGGGTTCGGGTTGACCCAACGGGTTTAGCATTTTTTTGAAAAAATAATTTACGTCAATGATAATATATTAATATGCATATGTACCTATTACGATAATATATTAATATGTACCTATTACGATAAAATTGTAACTTATATAGAGTACATATCAAAAGTTGCATGAAACATAAAATAAAATTAGTTCAACAAAGTATGACAATTACAATTTAATAAACTTGTTCATAGTCTACTATTTAATAATCTAAGACAACATTTACTAAAAATCATCATCTTCAAGAATTTCAGCTCCGCTTTCTTCTACGCCGATAACTTGAGGTTCTTTATTTGGATCCCGCAAAATCGGAATTTCAACACCGTCTTCAAGAGAATTGTTATCTTCACACAAATAAAAAACGAACTATTTAATTAGCTATGAATCTCTTTATTTCTCAAAATGCAAAAAAATAAAGACAATTTACCATTTTCAACATCATATCCATATAGCCAACTTCGGGTTGTGACCAAAGTCTCGGCACTCTCCGGTAGTAAGGAAGCTCTCCATTTTGTTAGTATCCTACTTCCCAAGCTAAAACTCGACTCGGAAGCAACAGTCTTAATTGGAATACTTAACAAATCTCTTGCCATACTTGCAACTTGTGGAAACCTTTTAGCATTATACTTCCACCAACCAAGAACATCCAAATCCGACAAAGGATCCAATTTATGCTCACCTAAGTAGTCATCTAGTTGTGTTCTACCTTGAGAAGAAGAATTCTCATAAGATGAAAACGCCTACAAAACAAGAGAACTTCTATTAATAATTATTGAATAACAAATTTAAGTACAACATAATATCAAAAGGTTAATAATAAAACTTACAGCAAGACTTGCATTCCCGCTTCCAACTCTAGTACAACCAAGGGGAGAAATATCAACTTGTGAATACTCTTCAAATAGCTTGAAGAGACTTTCTTTCACTTTCTCAGTCTTATATTCAACACTTCTACCATCTAATTGCACAAAACAAAACTTCACATATTGAAGTTTTAAGTGAGGATCTAAAATGGCAGCCATGGAAAGAATAATGCTATAATTTTCCCAATACTTATCAAATTTAGCCTTCATGCCCTTCGCCATATTGCTTATCAACTCATCCTCAATATTATAATGACTCAATATGAGAGACTCAATTGACCAGACATTCATCAAATACAAGTTTGCTGTTGGATAATTCCTTTCCGAAAATTGCTTGGTAATAAGGTCAAATGGCCTAAGTAGATCACAAATTTTCGCAAGTCTAGACCATTTTTCCTCAATTAAAGAAGAAGTTGATGTATCCGATCTTCCTAACCTAGAGAAAACAATTTTGTATACCAAAGCCCTTTGAATCATCATGAATGTAGAATTCCACCTCGTTGGACAATCCAACAAAAGACCTTTAGAACAATCCACACCAACTCCAGAAACACATTCAGCAAATTTCATTTTCCTAGCTTCTGAAGAAGTTCAATGTCTAACCAATTACCTAATTTTACTCCAAGAATCACTAACACATTTCAATCCATCTTGAACAATCAAGTTCAACACATGAGCACCACAACGAACATGAAAATATTCACCATCACATGGCAAGCTACCAAAAACAGAAAGACTATCTGCCAATAAGTCTTGCATATTATCATTGCATCTAGCATTATCTAAAGTAATGGAAAATATTTTCTTATGTATTCCCCATTTTTTCAGATTATCAAGAATAGTATCATGTAACACTTGAGCATTATGAGGAGGAGGAACATGATAGAAATTAAGTATCTTGTTGTGCAACTTCCAATTCTCATCTATGTAATGAGCAGTTAAAGAAAGGTATCCTTGACCAACAACTGAGGACCACATATCCGATGTCAAGCAAATCTTTCCAGGGATAACATGTAATGCCTTTTTTAATTGTATTCTCTCCGTTTGATGAATTTTAATAGTCTAATTCCTAGCTGTATTTCGACATATTGGTTTACAATTTTCATTTAAATATGTATGGATATCCCTATTCCCTTCATGCTCAGCAAAAGTGTATTTATATCCATGCCTAATGATAGCCAAAGCAACCTTTTGTTTGTACTCAATAGGATTGTATTTCAAAACAGTCTTAGCTTTTTTATCTAAGAGCATTTGACGCGTATCACAATTATCACGAGCTTCACAAGATTCAGTGTGACGTCTAAAATTAGTAGTACCATACATTGAGTCGGCAAAGATCGGTCCTTTATTACAATACTTACAGTAAGCTCTTGGCCTCTTATAAGCGAATTCATCACCATCGAAAGTATTGTAATGGTCCCAACAATCTGATGTCCATTTTCTCTTGCGAGTTCCGAATGTTGGAGTAGCTTCTTGCCCAATGTTAGGAGTCTCAACATCTGTTCCATAACTTCCATCTGTTCCAGGATTGTTACTATCATCATTTGGCTCAACTCCTACATTATCAAGTGCATTAAAAGATACTTAAGATGCATCAAATAGAAGTGACTAGAAGTTCAACAAGCATAAATCAATCAATGAACAAACACAAATTTAGATATAATGTGTACATATTGTTGGAATCCTAGCAAATGCTACCACTATCGAGAAGTAACAGACACTTATAACTTCTATTAGACTAACACGAAAATAAATTTCTCAAGGGAGCAAGTTGTTCTAGGACATAGCAAGAACATTTTTCAAGACTCGAGAATATTTCATTCACCAGCCAAATTAAAGTTCCATCAAATATACTTTTCTACTCAATTTTAACCTTTTTGCATCTGATACGCAACATGCTATGCATTTTCCTCTCATATCTTCCCTTCAATTCTCTTAGAGAATAAATTTTTGCTAACATATAAAATGTATTATTGTTGTGACAACTTCAATGATTGACTACTAACTATCAATTTGCAAACACATGTCCCAATATGGGATGTGCAAATATAATGCTAACACCAAAGCTCTGAATCAGTATTTCTCATAACAAGGCTCAGCAAATCCCTTTTGTAATATTTAGCTAATGTATGAGGTACCTAAAATTAAACACAAAATTGATTGGTGTCTTCGCCTAAAGAAAGTAGAATCCAAAATTTTCTCCTGAGAAGAAACAATCCAACAAATTGAATTTAAAGATAAAAATTGACCTGCCTATGTTTTAGAAATAATCGACATGGAAATTAAAAAGCAGAAAAAGAGAGAGCACTGTTGAAGTGCAACTCAAAGTTTGAAGCATAACCATTTACTTACAATCCAGAACAATCCAGAACAACAAGTAAACAAATGAAATTGGTACTTCAAATTACCTTCTTGAGGAGTGGGAGATGATGAAGAAGAAAAGAATTGTCCAACAGGTGATGGCGAACATCTTTTTCGTGGGAACGGAGGGCGGCGGCGGCTACTACTTGAAGCTCGACGTCCTATAGATTTAGGGCTGATGATGACTGGGAAAGGAGATGATGAAGAAGAAGGAAGGCTGAGGATGAAGAAGAAGGAAGAAGCGCCTGAGGAGTGAGGATGAAGAAGACTGTAGAAATGATTTAGGGCCGGCTAAGGAATGAGGATGAAATGAAATGAAGCGCCTTTTTCTATTTTAATTTTTAAATTTTAAGGGTTGAAACCCGACCCGACCCGTTTTTGACCCATTTTTTGCGGGTTTAAAAAAGCGGGTTAAACGGGTCACTTTTTTAAAAAATTTGTTCAAAACCCGCTTTTTGCGGGTCGGGTTTTTTGGGTTTAGCGGATCGGGTTCATAATTGACAGTTCTAGTTTGGGGGCCTTGATAAACTATTTCTTCTAGATCAGAGGGAACGTTAAAATGATTAAAGACTAAAGAAAGTAGATTAGCTAAGGGTAGGAAAATGTTTCGGATAAAGGAACTACAATAGAAAATGTGAGCCGAAAAACCAATGATGCCTAATCAACAGATTTATGAGAGGCTATCTGCCAAATGAGAATGAGTGGGAATCAGTAACCAAGTCATGTAAACAACCTTTTGGATTAATGATTTTAACAAGAAGATAGTTAAGCAATTTTCCATTCAAATTTAGGGCATTATGAGTAAGTTGTTTGTGGTTAAAAAGTCATGAATAACAGACAAAACAAACATGAACTTTGCATTTTGGAAAGCAATAAAATTCCCAATCCTTAAATATTCGTCACCCCCTCCCTGATGAAATTACAAATTTGCCCCTGGATTTTTAAAAAATTTCGATTTTGTCATTAGACTTAAAATTTCTACATATACCACAATCTCACTAAAAATTTTCTTATCACACTTAAAAAACAAACTTACAAAAGCAAATTTTTGGAGCAAAAACTAAGAAGTTCAATCCGCAAACAATTAATCGAGGTAATTTTTTTTCGATTCTTATAATTTGAAAATTAAAAAATAAATAAATAAATAAATAAAACGAGTCGCCCAGATCTGTGCGATTCAATATAATTTTTTTTTCCGTTTTTTTATGAATAATAATAATTATTTTTAATTATATTATTATTGTTATTATTATTATTATTACTGTTATTATTATTATTATTATTATTATTATTATTATTATTATTATTATTATTATTATTATTGTTAATATTGTTGTGATTGTTATTATTTTTATTATTAATTTTTTATTTTTGTTTTAATTATTAATTTATTATTTTAAATATGTTGGTTATAATTATTATTATTATTAACTTTTAATATTCTTTTGAATATTATTTTTATTATTATTGTTGGTGATGTTGTTGTTGTTATTGTTAATGTTATTAAATTTTCCATTGATTTTATTTTTAATTATTGTTTTTGTTATTAGTGTTATGATTATTATTAATGTTATTTTTTTGTTAATAATGTTATTATTATTATGATTATTGTGAATTTAGAAAATTAATTACAATAATATTATTAATAATCCTAATAATAAATATGTTGTAACATTATATTGGTTGGTAATGATTCGGTAAATTTTTTTGTTGCTAATTAATTATTGTTTTTTTTCATGTGGTTAATTTAACGTAATGTTTGATCCGCATGAGAGGGGGGTAACGGGTTCAGCTAGGAGGGCTAGGCAGGAAGAGGCTGCCAGACATAGTATTGCCTAAGGTCCAGTGCGCTGGACCTAGTGCGAACCCCTGTTGAGGACCTAGCTAGTAGCATCCAGAGTAGTTAGGGGGTATATAGTGATGGTGATTATGATGCTGATGATGTTGAATACGAAGCTCCTGATTTTCGTCCAGTGGACTGGACTATTGTCCGGGGGCGCGACGGGAGATTCGCACGTGGCGGCTCTAGTTCTTCAGCCGCATCTGAGCGCGTAGGACGTAGTTTCGTTGATCATATGAGCCGCCACGAGAGAGCAGGCGTTCACAGTCCGCTGGCACGGACTGGTTAGCACATCGCCCCAGCCCGGGGGGCCGACAGATATGCGACTGATCCCTAGCTATGGCGGGCACATAGCTAAACTTATTTTCGACGGCTTCGAGCGTACACCTCCGGTTCTGGAATGCCGTAGTAGGAAGAGGCCGTTGGAGGCCATCATCGGACTGAGGGATATGATCGATGCGCTGTACGATGTTCTACCTGCTACTCCCCTCGGTCGACTACCGTACATTATGCACCAGCACATCGACTGTGCTTTGATATCAGCGTTCGTGGAGAGGTGACAGCCGACACGAACAACTTCCACATGCCATGGGGGGAAATGACTATTATGTTGCACGACGTGTAACGCATACTGGGCATTGCTATTGAAGGCTCTCTGCCGGCTGAGCCTTCTAAGGCGGAGTGGCAGGTCAATATCACCAATCTGTTCGGAGAGCCTATGTCTGAGCTACGGCGTAGAGGTGCATTCACCAGCGGCTGCGTAAACGTTGCTGAACTGATGCAGCTATGTCATAGGTCCCAGGCCATTGATACCAAGTCGACAGCTAACTACATGGCTATCGTTAGCTCTACCTTGCTGGTTGATAAGACTAGGGCCGGCATGCGACCTCACGCGATATTTGCCGCGAACGTCGATCAGGATGAGATCGCCTGGGGTGCGGTGACCTTGGCCTACATGTATCGGCAGCTCGGAATGGCATCTAGGGCTGGCTGCAAGACCATTGCGGGTTGTCTGACATTGCTCCAGACATGGATCTATGAGTACTTTCCCGCTTTCCACCTCATCCTCGCCGAGCAGACGAGCCAAACAAGACTAGGGAGGAGAAGTGGTCCATGAAAAAACCATGTCGTGAGGTGGACAGGCTGAGGGACTGTCGTAGCATACTTGACTCTATGACGGAAACTCAGGTATTGTACATCACATCACACTTTGTTAACTTGGCTTGTGTTTTTAATTTTACATTATTTTTATTTGTTAACTTGGCTTGTATGCAGGTGGAATGGACTCCGTACATGATTGATTCTAGGGCGTTGCTTGATGAGCACCCACGCACCACCTTCATCGGGGGTATCACTTACTTTGATATCGTTGAGGTGTATTTGCCGGAGCGGACAGAGCGACAGGTCGGCTTCATGCAGGCTATTCCCCCCCCCCCCCCCTCCTATGAGACCAGCGAAGGCTATGCGACCGGCACATGGTACCTACTCCGTGGTATTTGCTTCTTCGGATGTGTTCTTGGAGGCATGAAGTAGGTTCCCCTTTAGTGCCCGCATTGGTGAGCAGGCACTTCGTCGGGCATCTGTTCTATGGGAGGCTGAACCTAGTTACGTTGACTGGTTCAGGGTGTGCTCGCACCCCTACGTAGTGCCCGGCGAAGGACCGATTGTCGGTCCTCGTCCAACGGAGAGAAGAGCTGAATATGTGAGTGTTTTAAATTTATTTGTTTTCTGTTATGTCTTTTTGTTATTTGGATGTTGTTTTATATCTTGTTAACATCGTTTTTGCTTTTGGTTTTTTCAGTTTCTGAATGAATGGCCCAGTTGATTCGCTCCATTGGAAAGATTACCTCCTGTCGAACAAATGAACCCCCGGCAACGACATGCCTTAAATGTGTACCTTAATGATTGTAAAGATTTATTTGCCGAATGGCAAGCATTTAAGGGGCACGACCCTTCATAGTCTGTATTAAATTTAATTTACAATCATCGATGCGTTTATTTATTTACGTCAAAGCTTTTTACACTAAATTTAGTTCATGTTTACATCAATGCCTTTATTAATTTGAATCGTTACTATACGCAAAGAATTTAAACTACATTTTCTATAGTAATCACTGTACACAATAATATAACTATGGACTATCTACAAATTGAATCTCGTGTATAATTTCTATAATACAACTGAATAATGATTTGTACAACACGGTAAACTACGGACTATCTAAATTTACAGCATCGTCAACGGTGTTATTACGTGGTGGTGGTCGTGGCCCGCATAGATTATTCCAGAGCATAATCCTAATACTGAAACGTGTTTCAATATGTCTGGAAAAATTGTCAACTGCTTCTCTCCAATATTGATGGATGGGCGAGAGTGGGGATGAATCGTCGTTCATTAAAAGGTGAACAAAATGATTTCCATTCACCCAACATATATGTATAACTTTATTTACACTATGCACACCCGGTGGTTTCCTTAACGAAAAAACCAAACAGTTGTACATCGGGTTACCGTCAGCAGAACCATAATAAGCAATGCCAATGTTTAGAAACGTTGCTGCAGAGTACAATGCCATCGGTGCATCCATCCAGTGAATATAAGGAGCAGGTCCATTGCCGTGTGAACCTATTCTGAATATAGCATCGTCTAACGACTCATGGGATAAGTACAAACTTAGGTATTAGTCTCTGTTCATTTACATTTCCATACACATAGCACGTCTTAAAAGAGGCAATGCCTCCTCGCCTCCTAACTCTGTGGCGGCAATAACTGTAAATCCACAGTTACCATCACCTAACACATCAATCCAATCAAACAAGTAAGGAGGAATAATGAATGGGATGTTATTAGGCCATGGAAACTATGAAAAATCACGACCTCCTGGATCATCTGGAATAATTGAAAATAAGGTTAATAATATTAAGCTGTAACAAAGTAATGTAAATAACGGAAAGAAAAGTCATGTACCGGATAAGTTGAAACTAAACTTAATTCCAACTGAATCTGCCACTAGATCTGCCGCGGGATGAAGTTCTAGACCATCAACCTCGAAAAGATGATCTGCTATACTCAAATGCACTTTTATTTCTTCTCGTGGTTTTGCTTGTGCTTGGTCTTTCCTTTATAGGTGGACTTGCGTAAGGCTCAGGTATTTCGGCTCCATCAGGGTGTAGTTCATACTCAAGTACCTGAGACATTTGGCGTACAACTGCGGGATCAGATCTTAGAATTTCATCGACCAGAGATTGAAAGTACTCTTTGTCATCGGCATTCGCGTATTGTACTCCTTCGCTGGTTTGATCTCCTACCTCTGTGTACCTCAAAGTACTCCAGAATTGATGAATGTCATCCACAAACAAAGCACCGTGTGAACCGATAGACATATATAAATAACAAGCACACGAAAATCCATGGGTGTGTTGAAATACACAACCGCATTTGTTGAATACAAATTCACTCAATTCTAACATACGGTTATATTCAAGCCGCAGCTGCTCCAAGGCATATATAGATATGTGGCGATATAAAGGTCTAAAGAACTGCTGCCACAGCGACCTTGCTACAGAAATCATGGATTCCTGTAGCGCTTGTCGGATCCTGGCTTGCTGATTTGTAATCTGTGCGTGTGCCCTTTTAAATAGGGTATCGAATGAGCTATTACCGCTACCAAGGTAATACTTGAAAGACAAGTGTTGGCTTTCAACTCTGCTGGTAGTCTGGTTACCCATGTGCAAACAATCATTCGTCCACGCACGCACAAATTTCTCTCTAAGTGGAATCCATGTTTCAGCCAAATACCGAACGACCTTTTTGTTCCTAACGGACCACGTATTCACAATCGCTTGCCATCTCTCTTCAAATTCTCCGATTGTAGAACTTTCAACCAAGGGGTTCCATCTACCTTTCCTGAATATTTTCCCTTGTTGATTTTTTTTCCCGCCAAACAACTTGTCCACCATGTTCTCCACGTCGTTTGCAATATGCCAAATGCATAACAAATGCTGCACATCTACATTAAACACAACATTGAACGTAATTAACACATATTCAATAGATAGAACGGCAATAATTAATCAACAAAACCTTTTTACCTGGGAAGACATCATGAATAACTGCAGATAAACCTTCGTCTCGATCGGTTACAATGACGCTAGGAGTTTGAGCTGTGTCGAAAATATCTCTCAGTCTCTGCAACACCCAAGAATACGACACAGCTGCCTCATCTCGCATCAAACAGAACGCAACCAAAAAGTTGTGATTCGTTGGCGTCATTCCGATCACTTCACATAGTGACCACTTTTGTTTGTTTATTTTGTACGTTGTATCTTTCAGTACAACATACGGCCACGTACGTTTCATTTGGATAGAGGTAGGATTTGCAACTAATAATCTGCTCAATTCCCCTTCGCTATCCAAGTCTGTCCAGACCACGTAATTAAGTTCTTTGACCATATAAAGACAGTGTTGAAGGGGAGTCCTACCCTCAGTCTCTTATCTCCTTATTAATTGCCTAATATTATATATCTGCTTCATACTCGTAAAAACCAGGAAAATTTTTTCTAATAAAATTTATAATAAAGGTCGGTTGCATTAAGCTGTCGTATGTGCTCCCGAATATCTACATCGATCCTATTCGCCCTTACATGACCATCTCTGTACACTAAGAACGAGTGATTTGTCTTCTTTTTTCATCAGGACACACCCTTACCGTCCAAGGTCTTTCTTCTAGTTTACGACTACTTGCTACAATTAAAAATTTACGGCCGCAACTTCTACTTTTAGAACCAGGTCAGGCAGTATTATCTAGATTATGTAAATCACCCCTAAAATTACCATAGCGGTGACATCTTAAATACACACTAATTCTAGAACGTCCTTCTTTTTTTTATCAGAAGCACGTGTAAATTGAAAACCAATTGTTATTGCTATTGCATCGTCCCAACTATGTAACTCATTTAAGGAAGCAAATTCCCTATCCGTAACAAAGCTACTAGAGTAATCTACATTGTTTCCGAAGTTTTCAAACTCCTGCAAATTTGAAATAAAAATATTATAAATTAATTACATTAATAATGAAAATATAAATAATAATAATAACAAAAATTAATAAAAATACTAATACTCAAAAAAAAATAATAACAATAACAATAATAATAATAATAATAATAATAATAATAATAATAATAATAATAATAATAATAATAAGCACAATAAAAAAAATTATGAAAAATAAAGTTATTAATAATAATAACCAAAAAAAATAATAATGTAAATAAAAAAAAATTTAAATCGCACAAAACTGGGCGATTGGACCATGGTTCAGTCGCCTAATTTTGTGCGACTGAACCATGGTCCAGTCGCCCAATTTTTTGCAACTGAACCATGGTTCAGTCCATCAATTTTGTGCGACTTTTTTTTAAAAAAAATAAATTACAATGATTCAAATCGAAAAATTTACGTACCGAATTCGATTCATAATCGCTTTCGTTAGCCATAGTTAATCCATTACAAGTAACAGCTTGCTTAAAACCGAACAACGTTTTTAGAGAGTTTTTAGAGAGATAATACCGTATATGAATGCGTACTTCATTCAAGAACGCTTCTGAGAATTCAATATATATAGACAAATCTTCGGGATTAAAGTGTTAATAGTGTTATTAAGTGTGATTTACATAGGGCTGGCAAAAGCTGATCCAACCTGCTAACCTGATCTGAAACCGACCCGAAATTAGCGGGTTTGTGTTTAGATTTTTGACCCAATTAATTAAATGGGTCAACCCGACCTGCTTTTTTATTAAATGGGTTAGGTTTAGGTTGAATATTTAAAACCGAAAAAAACCTATTTAACCCATTTATTAAATGGGTCAATCAGGTCAGGTCGACCCATATTTAACCCATTTATTAAACCATTGAAAGTTTTTTAAAAAGTCATAAAGAATAAAGATAACTAGATAAGTGCCAAGTGGTATATCATAAACCCTAAAAACCTAAAATAATCATAAACCATTAAACCCATTGAAAGTTTGAAACGACGCCTTCCTTAACTCTCCACTCCAGTCTCTGTGCGACAGTGCGACTACGCCTTCGCCCTTCTCCTTCCTCTTCTCTGCGGCAGCTTCTTCTTTCTGATTTTTTTTTGATCGATTTTTTCTGATTTGGATTGTGTTTGATTTTTTTGATTTTTCAGTTCAAACTACCTGATCTTCAATTCAATCTACCTGATCTTTCAGTACTTTTCCGGGTATTAAATCAGCTTCTCTTTCACTTTTTTTTTTGTGATTCATATGTTCTTTGATTTTTTTCTTGTTCTTATTTTCATGTTCTTTATTCTCATATGATTTCTCTTATTTTCCTGTTCAATTAAATCTTCAATTATTCTTAGTTTTCTTGTTCAAAAAACTTAATAAAAATGCACAATTTGATGGTGCAGGTGCACAAATCAGTCCCCTTGTACTTGTTTCATTGTTCATATTAGGATGTTGATAACGAACAAGTGTAGATCCCGAACACCCCACATACATCAAATCGGGAGCAATCTGATTTGGAACGGAAATCAGCAAAGACGAAGCATCAGTAGCAGTATCGGCAGAACTAACAGTAGTATCATTCAACTTCCTGTTATCTGCGCCCATGTAATTTTTCTTAAAAGTTTTTCGATACTTCTGTAAATGACTTGCGATGTTTTCTCGAGTAAGTTGATGATCGCCAATCATTTCCAAATATCTTCTTAGGAACCGCCTTATCACCCCCTCCATGTTTCACTACTGCTTCCAAAAACTTATCGTGTAGAGGTTGAGTCCATCGGATTCTTTCCCTTTTTGAAACTTCCTCTAATGCAGGTTAAATGTGAATATAATATATGGGTCAAATGGGTCAAATGACCTGAAATATATGGGTTCAATGACCTGAAAAAAAAAAGCAGGTTAAATGTGTCATTAGCAGGTTGACCCGACCTGCTACACATTAAGTCGGGGTTTCAATTTTTGACCCATTTAATTAAATGGGTCAGATTTAGGTCAAAAGTCTATTGATCCATTTATATATGACCCGAACCTGAAAACGACCCAACCCGACCTGTTTGACACCCCTAGATTTACATTTGTTAATTAAGTTTTAAGTCCACTGGCAATTTTATAATTTTTTAAACTTCAGAGACAAATTCATAATTTCAAACGAGGTGGCGATAAAATGAAAATGAGTGGCAAAATTTAATAACACCCATGAAATTTGGTGTGTTATCATCAAATTTTCCAGAAAAATTGAAAATTTCATTTATTTGGTTACGACTTACGAGTGATGACGATTTCTTGTCCCTTAACAAAATGTTATATAGGTGGAAACCCATCAATAGTAGGAAAGGATAGATTGTAATAGAAAAGTTTAACAAGAGTTGGGTATGCGACAGAACTTGTAGAAAGGAGTTTTGGACTCTATGAATATTGAAACGATACCAAGATCTTCAAAGAGGAAAAAAATTATAATCCAACAGATCTACATGTGACAGTGTTCGATTCTTGAAAACATCAACCCATTTTCCGTAGGTATCGTGGTTTACAAACCATTTTTTGGGTATTTTAATATTAGTTGGTGGGGTTACAGGTTGAGGGGAAATAGGTTGTTTGAGTGTTTAAGGAGGTGGAGAAGATTTTGGTGACTCTTTCGCTATTGATGATCTTGTTAGTTTTCTTTTGGTGCCATGGTGGAGAAGTTTAAGGAGGGTTTCTTGATTTTTTCAGAGAAGAAGAAGATGATTGTTTGGTTTTGGTAAGTGAAAATGACGGTTCTATGGATTTAAAAGTGTTAAGGAAAGTTTTGATGGGAAGGCAAAAAAGGTCTGATGTGAATATTAAGGAAGGTGACGTGAACGGGGGGATAAATTGGGAATATTGTTGACGTGAAGAGGGAGTTTGAAGGTTGCACTTATGGATTTTGTAATTGAATTCAAACTATGCTTAGAATAAGACTAGAAACTTACGATTTTCTAAATTTTTGTGTCTAAAACATATAAAATCTTTTAATGTATTTAGTTGCAATTTTTGTAGACATTTAATATTTAATTCCTTTTAATTTATGTTTGATATCATATTAATAAATAAAAATTAATTTTCACTTCTCAAATATATTTGAGCATAAACATTAACACACATATATATTCACGTAAATAATGAATGTAAATATCTTATGTAAAGTAATTACGTAAATTATTCCCTCTATAAAGATGCACATATATTTACTCCCCCTTAGATCTTGCAACATCATTCATCATACCAAGTTCCTTATGCATATAAGCAAAACAATCATGACTCAAAGATTTTGTAAATATATTAGCAAGTTGTTGTTCAGTTGGAACAAATGAGAGAGACTTGTTACCTTTCCAATATGATCACGTACGAAATGATGACTCATACCTCAATATGCTTTGTACGTTATTGTTGGACTGGATTTTTTGTAATAAAAATTTCACTTGTGTTTTCTTACTTCATTGGTATGCTCAAACATTTAGTCTAAGATCTCTAAACTTTTGTGCAATCCAAAGTATTGGAGAACAACATGGTCCAACTGCAATGTATTCAAGTTCCGATGTTGACAAAGCTACTGAAATTTGCTTCTTTTAGTTCTAAAAAATCAATGATGATCCTAAGAATTGACATGATCCAGATGTGCTCTTTCTATCAACTTAATATCTTACATAGTCTGCGTTGGAATATCCAACCAAGCCAAAATTACAACTACTATGGTACTAAAGACCAAAGTCTTTAGTCTTGTGTAGAAATCTAAATATTCGTTTAACAATAGTTAGATGTAATTCTTTTGGATTAGCTTGAAATCTTGCACATAAGCATACACTATATATGTTATCTAGAGGACGAAGTTAAATGTATTAAAGAACCTATCATACCTCTATGGATGGGATATTTGATCAGCACTTACCAGTTAAATCTTGATCCAAGCTTATAGTTGAGCTCAAGGGAGTGTTTTCACTAGTTCCTATTATATTTCTTAAGAAAATCTTTAAAATACTTTACTTTGGAAATGAATATACCATCCTTCTTTTATTTTTCTTGCAAGCCAAGAAAAAATGTTAAATCACCCATCATACTCATCTCAAATTCCTTACACATTATGTCCGAAATTTCCTTGTATAAACTTTCATTAGTAGCACCAAATAGAATATCATCCTAATAAACTTGAACAATAAGAATATCCATGTTTCTTTATTTAATAAATAACGTTTTGTCATTCTTATCTCTTTGAAAATTATTATCAAGTAAACATGAACTAAATCGATCATACCAAACTTTTGGGGCTTGTTTCGAACCATATAATGCTTTATTCAACTTAAACACATGATTAGGTAGATCATCATTTTAAAAGTCAGGAGGTTGTTTAACATATACCTCCTCTTGTAAATAACTACTTAAAAATGCACATTTAACATCTATTTCTTACAATTTTAAATTCATGTGTGAGGTGAAAGCAAGCATAAATTTTATTGATGGTACCCCAATGCTACTCACCATGCTTTGTTTCTAATTATCTCTCCATCCTCTTTTACTAGTTGAAAAAACCACATCTGTTGCCCAGTATATGCTACCGTTAAACACAAACACAGCATAAAATAATTAGACATAAAAAATATGCAGCATATGCTGTGGTTTTCTCTGAACCGCAACACATAATTGTTTAAAAAAATTGAAAATTTTAAAATAAAATAAGCTTACAAATGCTCCGGTTCCACTTAGCCCGCAGCATAAAGTGTTTTTTTCTAATGAAAAACCTGCCTTTTAATGTTCATAAACCCATGAAGCTCTATTATACTTTCATAAACCCACGAATAAGCTAATGTTTCATCTCTTGTTGATCTTGTTCTTGTTCATCTTCTTGTTCATAAACCCTTTGAAACCCACGAATAAGCTACTTTTTTCATCATCTTCTTCTCCCACACGAATCTCTACTGTTCACAAAGTTGCTCTACTCTAGTGTTCATCTTCAAAAGGCACGACATTATATTGTTCTTCAAAACCCTTTGAAACCATTAAGCATTTGGTCTTATTCATCTTCAAAACCCACGAAATTAAGGCATAATTTCTCTTTTTAATTTCTCAAACCAAGTTTTTACAAGTTCAAAACAAACGAAAATTAGGGCTACCTTTTTTATACTAATTTTGTTTTTGTTTTTCATTGTAGATTATATTACATAACCCACGAAATCAAGGTAATTTCTATTTATTTTATTAATTTGCAAGTTCATATTTTTATTGTTTTACTTGTAATTTAGCAATTTAGTACTAAAAAAAATCAACTATTTGTGAATTTTACATTTTTCAAGTTTATGTTAATAATTTGTTAATTATTTGTGTATTTTGTTAAAAATGTGGTTTGTTGTTATACTTATGTCTTTAATTATTAGAATTAGAATACATATATTTTTAGGGTTAAATGACTTAATTTTATTGTTTGTATTTTGAATATGATTTTATTTATAATGTAGTGTTTAATCTTGAAGCATGAAGTATAGAATTAAAATATGTTTGGTTATATAGAATTAGAATATGAAGTGTATGAAGTATGAAGTATACAATGTTAATTCAACTGAATGATTTTAGTTTTGGAATACAATAATGTAGTGCTTATATAGAATTAGAATATGAGGTATGTATATTTAGGGTTAACTAGATTTGTTATAAATAAGTATATATTTTTAGGGTTAAATATGTTTGGTATAAATAAGTATATATGTTAAAAAGTGAATATTAATTTTGTTTCGAATTAATTAATCACTTAGGATGACAAAAGATCATTCTTGGATGTATGGAAGCATTGAATCGTCAAAATTTATTGATGGTGTATTAGAAATTTATAGTATTGCTGTTAAACATCAAGTTAGGATGGGGAAGTTATTTTTTATTGCCCATGTGTCAAGTGTGGCAATGTATCAAAGGTAGATAGTGTTCATATCCTTAGGGAGCACATACTTCGACGTGTGTTTAAGCCTTAATATCATGTTCAGATTTGGCATGGTGAGGAGGGAGTTTACAAAGAAAAAAGTGTTGTTGAAGATGTCAATAATGTGGATGTCAATGAGGATGTAGTAGATCGTGTTGATGGGTATGAGACAAATGAAGAGAATGTCGATGAGGATGTAGATCGTGTTGATGAGATGATGGAGGGAGTCGAGGATGAGTTAGGAAAACGTTCTCGTGTTTTTGACTTGTTGACAGAGGCTTCTCAAAAGCCTTTGTAACCTGGATATACAAAGTAAACCAAACTAACAGCCGTGTTGACAATTTTCAACATTAAGTTAAAGTTCAATTGGAGTGATACTAGTTTCACAATGTCATTAAAAGCATTAGGTGAGATGCTTAATGAGGGAAATGAACTTCCAAAGTCGACATATTATGCCAAAAAGCTCAAGTGTCCTTTTGGCTTAGAGTACCAGAAGATTCATGCGTGTCCGAATGATTGTGTATTGTATGGGAATGAAAATGAGAACTTAGAAGAGTTTCGTAGGTGTGGGTTATCGCGTTACAAGCATAAAGGGGTAGGGGATGCTAAAAGGGCCCCGGCTAGGGTATTGTGGTATCTTCCAATAATACCTAGATTCAAGCGCTTGTGTTCTATAAGAAAGATGCGTTAAATTTAAGGTGGCTTGCAGATAGGGTGAAGAAAGGTCACTTGCTCATACATCCATCTGATTCCTCGGAGTGGAAGTGTATTGATAGGTTGCATAAGACATTTTGGGATAAAGTTCGTAATTTAAGACTCGGACTTTGTACGGATGGAATGACCCCATTCGGCAATCTTAGTTCTCAACATAGTACTTGGCCGGTACAGTTAGTGATCTATAATTTGCCACCTTGGTTGTGTATGAAGCGTAAGTACATTATGCTTTTGCTTCTTATCTCGGGTCCTAAACAACCTGGCAATGACATAGATGTATATCCTGCACCTCTAGTTGAGGATTTGGAAAGATGTGGGATGAACGTGTTTCCATTTTTGATGCACATGCTAATGAGGAGTTCACCTTGCGTGCAATGCTCTTATGCAATGTTAATGATTTTTCGGCATATGGTAACTTATCAGGGTTTAAGAACAAAGGAAAGAAAGCATGCCCAATGTGTATCGATGACATGGAATCCACGTGGATTCCTAAGTGCAAACACGTATTCATGCACCATCAAAAGCTCCTCCCACGAGATCACCAATATCGTAAGAAGAAGAAGATGTCCAACGGGGAGGTTGAGGACCGCCTAATGTTAAAAGAATCAATCTTTTGGAAGCTTCCATATTGGAGAGATCTATAGGTTTTTGCATTGTCTTGACGTTATGCATATAGAGAAAAATGTATGCGATGCCATACTCGGGACGCTCATGAACATTCCGTGTAAGATAAAGGATGTTAAGGCCGTGCGAGATTACTTTGAATGTAAGGGTATTCGTCCGGAGTTGTGGCCACAGGTTAAGGTGAGTAAGAAAAGAAATAGATCTGATGAAGTTGGTGGCAGTAATAAAGGAAAGGGCAGTAAGAATAAGATGAGTAATGAAAAAAATTATTTGCCTCCAGTTTGCTACACATTGTCGAAGGCAGAGAAGCGGGCATTTTTTGAGTCTTTGTATGGCATTAAGGTTCCGTCTGGGTACTCATTTAACATGAAGAGATTTGTGACCCTAAATGGTGAGTTGAAGTTGGGAAGCTTGAAATCTCATGATTTCCATGTAATGATGCAAGTGTTCTTACCAATTGCAATCCGTGGAATACTGCCAAAACATGTGAGATATGCTATTACCGAGCTATCCTCGTTCTTCAACACAATTTGTAGTAAAGTTCTTGATCCCTTTAAACTTGATGCTCTTTAAGTCGACGTGATTTTAACTTTATGCAAGTTTGAGATGTATTTTCCACCTTCTTTTTTTGACATAATTGTTCATCTTAATGTCCATCTCATTCGTGAAATCAAGCTTTTGGCTCCAGTTTTTTTAAGGTGGTGTTATCCTTTTGAAAGGCACATGGGAGTTTTACAAAACAAAGTAAGGAATCCAGCACAACCCGAGGGGAGTATGATTCAAGGCACTGTGAGCGATGAGATTAGTAACTTCATTGTCGAGTATATGGCCATGGCAAAGCCTATTGGACTTCCCACCTCTTGACATGAAGGAAGGCTTGAGGGAACAGGAACAATTGGCTCCAAATCGATCACACCTTTACGAGATAGTCTTCTATAAGCACACTTGTATATGTTGCATCATATTCCAGAAGTCCATCCTTTTTTGAATGAGCATTTTGATATATTGCGTGCCAAATATCCTTCTAAAGGGGATAGGACATTGATGCAATTGCATAATAAGACGTTTATTGATTGGTTTCATAATCGAGTAATATGTGAAAAAATCAAAGGGTGTATCTGAAACTGTTAAGTGGTTAGCTTTTGGTCCTCGTGATGATGTCAACAAATAAGAGGGTTACGATGTCAATGAATTCACATTTTGGACTGAGGGTCAAGATAAGAAGTTATCTGCAGAATAATTGGGTTTCCATTTTGCCGTTATCTACATTTTACGCAAGAGCCAAGGATCAATCGTCGGTTGATGCTAAGTTGGTATACTACGGGAGGGTACATGAAATATGAGAGCTTGACTACTATAGTTTCACTAATAGTCTTTTCAAATGCAAGTGGGTAGATAGTAATCGACGATGCGTAAAAAATGATGACCGTTGTGGATTCACTCTTGTAGACTTAAATCGTTTGAGTGATAGTGAGGAGCCATTTATACTAGCCACAAAGGTTAAGCAAGTATTCTACATTGTAGACCCATCTGATAAAAAATGGTCTATTGTAGTACCGAAAAAAAGAAGTATCTTTGGTATAGATGATGTTGAGGATAAAGACGAATATGATGCTTTTGAAGACTCCCCACCCTTTATCAATCCAAAATCAGTGGATGAAGATGATGTAGATGTTGGTTATACGCGTGCAGATCACACAAAAGAAATACATTTAAATTAAGTGATTCACAAGGTATGAAGTATTTATGCTTTTTTGGCACTTTCTCGCTTAAATTAGTTTAAATTTGGCACACAAGACTATTTGGTATATATTATTGTGTTGAAATGGTTAGAATTGAAAACAATAGTCATATGCTTGAAATTACGTGCTAAGTTGCGTTTAAAGGTTTTTTAAGCTTTTTTGACACTTTCTCACATAAAGTAGTTCAAACTTGGTTTGTTTTGCATGAAACTTGGCCCACAACACTATTTGGTATTTTTTTTTGTTTTGAAATGGTTTGAATTGAAAACAATAGTCATATGCTTGATATTACGTGCTAAGTTACGTTTTAAAGGTTTTTAAAGCGTTTTTGGCACTTTCTCGCATAAAGTAGTTCAAACTTGGTTTTTTTTTGTATGAAACTTGGCACACAACACTATTTGGTATATATTATTGTGTTGAAATAGTTAGTTTTGAAAACAATAGTCATATGCTTGAAATTACGTGCTAAGTTGCGTTTTTAAGATTTTTTAATGCTTTTTTGGTATTTTCTCGCATAAAGTAGTTCAAACTTGGTTTGTTTTGCATGAAACTTGGCACACAACATTATTTGATATATATTATTGTGTTGAAATGGTTAGATTTGTATTTACGTTCCTTTGTTGTTCTAAAATATTTCTATTCACATTCATTCAGGTACTTATCTACATTGCACCTTTTCAGAGATGAAATTGTCCCCTAGATTCAGACTTCTAATAATGAGCATCATAGTGAGTCGAATAAGGACTATGATCTCGAGATAGAAAAGGACATAATTGATGATGATCATGACTCTGAAGAGAGGTGACAAAGAGGATGACGACCCATACGTTAGACACGAGAGTATTGCTGAAGACGCCCCAACATATCCCTCAGAGATGGAAATAGTACCAACGGATGTTCCTACTACCACTACTAGCGTTATTTCTAAGAAGAGAAAAGGACAAGATCCTAAGAAAAGCCTCAAAGTCATAGAACCCATGCACTTGGAGTTCAATGCATTGGTTCAACCCTATGGCGAATGGCGTAGGCAATATAGAAAATAAATCGGCATATGTATCCATAAGATTTCCATATTATACGCATGGAACGAGGTTCCAGAGGGTTTGAATAACTCTCTATGGGATGATACTGTGGTAAGCAACTTTACTATTTTTATTAATTTAGTTTCATTTTAAAATTAGTTTAATTGACACTAATAAATATAATTTTTATTTTTTGTAGAATCTTTTTCATATTGAGAATGACGAAGAGAAAAAGAATGTTTTTCTTTCAGATGTTGCTGAAAGATTCAGAGATTTCAAATCCAAGCTTGTAACTGGCTGGATCACCAAAAAACGTGCCCGTAAGACCCAACACCCTAGCCCATGACTACCTCCAAAGCTCAAAATCCTACACCGGAGACCGTGAACTCCGTTGCTCAAAATCCCGAGCCAACACCCGAGCCTGTGGTAAAGGTACATAGTTTTTTAACATATAAGCACCTATTAATTAAAATTGCAACGTGTTTTTTATATTGTGATACTAAGTATACTAAACGACACCATTTTTTAATACTTATATGCTAGATATTACATGCTAAGTTGCTTTGTTAAGGTTTTTTTAAGCGTTTTTGGCACTTTCTCGCATAAAGTGGCTCAAACTTGGTTTGTTTAGCACGCAACTTGACACAAATCACTATTTGGCATATATTTTTGTTTTGAAATGGTTACAAATGTCAAAAATAGTCATATGCTAGATATTACGTGCTAAGTTTCTTTTTTAGGGTTTTTTAAGCGTTTTTGGCACTTTTACAAAGTGGTTCAATCTTGGTTTGTTTGGCAAGAAAATTGGAACACTAAACTATTTGGTATATAATTAAAATAGTAGTCCTATGCTTGATATTACGTGCTAAGTTGCGTTTTTAACGTTTTTTAAGAGTTTTCGTCACTTACTCAAATTAAGTGGTTCAAGCTTGGTTTGTTTGGCATGACTTTTGGCTCACAACACTATTTTGTATATATTTTTGCGTTGAAATGATTTGAGTCAAGAACAATAGTCATATGCTTGATATTACGTGCTAAGTTGCTTTTATGGTTTTTAAAGCCTTTTTGGCACTTTCTCGCATAAAGTGGTTCAAACTTGGTTTGTATGGCACGAAACTTGGCACACAACACTTTTTGGTATATATTGTTGTGTTCAAATGGTTAGAATTGAAAGAAATAGTCATATGTTTAATATTACGAGCTAAGTCGCTGTTTTGAGGTTTTTTAAGCGTTTTTGGCACTTTCTCGCATAAAGAAGTTCAAACTTGGTTTGTTTGGCACGAAACTTGCCACAACAACACTATTTGGTATATATTCTTGTGTTGAAATGGTTAGAATCAAAAACAATAGTTATATGCTTGATATTAAGTGGTAAGTTTATTTTTTAAGGTTTTTAAAGCGTTTTTTCCACTTTCTCGCATAATGTGGATCAAACTTGGTTTGTTTGCCACGAAATTTGGCACACAAAAGTATTTGGCATATATTATTGTGTTGCAAGTGTTAGAATTTAAAACATTAGTCATATACTTGAAATTACGTGCTAAGTTGCTTTTTAAAGGTTTTTTAAGCAGTTTTGGCACTTTCTCGCATAAATTCATTCAAACTTGGTTTATTTGGCACGAAACTTGGCTCACAACACTATTTGGTATGTATTGTGGTGTAAATGGTAAGAATCGAAAACAATAGTCATATGCTTGATATTACGTGCTCAGTTGCTTTACTATGGCTTTTTTAGCGGTTTTGGCACGTTTTCTCGTAAAGTAGTTCAATTTTGGTTTGTTGGGCATAACATTTGCACACAACATTATTTGGTATATATTGCTGTGTTGAAATGGTTAGAATCAAAAACAATAGTCATATGCTTGATATTACGTGCTAAGTCGCTTTTTAAAGATTTTTAAGCGTTTTTGGCACTTTCTCGCATAAAGAGGTTTGAACTTTGTTTGTTTCGCACGAAACTGTCAACAACTACACTATTTGGTATATTCTTGTGTTGAAATGGTTAGAATCGAAAACAATAGTCATATGCTTGATATTACGTGCTAAGTTGCATTTTAAAGGTTTTTTAAGCGTTTTTAGCACTTTCAAGCAGAAAATGGTTCTAACTAGGTTTGTATGGTACGAAACTTGGCACACAACACTATTTGGTATATATTGTTGTGTTGTAATGGTCAGAATTGAAAGCAATAGTCATGTACTTGATAGTACGAGCGAAGTCTCTTTTTTAAGGTTTTTAAGCGTTTTTGACACTTTCCCGCAAAAAATGGTTCAGACTAGGTTATTTTGGTATGAACCTTGGCACACAACAACTTTTGGTATGTATTCTTGTGCTGAAATGGTTAGAATCGAAAACAATAGTCATATACTTGACATTACATGCAAAGTTGCTTTTTTAAGGTATTTTAAACGTTTTTGGCACTTTCTCGCATAAAGTGATTTAAACTTGGTTCGTTTGGCACGAATATTCAAACAACACTATTTGGTATATATTTTTGTGTTGAAATGGTTAGAATCGACAACAATAGTCATATGCTTGATATTACGTGCTAAGTTTCTTTTTTAAGGTTTTTTAAGGGTTTTTTTCCACTTTCTCACATAAAGTGGTTCAAACTTATTTTGTTTAGCATGAAACTTGGCACACAAAACTATTTGATATATATTATTTTGTTGAAAGTGTTAGAATTTAAAATATTAGTCATATGCTTAAAATTATGTGCTAAGTTGCTTTTAAAGATTTTTTAAGCGGTTTAATCACTTTCTCGCATAAATTGGTTCAAACTTGGTTTGTTTGGCACGAAACTTGGCTCACAACACTCTTTGGTATATATTGTTGTGTTGAAATGGTTAGAATCGAAAACAATAGTCATATGCTTGATATTACGTGCTAAGTTGCTTTTTTATGGTTTTTTAAGCGATTTTGGCACGTTATCTCGTAAAGTGGTTCAAACTTGGTTTGTTGGGCAGAACACTAGCCACACAACACTATTTGGTATATATTGCTATGTTGAAATGGTTAGAATCGAAAACAATAATCATATGTTTGAAATTACGTGCTGAGTTTCTTTTTAAAGGTTTTTTAAGGTTTTTTTTTCGACTTTCTCGCATAATGTGGTTCAAACTTATTTTGTTTGGTACGAAACTTGGCACGCAAAACTATTTGATATATATTATTGTGTTGAAATTATTAGAAGTTAAAACATTACTCATATGCTTGAAATTACATGCTAAGTTGCTTTTAAAGGATTTTTAAGCGATTTTAGTACTTTCTCGCATAAATTGGTTCAAATTTGGTTTGTTTGCACGAAACTTGGCTCACAACACTATTTGGTATATATTGTCGTGTTAAAATGGTCAGAATCGAAAACAATAGTTATATGCTTGATATTACGTGTTAAGTTGCTTTTTTAAGGTTTTTTATGCGTTTTTGGCACTTTCTCGTGTAAATTAGTTAGATCTTGGTTTGTTTGGCACGAAAATTAGCAACAACTCTATTTGGCATATATTGTTGTGTTAAAACGGTAAGAATCGAAAGCAATAGTCATATGCTTGATATTACGTGCTAAGTTGCTTTTTATTGTTTTTAAAGCGTTTTTAGCACTTTCTCGCATAAAGTTGTTCAAACTTGGTTGGTTTGGCATTAAACTTGGCACACAACACTATTTGTTACATGTTGTTGTGTTGAAATGGTTAGAATTTAAAAGAATAGTCATAAGCTTGATATTACTTTGTAAGTTTCTTTTTTATTGTTTTTTAAGCGTTTTTGCCATTTCTCGCGTAAAGTGGTTCAAACTTGGTTTGTTTCGCAGAAAGCTAGGCAAACAACACTATTGGTAAACATTTTTTTGTTAAAATGGTTAGAATAAAAAACAATAGTCATATGCTTGAAATTACATGCTAAGTTGCTTTTTAAAGGTTTTTTAAGCGTTTTTGGCACTTTTTCGCATAAAGTGGTTCAAACTTGGTTTATTTGGCATGAAACTTGCCACAACAACATTAATTGGTATATATTTTGGTGTTGAAATGGTTAGAATAAAAAACAATAGTCATTTATGTGCTCGAATTAGAGCCCATTTACATCCCCATTATAGTATTGAGTCTCATCGTTTCTTATTGGTTTTATATATATTATGCTTGATTTTAGGTTGTTCTTGTCTTCGTGTTGTTTCGAGGTTATTTCAGGTGTTTTTGAAGACATCAAGGTCAAAATCCAAGTGTTCAAGACTTCGACTCACATTTCGAGACATTTGCAGAGGGTGAAAAGAATTTTTGTTTGATTTTGTTTGGTTACTATATATACAAAAAAGGATACTATATTACTCCCTCTGTTCCTATTTGTTTTTCCTATTTGGGTATTTCACAAAGATTAAGAAAAAGAGAATCTTTGGTGGTAGTGGGTATTATTTTAATTATATAATAGTGGAAGTAATGATTGTATTGGAAGTATGAGGTTGTAGTGGGTATTATTTTAATTAAATAGTAGTGTAAAGTAATGATTGTATTGGAAGTATGAGAGAGAAAATAATTATAAATAAAAGAAAATGGGTACATTAAAAGAAAAGGGAGATTTTAAGGGGTAAAAGTGAGATAAAAACTTTCTAAAAATAGAAAGTATTCTAAAGTGGAAGAACTTTTGAAACTACCCGTTATAGTAATGTGGAAGATCAAAAAGGAACGGAGGGAGTATAAATTAAGAACATTTTAAAAATTATTTCATAGTTACCTTTCTGTGTAACATAATTAGATTTACAATTATGAGTTTTTTACACAATCGTGACCATAGATTTTTTTTTTATTTAAGTGAAATTAAGGGTGTAGAGTCTTTTTTAGCTTTCTCATTTTCAACCCATTCTCAATGGATCTCTCCTATATATATATATATATATATATATATATATATATATATGTATATATATATATAATATATATATATATATATATATATATATATATATATATATATATATATATATATATATATATATATATATATATAACAAAAGCTAGGCAAGTTAGTAAAAATTAAAAGTGTTAGGTAACACTTGGTAATTCCATTGAATTAGGCAAGATTCATTTGCTGTTTGTGTCCAATGAAGTACAATGAGCAACAGCTATATAAAAAAGGCGTGGAAGCAACTGGAAATACCAAAGGCATTCTTTTTTCAACCGAATAGAGTGAAGCGTACATCCTGCTGCGGGATTTTCATGGGTTGTCAAGCCAAATTGAAAGTCTATTTTGGTGCAATTAAAAACCCTTATTTTTGAGACCATAGAAACCCCAATTTCCAGTTGAGCTCTCATGCCTATGTGAGAGCTCTTGTGCCTCACTTTAGAACATCAAACATTTATTTGTTTTCTTAGTTTTAAACCCTAGATTATATTAATGTTCTTCATTTATGCTTTCTCTACATTCAACCTTCTCCATTTATGTAAGTTTATTTATTAAATGCTTTAATGTCTTTCTTTCATTCTTTTAAGGCTTTCTTTAATGCTTTCTTAGTATATATTTATTGTTTTATAGTTTTGCAATGCTTCTAATGTTTTCTAGAATAGATTTGATGTTTTCTATGTTTATTGCTTTTCGTTCTAGTATGTTTGAGTAGTTTTTTTAGGGGTTTTTTATTAGAGAAACCCTAGGTTTGGTCTTGTGTTCAAAGTTTAGGATTAGGGTTGAGGTTGATGATGATTGTTGATAAATATTCAATTCGAATCTTTTCCTGCCACTCCTAGAGAGACATAGGGCGATTATAGGTCGTTCATGTGTCTTATAGGGTCACCAACTTCCTCTCGATATCTAGAGTGTCTCTATTGATTATCGTTCGAACTCCCTTGACCTAGCTTATCTCTATTTCCAATAAAACATCTTAGGGTGGACCTAGTCTAGTCCCCGCTTTGCTTTCATTGCTTAGTTTCGTTCTTTATTCTTGTCATTAGTATAGTTCACCCACCTTCCAACCTTCCATATAACTCTCCCACACTGAGCTTAGAGTCTAGCATTTCTTGTCCTTGTGGTTCGACCCCCGACTTACCACTACACTCGTTGTAGTAGTATTAGGGTGATTATAAGTATTGTTTGCATACCCTTGATTCTTAGTGTTTAACGACGTGCTAGAAATCTGCTATCAAAATGGCGCCATTGCCGGGGACAAGGCGTTTGTTTAAATTTTAGTTTTGGTGTGGTTTGTGAATAGTTTTTGTTTTTATCATTTTTGCTTTTCTTCATGGCTTGCTATCTGTATCAATTTAAGCATGAACCTTTTTTGAGCTTCTTTATTAGATATGGGGATCTTCTCGCGTAAGAGCATAATGTTGAAAAATGGCAAATTTGCCTTCACCTTTATGAAGGATTGCATAGTGAGACTAGGGAGTACGTGGAAGATTTTTACAATGATGTGTTCCTTGACAAAAACCCAGTGTTTTGTTTGCATTTCTTTAAGTGGATGGCCAAGGGCAAGTTTAAGAGGGAATATCTCGCACATCCTCCCCTTAAGGTTCCACCAACCTACCCCTTAGCCACCGATTATGACGGTAATCCAGAGGGGACTGAGTTGGAAAAACATGGAGCGTTAACCAATTTAGAAGGGCCTTTGAGGAGAGACTAGAGACCCATGACCACTTTGTGCCCATGGCATTAAACCATGACCTAGACTCCCCTCACCCTATTGTTTACTCCCCTTCTTCTCTTAATGATCAACCTTTGGATGAGTTTGATGATGATATGGATAATTTAGGGGAACCTCCATTCCCAACCCTCTTGCATCATGACTCTCCCATTCCTTGTGTTGATGCACCACCTACCGGTGAGGTTCGCGTTGAGGTTCCTTGTGCACCCCACCAAGATGAACCCCTCACATATGTGCATGATCATCCGGCTAGTGAATCCAATGACTTAGAGGTAGATATGCATGTGATTGAGGAGTCTCAAGTGCATACCCCTAGTGTGCCTTCAGTTGAGTCTTACCCTACACCTCCTAGTCATTGTGAGAAGTTCTCGATCGTTCTCCATCATGCTCATCTTGATGCTTGTGATACCTTGCCGCTTGCTTTCCTCCCCCCTCCCTTTGTTCGTTCTTCTCCCGGCTTTTCATCTCGTTATGAAAAGTCGGTCTTTGTTGTGTTTCTGCTTCTCTTCTTTCTTCTCTCCCTCTTCCACTCCCCAACATCTGCTGTTGTGGGGAGTGAGTTTAACAAACTCCTTCGAAGTTTGACTCACTATATAGTGAGTCAGGTCTAGCTAAAGACCTTAAAGAAGCGCTTGTTGGGAGGCAACCCAACTGTACATATTGTTTTTATTTCATTTTTTGTTTTCCTTTATAGCATTGCATTTGCTAGTCAGTGCTCACGTTTGGTTTGTAGTGTTGTTTGTTAGTACTTGCAGATCCAAACGACCATTAGAATTAATCCTCCACAAGGTTTGCTTGTGTTTGATTCGATGATGTTGAAAGGGTCAATGCTAACGGTCCCGCGAGGGTGAGAAAAAGGAGATAGAAGGCTCGAAAGAGCAATGCATCAAAAATGAAGAATATAGCTTCACCCTAGCTTGGGGGAGGCAATCGCTCTAGCCTTGCGCTTCTTGCCTCCACTTCTTTCAAGGAGCGGAGAATTCTTAAACCACTTTGATGGTGGTGATGGTAGTGCTAGGAGTGAGAGCCCTCCTAGCCTAGGTATGACCATCTTCCCTCTTTATTATTGACTAGTATGTGTTTGTGTTGGGTATTGTGACAATCTTGTTGTAACACCCCGTAATTAATTAATTAATTATAATTAATTAATTAATTAAAATAAAAATTAGGGGAAGAGGAAAGGGGTGGCCAGTTGTCTTGGAGTAGGGGAGGAGTCTTGTAACTCCTCTCATAAGTGTGTATTACGGCACATTAAGTTCATTGTTTTAATTGCCAATTAATCCTTAAGCTTCATTTGAATTCCTCACCATTCTAGCTTTTCAAGTGAACAGAAAAATTCAGAAAAATTCTCCCTTTTTCCCTCATGTTTCGGCTCACTTCAAAGAGCCAAGTGTATTAATATATGTGTGGAAATATCAAGTGCTTGTGTGATAGGAAAAAAAAATTGGCCTCGTCTGTTTTATCTTAGTAGTTGTGGATATTAGGCTTGTTAGATCTATTTTGGTCATGAGTTTAAAAGGGTTAATAATTTGAATAATGTAAATATGTAAAATAATAATAATAATAATAACAATAAAATAAAAAAAATTTTGGGGAGCAGCAGTTTTTGCCTCGGTACTGGTGTCGATCCGGAAACGTTAGTCGTGTTCCGTTGTTGTTTTATGTACCGATGCGTTAAAAACTCGTTAAAATAATTAAAAATAGTAATTGGATGTTAGAAATTATGAAATTTGGTACCCAAGGTAATTGACGCGTTCCAGACGCAGTGGCGAAGTCGGATTTTCCATTTGAATTTTCTAAACTGTCCGAATTGTCCGTTTAAGTTTCTGGTTAAAATTTAAAGTTTGGAACTATTAGGTATTGGATGAAAACATTTAAAATTATCAAGTCCTAGTAATATCTTAGTAGTATGGAATGGATTAAATGAGTAAACATGTTCTAATACGTGATCGTTTTATGTGTGTTATTTAGGACCTCGATTCATAAGAGGGCGAATTTCTATCGTGATTAAACTTTGTTTGTTGGCAGCGCTTCAAGGTACAAGCTTAGACCATACTGTTTATGTGGTTGTGCAAGTAGTGTTATTTCATTTCTAATCGAGGCATTGTAAATGACATAAGGATTAGACACTTCAAATAATTTGAAAGAAGTTAATTGGATATTGAAGATTTATGTGTTTGTTACCCAAAGGGGTTAACGTTTTGGTTGTATTATGTTAGCCAAAGGGGTTAACGTTTTGGTTTGGATTATTACAATTATTGTTCCAATGGCAGTTTTGGATCATTACGGTCACCATGGGGGTATGCATACTTTTTTGCCTTTGACGACCCGAACAGGACGGACAACGTCTTAGGTCGGTGGTTGCCTTGAGATTAGTTCTCCCAAGTGTATTCCTCCAAAAGGATTGGATTTATACTTGAACGACCCGAACAGGACGAGCTGCGTTACAAGTTGAAATTATCTAATAATGAATGTATTCGAGCCTATGCATGCTAGGATAAACACATTGCTTGTATTCAACCTGGTTGACATTTGTATGAAGTCTCTAACGTGTATTGGATTGTTTCTTTGGAACCTACTGTGTGTTGTCACACGACGACTAGTAGGCTGATTGCAGGTGGGGACTAGAGTGAGGTCTTGGCTTAGAACCTGTAATCATCAAGACTATGCTTCTTTCTTTTGTAATTAGATTATGAGTAGAAATAACTCCGAATTATGTAACAAGAGATGGTGTTGCTTTCTTTTCGTTTTCGCCTATTTTATTCAGTTTATCTAGAGGCCTTTAGGCTCTCAAGTTGTACGTAAGAACTTCCGCTGACTTATTTCTTTCACGTTGGTACTGTTTTATTTTCTATTTTAATTATATTTCTTTATCGACGAAACGTTGACGATCCTAGAGGAGACTTTTCTCTAGAGTCAGAAAAATGGACCGGAATTCGTATTTTTCATATGAATTTCCGAGTCACTTAAACCGGGCCGTTACACTTGTTGACCATGGTTTTAGACGATTCATCTTTATCTTGTCTCTCCTTCTTCGCTAGAGACTAGCAAAGGCTTGGCTTGGGGGAGAGTTGGTCGACATTATTTTCACTATTACCCGTTTGTTTGTGCATTTAGTTTCATGCAGTTCTAAGTTAGTGCATTGCATATATTATTTTGTATATATTTCGCATATTCACCTTGCATTCATAACATGCTGTATATATTGCATATTCAGATTTTGTTTTCAATAAAATGGTTGAGTTGCGAAACTAGCATGCAAGCTCCTGGTGTGTACATCTGTGGTCTTATGCATACTCATATTTTCCTAGCCCAGTGCCTTTGGGACCAAGTGTCTGACTATCTTCCACATAGCTTAGGGGATCTTGGTTTGCTTGGTTGGTGGCTTGGATGACTAACTTTAGAGGCACATTTCGACTAGCCTGTGAGGATTGAGCCTTTTTGGACTCCTTGCGAGTTCCATTTATTTTGAATGCTAGTTAGGGGATCTAAGTATTGTGTCGGTTCTTCTCCAGCATAGTCGACTTTTCCTAAGACAAAGAATGATAACAAGTTCGCTAGAATTAAGCTACATAGCCAAATAGCCTACCTTTAACGTAATTTGACTTTAGGTTAAGCCAAGTTTTTGCCTTTTCCTTTACTTTTGTAGCCACATTATTTAACCTCCACATGAGCCAAATGTTCCCTCTTTTTACCCAGAGGATAGCTTAGTTATGGTGGGGTTGTTGTGTGTTACAGTGATTTGTGGGCTTTTGGTTATAATATTGGTTGTTAGTTTTGTATGACTGTAATCATTTTTATCCAGCTCATGTTGTTTCTCCCTTCATCCTCTCGTGCTTATTATAGAGATTATTCATACATGTTCTATGAGTGAGGAGACCTTCCTCTTGCTCTTCATCGAGATTTACACATATGTATTTGTTTGAGTGAGGAGGTTATTATTTCATTTGGGAGATGAGCTTGGAAACACATGTTGTGATGAAATTTAAATTTTTTTGATGGTGTTTGATGATGAAGATCATTGTGCTTACATGACGTTTTTTGGTAAATATAGTTGTTGGATATAGAGTTTATTGGTTTGTCATGAGATGTTTGTAGCTGTTGTGTTTAGGGACACTTGCTATCCTCTACTTAGCGCTACATTCCCAAATATATCCCACCTTAACCCTAAGCCAATGTTACAACCCTTTGCTAACCTGTTCGACTTGGTCTGATTAATTTGTTCTATGCTAGAATTAGATACGACATAATCCCCATGATTTACCCCTATTAGATGTTTGATTCCCGACTCATCTTTAGTCAGATGATTATGAGCGAAACACGAACCATAATCAAACAAATGAGCGTCATTGCATATTTCTCACATCTTTTGAGAAAAAACCCGGGGAGCGTAGACTTGTTATCTCTCTAGGTAATGGGTGGCAAAGCCTGTGTTGTACCTTACCTTGTGATCCCGAGTTTGTGGAATTGGTCAATCTTCTTGGTATTGCGCTCTTTTGAGACCATTGTACTTGCACACCCATGGCCAGGGAAGAGTATTGCTCGTACACAGCTTGTGTTGCTTTGATTTCCACTCAGCATGTATGTTTGTATTGGATTTGTGGGTCTACTTCTGAAAACGCTCACGAGACCTTAAGTGTCCTCTACGGGAGACCTAGGGGTTTAAAGGGATTGTCGTACGTGCTAAGTGCGACTATGATTCCTACAAAAAGGAGTCTTAGGTTTTATTGCTTTTTGTAGTTTAGTTTTGTTTTTGCCCTGTGCTTACACGCTGCCATGCTAGTTCTCTTGCTAGGGACTAGCAAAAGTTTAGCTTGGGAGAGTTAATGTGCTTGTTTTAAAGCACATTTATATCCCCATTATAGAGTCGAGTCTTGTCGTTTCTCATTGGTTTTATATATATTACGCTTTATCTTACCTTGTTCTTGTCTTTGGGTTGTTTCGAGGTTATTTCAGGTGCTTTTGAAGACATCGAGGTCAAAATCGAAGAGTTCAAGACTTCGACTGACATTTCGAGAACAATAGTCATATGCTTGATATTACGTGCTAAGTTCTTTTTAAAGGTTTTTTAAGCGTTTTTTGGCACTTTCTCTCATCAACTGGTTCAAACTTGGTTTGTTAGGCATGAAACTTGCCACACCAACACTATTTGTTATATATTGTTATGTTGAAATGGTTTGAATCGAAAACAATAGTCATAGGCTTGATATACGTGCTAAGTTTCTTTTTTAAAGTTTTTGAAGCGTTTTTAGCACTTTCTCGCATAAAGTGGTTCAAACTTGGTTTGTTTGGCTCGAAACTTGGCACACAACACTATGACGTAAATATTGTTGTTTTGAAAAGGTTAGAATCTTAACAATAGTCATATGCTTGATATTACGTGCTAAGTTGCTTTTTAAAAGTTTTTTAAGCGTTTTTGGCACTTTTTCGCACATAGTGGTTCAAACTTGGTTTGTTTGGCACAGAAATTGGCACACAGCACTATTTGGTACATATTTTTGTGTTTAAAAGTTTAGAATTGACACCAATGATCATACGCTTGATATTACATGCTAAGTTGCTTTTTCATGGTTTTTAAGCGTTTTAGAGACTTTCTCGCATAAAGTGGTTAAAACTTTGTTTGTTTGGCACGAAACTTGGCACACAACACTATATGGTATATATTATTTAGTTGAAATTGTTAAAAGAAAAAAAATTAGTCATATGCTTGATATTACGTGCTAAGTTGTTTTTTACTGTTTTTTAAAGCGTTTTTAGCACTTTCTCGCATAAAGTGGTTCAAACTTGGTTTGTTTGGCACGAAACTTGGCACACAACACTATTTGGTATATAATGTTGTGTTGCAATGGTTAGAATATAAAACAATAGTCATATGCTTGATATTACTTGCTAATTTGCTTCTTTATGGTTTTTTAAGTGTTTTTGGCAACTTTCTTGCGTAAAAGTGGTTCAAACTTGGTTTGTTTGGCACAAAGCTTGGCACACAACACTATTGTTATATAATTTTGTGTTGAAATAATTGCTAAGTGGTTCAAACTTGGTTTCATTGGCTCGAAACTTACCAAAACAACACTAATTGGTATATATTCTTGTGTTGAAATGGTTAGAATCAAAAACAATAGTCATATACTTGATATTACGTGCGTAGTTGCTTTTCTAAGGTTTTGTAAGCGTTTTAGGTACTTTCTCGCATAAAGTGGTTGAAACTTGGTTCGTTTTGCACGATAATTTACACAACACTATTTGGATCATATTGTTGTGTTGAAATGGTTAGATCGAGAAAAATTATCATATGCTTGATATTACGTGCTAAGTTGCTTTTTTAAGGTATTTTAAGCGTTTTTGGCACTTTCTCTTATAAACTGGTTCAAACTTGGTTTGTTAGGCATGAAACTTGCCACACTAACACTATTTGGTATATATTGTTATGTTGAAATGTTGTGAATCGAAAACAATAGTCATATGCTTGATATTACGTGCTCAGTTGCTTTATTAAAGTTTTTTAAGAGTTTTTTGCACTTTCTCGCATAAAGTGGTTCAAACTTGGTTTGTTTGGCACGAAACTTGGCACACAACACTATGTGGTATATATTGTTGTTTTGAAATGGTTAGAATCGATAACAATAGTCTTATCCTTGATATCACGTGCTAAGTTCCTTTTTAAAGTTTTTTTAAATGTTTCGTCACTTTCTAACATAAATTAGTTCAAACTTGGTTTGTTTGGCACGAAACTTGCCATAAAAACACTATTTGGTATATATATTATATTTTTAAAATGGTTATAAAAAAAATAGCGATTTTCTTGATATTACGAGCTATGTTGCTTTTTTATGGTTTTTTATGCGTTTTTGGCAATTTCTCGCATAAGTGGATCAAACCTTGTTTGTTTGGCACGAAACATGTTACGCAAGACTATATGGTATATATTTTTGTGTTGAAATGGTTTTAATTGAAAACAATAGTCACATGCTTGATATTACGTGCTAAGTTGCTTTTTTAAGGTTTTTTAAGCGTTTTTGGTACTTTCTCGCATAGAGTGGTTCAAACTTGATTTGTTTGGCACGAAACTTCGCACTGAACACTATATGGTATATATTGCTGTGTTGAAATTGTTATAATCGAAAACAATAGTCATATGCTTGATATTACGTGCTAAGTTGTGTTTTTTAACTTTTTAAAACGTTTTTAACACTTTCTCGCATAACGTGGTTTAAACTTGGTTTGTTTACCACGAAACTTGGCACACAACACTATTTGGTATATGTTTTTGTGTTGAAATGTTTTGAATCGAAAACAAGAGTCATATGCTCGATCTTATGTGCAAAGTTGCTGTTCTAAGTTTTTTTAAGCGTTTTTTGCACTTTCCCGCATAAAGTGGTTGAAACTTCATTTGTTTGGCACGAAACGTAGCACGCAAAACTATATGGTATATATTTTTGTGTCGAAATGGTTAGAATTGAAAACAATAGTCATATGCTTGATATTACGTGCTAAGTAGCTTTTTAAAGGTTTTTAAGCCTTTTTGGCACTTTCTCGGATAAAGTGGTTCAAACTTGATTTGTTTGGCACGAAACTTCGCACTGAACACTATATGGTATATATTGCTGGGTTGAAATATTTAGAATCGGAAACAATAGTCATATTCTTGATATTACATGTTAAGTTGTGTTTTTTAACTTTTTTAAACGTTTTTAGCTCTTTCTCGCATAACGTGGTTTAAACTTGGTTTATTTAGCACAAAACTTGGCACACAACACTATTTGGTATATGTTGTTGTGTTGAAATGTTTTGAATCGAAAACAAGAGTCATATGCTCGATCTTACGTGCAAAGTTGATTTTCTAAGGTTTTTGTAGTGTTTTTTGCACTTTCCCGCATAAAGTTGTTGAAACTTCATTTGTTTGGCACGAAACTTAGCACACAAAACTATATGGTATATATTTTTGTGTTGAAATGGTTAGAATTGAAACCAATAGTCATATGCTTGATATTACGTGCTAATTTGCTTTTTAAAGGTTTTTTTAAGCCTTTTTGGCACTTTCTCGCATAAAGTGGTTCAAACTTTGGGTGTTTGGCACAATACCTGTCACAGAATACTCTATGGTATATATGGTTGTGTTGAAAAGGTTTAAATCGAAAACAATAGTCATATGCTTGATATTACGTGCTAAGTTGTTTTTTTAACCTTTTTTTTAAGCGTTTTAGGCACTTTCTTGCATATAGTAGTTCAAACTTGGTTTTTTGGCACGAAACTTGGCACACAACACTATTTGGTATAAATTATTGTGTTAAAAAGGTTACAATCAAAAAAAAATAGTGATATGCATGATATTACCTGCTAAGTTACTTTTTTAAGGTTTTGTAAGCGTTTTTGGCACTTTGTCGCATAAATTGGTTCAAACTTGGTTTGTTTGGCACAAAAATTGGCACACAACACTATTTGGAATATATTGTAGTGTTGAAATGGTTAGAATCGACAACAATAGTCATATGTTTGATATGACATGCAAAGTTTTTTTTAAGGTTTTTTAAGCGTTTTAGGCACTTTCTCGCATAAAGTGATTCAAAGTTGGTTTCTTTGGCACAAAACCTTCCAGACAACAATGTATGGTATATATTGTTATGTTGATATGTTTAGAATCAAAAACCATAATCGTATGCTTGATATTACGTGCTAAGTTGCTTTTTTAAGGTTTTTTAAGCGTTTTTGGCACTTTGTTGCATAAAGTAGTTCAAACTTGGTTTGTTTGGCACAAAACTTGCCACAACAACACTATTTAGTATATATAGTTATGTTGTAATGACTAGAATCAAAAACAATAGTCACATGCTTGAAATTACGTGCTAGTTTGCTTTTTATGGTTTTTAAAGCGTTTTTAGCACTTTCTCGTATAAAGTGGTTCAAACTTGGTTTGTTTGGCACGAAAATTGGCGCACAAAACTATATGGTATATATTATTTTCTTTAAATGGTTAGAATTGAAAATAATAGTCATATGCTGGAAATTACGTGCTATGTTTCTTTTTTATGGTTTTTTTAAGCGTTTTTGGCACTTTCTCGCATAAATTAGTTCAAACTTGGTTTGTTTAGCTTGAAAATTGGCACCCAACACTATTTAGAGTATATTGTTGTGTTGAAATGGTAGGAATCGAGAAGAATAGTCATATGCTTGATATTACATGCTAAGTTGTTTTTTTAAGCTTTTTTAAGTGTTCTAGGTACTTTCTCGCATAAAGTGATTTAAACTTGGTTTGTTGGCACAAAACCTGCCACACAATACTATATGGTAAATATTTTTGTGTTGAAATGGATAGAATCGAAAACAATAGTCATATGCATGATATTACGCGCTAAGTTGCTTTTTTAGGGTTTTTAAGCGTTTTTTTGCACATTTTCACATAAATTAGTTCAAACTTTGTTTGTTTGGCATGAAAATTGGCACACAACACTATTTGGAATATATTGTTGTACTGAAATGGTTAGAATCAACAACAATAGTCACATGCTTGATATTACGTGCTAAGTTGTTTTTTTAAGTTTTTTAAGCGTTTTAGGCACTTTCTCGCATAAAGTGATTCAAACATGGTTTGTTTGGGACAAAACTTGGCACACAACACTATATGGTATATATTATTGTGTTGAAATGGTTAGAATCGAAAACAATAGTCATATGCTTAATATTACAGGCTAAGTTGCTTTTTTAAGGGTTTTTAAGCGTTTATGGCATTTTCTCGCATAAAGTAGTTCAAACTTTGTTAGTTTGCACGAAACTTGCCGCAACAACACTATTTGGTATATATTGTTGTTTTGAAATTGTTAGAATCGAAAACAATAGTCATTTGCTTAATATTACGTGCTAGCTTCCTTTTTTATGGTTTTTGAAGCGTTTTTCGCACTTTCTCGCATAAAGTGGTTCAAACTTGGTTTGTTTTGCACGAAACTTGGCGCACAAAACTATATTGTATATATCATGTTTTTGAAATGGTTAGAATTTAAAACAATAGTCATATGCTTGAAATTACCTACTATGTTTCCTTTTTTATTGTTTTTTAAGCGTTTTTGGCATTTTCTCGCATAAATTGGTTCAAACTTGGTTTGTATGGCACGAAAATTGGCACAAATCACTTTTTGGAATATATTGTTGTGTTGAAATGGTTAGAATCGACAAGAATAATCATATGCTTGATATTACGTGCTAAGTTTTTTTTTTATGCCTTTTTAAGTGTTATAGGCACGTTCTCGCATAAAGTGATTCAAACTTGGTTTAGTTGGCACAAAACCTTGCACACAACACTATATCGTAAATATTTTTGTGTTAAAATGGATAGAATCGAAAACAATAGTCATATGCTTTATATTACGTGCTAAGTTGTGTTTTTTAACGTTTTTAAGCGTTTTTAGCACTTTTTTGCATAAAGTGGTTTAAACATGGTGTATTTAAAACGATACTTGGCACATAACACTATTTGGTATATTTTGTTTAGTTGAAATTTATTGAATCAAAAACAATGGGAATATGCTTGATCTTACGTGCAAAGTTGCATTTTAATTGTTTTATAAGCGTTTTTCGCACTTTCTCGTATAAAGTGGTTCAAACTTTGTTTGTGGGATGAAACTTAACACACAAAACTATATGGTATATATTTTTCTGTGGAAATGGTTAAAATAGAAAAAAGTAGTCATATGCATGATATTACGCGCTAAGTTGCTTTTTTAGGGTTTTTTAAGCATTTTTTTGCACTTTCTCACATAAATTGATCAAACTTGGTTTGTTTGGCACGAAAATTGGCACACAACACTTTATGGTATATATTGTTGTGTTGAAATGGTTAGAATCAAAAACAATAGTCATATGCTTGATATTACGTGCTAAGTTGCTTTTATATGGTTTTTTAAGCATTTATGGCACTTTCTCGCATAAAGTAGTTTAAACTTGGTTTGTTTGCATGAAACTTGCTGCAACAACACTATTTGGTATATATTGTTGTGTTTAAGTGGTTAGAATCGAGAACAATAGTCATATGATTGATATTACGTGCTAGCTCGCATAAAATGTTTCAAACTTGGTTTGTTTTGCACGAAACATGGCACAGAACACTCTATGGTATATATTTTTGTGTTGAAATGGATAGAATCGAAAACAATAGTAATATGCTTGATATTACATGCTAAGTTTTTTTTTTGAACTTTTTTTAAGCATTTTTAGCACTTTCTCGCATAAAGTGGTTTAAACTTGGTTTGTTTAGCACGAAACTTGGCACACAACACTTTGTGGTATTTGTTCTTGTGTTGAAATGTTTTGAATCGAAAGCAATAGTTATACGTTTTATCTTCCATGCAAAATTTCATTTTTAAGGTTTTTTAAGCGTTTTTTGTGTTGGAATGGTTAAAATTGACAACAATAGTTATATGCTTGAAATTACGTCCTATATTGCTTTTTAAAGGTTTTTTTAAGTGTTTTTGGCACTTTCTCGCATAAAGTGGTTCAAGCTTGGTTTGTTTGGCACAAAATCTGGCACAGAACACTCAATGGTATATATGAATGTGTTAAAATGGATAGAATCAAAAACAATAGTCATATGCTTGATATTACGTGCTAAGTTGCATTGTTAAGAATTTTTTTAAGCATTTTTTACACTTTCTCGCATATAGTGGTTCAAACTTTGTTTGTTAGGCACGAAACTTGGCACACAACACTATTTGGTATGTATTATTGTGTTAAAATGGTTATAATAAAAATGTAGTGATATGCTTGATATTACGTGCGAAGTTGCTTTTTTATGGGTTTTAAGCCCTTTTGGCACTTTCTCGCATTAGTGGTTCAAACTTGGTTTGTTTGGCACGAAACTTGGCACACAAAACCATTTGGTATATATTTTTATGTTGAAATTTTTAGAATTGAAAACAATAGTCACATGCTTGATATAACGTGCTAAGTTGCTTTTTAAAAATTTTTTAAGCGTTTTTAGCACTTTCTCGCATATAGTGGTTCAAACTTGGTTTGTTTGGCACAAAACTATTTACAACACTATTTGGTATATATAATTGTGTTGAAATGGTTTAAATAGACAACAATAGTTATATGCTTGAAATTACGTGCTATGTTGCTTTTTTAAGGTTTTTAAGCGTTTTTGTCACTTTCTAGCATAAAGTGGTTCAAACTTGGGTTGTTGGCACAAAACTTGGCACAAAACACTCTATGGTATATATGGTTGTGTGGAAATGGTTAGAATCTAAAACAATAGTCATATGCTTGATATTACGTGCTAAGTTGCGTTCTTAAGTTTTTTTAAGCGTTTTTTGCACTTTCTCGCATATAGTGGTTCAAACTTGGTTTGTTTGGTACGAATCTTGGCGTACAACACTATTTGGTATATAATACTGTGGTAAAATGGTTAGAATAAAAAAAAGAGTGATATGCTTGAGATGACGTGCTAAGTTGCTTTTTAAAGGTTTTTTAAGCATTTTTGGCCCTTTCTCGTATAAGTGGTTCAAACTTGGTTTGTTTGGCACGAAAATTGGCACGCAACGGTATTTGGAATAAATTGTAGTGTTGAAATTGTTAGAAGCGACAATAATAGTCATATGCTTGATATTGCATGTTAAGTTTTTTTTAAGCTTTTTAAAGCGTTTTAGGCACTTTCTCGTATAAAGTTATTTAAACTTGATTTGTTTGGCACAAAACCTGACACACAACACTATATGGTATATATTGTTGTGTTGAAATAGTTAGAATTTGAAGAGTCAACTCTCTTAAATGATGATAATTCAAAACACATATTAGTAAACAAATAAATTAAGTAATTACATTTAGTTGTTTAAATTGGTCTAAAATCATATTAAACATAAAGTGAATATTTGATTGATATATGCTTAAGTCCGAAATGTTGAAATAAGCTTAAATGACTTAAGTTTATTTTATGGTTAAATTTATAAGTCTTGAAATACGTTTAAATGCCTTTAAGATAATTATGTTTATAATAAGGTTAGTTTCGTAATTGTCTTTGAAATATTTTAATAAGTTAAGGTTTATTAAAATTAACTTTGAAATATTTTAATAGGTCAAGTTTCATTAAAATTAATTTTTTTATTATTTCAATAAGTTAAAATATTGAAATTAAGTTTGTTTATACTTTGTTATTAATGTTTGAATATTTTATTTGAATTTAAAATATGTGCTTAAAATAGTTGGATGATTAAATATCCATAGTTCAAGCTAAACACGTTTTGCTATTATTAGTACATGTTAATATTTGAATTTAAAATGTGTTGTTAAGCTAATTAAAAAGTTTCCGATAAGTAAGGAGATATTTTAAATTGATACTAAACATAGAAAATGACAATTTAAATTAATGCTTAAAATAAGAATAATTTTGAATAATTATTTACACGTTAATTTATCTGGTTTTTGCTGAATTTTCAATACCTTGTATGAGTTCTAACGTGGCAGCATAGCATTGGTTGTTAAAAACAAATTACAGCACACAATGACAAAATTATATAAGCTATCAGTGCAACGTCAGTTTGAGATAAAACTTAAGGTCTTGAAGACTGGCACTAAATATCCAGATCAACAAAATTAACTGATGAAGCTTTCTTGCTCTTCTAGGATATGTTGAGGCGTAACATCTATATATTCAAGGCTTCATTTAAGAATTAAGGATGCACCTCTTCTTACAATTTTCTCTCTTGACTTAAGATCTAGTATTTTCTAAGTATTTAAAAGAGTTGTAATTCTTAGTTCATCTAGGTCTTACAATTTGTAATAAGCTTAAGTGTTAAATAGAGTTAGATTATTTCATAGTTTAATACGCCTAACTTAAAATACTTTTTAAAGTGTTCAACTTATAATCTCTTTTGTGAGATTGGGATTTGCTTTTATTAACGGGACTTGTAAGACGTTTCTTCAAGGGGAAGAACATGGTGAGAGAAAATAGTGAGATCTTTTAGTTTATCTTAAAGTCTATTAATAAAAGGCATTGTAATCCTACGGGTTGAAAGAGATCCCATAGGTGAGGAGTAGGTTGTTAGAACCGAACCTCGTTAATATATCGTGTGTTATTCTTTAAGTTTATTTTTCGCACATACATTATTGTTTTATTACTCGACCTAAAACTGTCTCAGAAAACAGTTTTGAAAGGTCACTCAATCTCTTGAGACATTCTTCTAGACAAAAATTTTAAATGCCCACTCTCTATTTACCCCCACCCTAGAGAGTATTCAACCTCCTATCAACTTTCAATTGATATGAGAGCTGAGTTTCACATATAAAGATTTATTTCTTGTGATGGATCCGATAGGAGAAGGGTTGTTGCTCAAGGACGTTCGTGCTCTTGGACTCCTTTGTTTTGTGGAACAAATTTTTCTCATTGGAAAACTTTGATGAGATGTTTGTAATTGATCAAGATATAAAACTTTGGGACATAGTCCATCCAAATCACCACTAAAGTCCCATATTAATTTTACACGGATATTAAAAAAGGTATTAGGGACCACTAGAAATGTAAGGAATAGATGTAATTAGATAAAGTAAACCAAAAAGTAAATTAAGGGAGGGACTTTTCTAATTACTCCCTCCAAATGAACCAGATTAATTAACATACAACAAAACGGGCCAAATGTTTGGTCATCTTCATCAACCCACTCATCTTCATCAGTGGTTGCCCAAATATGGTCATACTCAGTATCCTCATCAACAAATTCTGGAGTAGACAACACAATTTCACCCTCGGAGTCCAATTCTTTTCCCCAATGTGGATCAGTTTGCACTGAAGATTGGACACTATCATCATCAGAATAATCATCATAGCAAGCCTTTCTAGAAGGCTCAACTGGATCCCCTTTTTTATCCCCCATACTTTTATACCCAAATGTGAGAAAGAACAAGATGAGTGTGGGTATTGGATGAAGAACGAAAATTTCACAAACCTATATGTAAGGAAGAACAAGATGAAGAATAAAAATTTCACAACCCAGATCTGAAAATTAAGAACAAAAATTTCACAAACCCAGATATGAAAATTAAGAACAAAAATCTCACAAACCCAGATCTCCAAATTAAAAATAAAAATTTCACGAACCAGATGCGAGGAAGATTGAAGATTGAAAATTTTCACATACCCAGTTGTGAATATGGGATATATAACGAAAATTTCGGAGTCCCAAATGTGAGGAAGAACAAGATGAAGAATAAGGGAGTATTTCACTTACCTAGAAATGGGATGAAGAACTTGTGTATTTTGGGTGGGTATTTAATTTGAAGGGGTAAAAGAGTTTGGGGTTTCCAGATGCATCGAAAGGGTAAGGGTAATTTAATGGGTGGGTAGTTGGTAGATGTAATTAGATTTAATTAAGTAGGTTTAAGTAATTTAATGGTCAAAATATTAGAAGCTAAGTAAAGGGTAAAAGGGTTATTTACTTACTTTAGTAAGGATAAAATGGGAAAAAATTATTACTTTAATAGGAAATGAGACATTAATGGTGAACTGATCTAATGTAGAAATGGGATGTTAGTGCTGAATTGGAGGGAGTAATAACTAAAGGACCTAAGGTACCCATAAAAAAGGACACTCAAGGAAATGATGTGTTAAAAACCGAATCAAAATATTCACAAAGTGATTTTGAATCCGTTTCCAAGAACTATAGGGCAATGAATTAATTATGTTGTGCTTTTAATGGTACCGAGTTCAATAGAGTTTCTTAACGCATAATTGCTAAGGAAATATGGGATAAGTTGGTTGTGACATATGAAGGAACAAGTTAAGTAAAGAAGACAAAAATCAACATCCTCATGCATCAATATGAAATGTTAAAGATGAAAAAGGATGAGAATATTAATGAAATGTTTACTCGTTTTACATTAATTGCTAACAGTTTGAATTCTCTTGGCAAAACTTTTACTAATGCAGAAAAAGTCCAAAAGGTCTTGAGGTGTCTTCCAAGATCCAAATGGGGTCCAAAAGTCACTGCCATTGAAGAAGCTCAAGACTTGAGAGTTCTATCACTTGACGATTTCCTTGGAAAACTCACAACTCACGAACTTACCCTACATGATGATGGAGAAAGTGATGTAAACCTTCCATGAAGAATCTTGCTCTAAAGGCAAAGAAACATCATGAATCCTCAAGCGATGATGAAGAAAGTGATGATGAGGACGATCCATTTGCCTTGATCACAAAAGGTCTAGAAGGAATCATCAGGATGCGCAAAAGATTTAAGAAATATAAATCTAGAAATAAAGGTAAAACTTCTAACTCTAACTCTAATTTCAAAATTAACAAACTTGATTACTTTGAATGTGGATCTATAGAACATCTTGTAAAGGAATGCCCTAAGAAGAAAAGGAAATCCTACAAGAAAAACAAGAAGAAACAAACAATGGTTGCCACATGGAGTGATTCCGAAGGATCAACCGAACCTGAAAGTGAAGATGGTCAAGCTCACCTATGTCTTATGGCCAATGAGGACAACGATGATGATCTAGATCAAAATCATAAAGAGGTACTATACTTTCTTAACTCTTATTCTTAAAACGAATTAGTTAAAGCTCTCTTTGACATGTTTCAAATTGAAAAGATCTTAAAAGATGAGAAAAACATTCTAGAAAATAGAATTCGTCACTATGCTGAAGGTTGTGAAGTCCTTATAAAGAAAAATGAATCGCTAAAGGCCGAAACAGTAAAATTTGAAAAGACTGTCAAAGTCTTGAAAGAACAGAATCTCAGCCAGATGAAACAACTTATTGATCTTAAAAATGAAAACAATGATCTTGAGTCCAAGCTCAAGACTCTAAGACATGAGTCTGAGAAAAATTTACAAGCATTAACAAAGTTAAATGAATCCGAATCTAAATTCACAAAAATGCTTACATGCCAAAAAGGACTCAATGAAAAACGTGGTATAGGTTATAATAATGTCACGCATAATAATGTCACTCAATGAAAAATGTGTTGTTAAAAACCCTAACACCGGAGATACATTTATTACCGTACTTAGACATGATAATGTATATGTCTTGAATACTAACGAAATTGCAGTTCAGAATTTCAAGTGCTTGAAGGCTATGACAGATGATCCAAAACTATGGCATAGACGTCTTGCTCACATCATTACTCATATCATGCATAAGTTGGTAAGTAAAGATCTAGTTAAGGGACTTCCAGTTCTTGACTACAAACACAGTCCTACATGTGACGCATTCATTAAAGGAAAACAAGTAAGGAGTTCATTCAAACCAAAGAAAATGGTAAGTACTTCAAGACCATGTGTACTTTTACATATTGATCTATGTGGTCCAATGCGTGTACGGAGTATAAGAGGTAAATCTTACATTCTAGTTACAACTGATGATTATTCTAAATTTACGTGGGTTGATTTTTTGAAGGATAAAAGTGAAGCCTTGAAACCGTTCTCAAGACATTGTAAGGAAATGCAAACTCAGCTAAATCTTCTAATAGTCTCGATTAGAAGTGACCATGGGAGAGAGCTTGATCAAATAGGCTTTGACTCCTTTTATGAAAAATATAGCATAACCCATAACTTTTCAGCTCTAGGACACCCCAACAAAATGGCGTGGTTGTAAGGAAAAATCGAACCTTAGAGGAAATGGCTAGGAAAAGCTTAAAGAAAATGGATTAGCCAAACATTACTGGGTCGAGGCTGTTAACACAGCAAATTATGTCTTAAATAAATGCCTCATAAGACATATACTTAAGAAAACCCCCTATGAGTTATTCAAAGGAAAGAAAACCAAACATAGCTTACCTTAGACCATTTGGTTACAAATGTTTTATCCATAATAATGGTAAGGAAAATCTAGGTAAATTTGATGCTAGAAGTGATGAAGGTAAATTCCTTGGATACTCACTGAATAGTATAGCCTATAGAGTTCTAAATAAGCGTACAAGTATGGTTGAGGAAAGTATACATGTGGTATTTGAAAAATCCGACAAAGGAATATTAAGTGAAGGATTTAAAGGGTTAAACCTTAATAAACATTTTGATGATATAAGTGATGACGAATTGGATGCCAATGATATTAGTGAAGTTAAAAAGAAAAACATGCAGGATACCATACAAAGTCTTGATGAGGTTGAAGAAAAATAGGTTGTAAACATTGAAGACTCACATCCTGATCTTGAGGCCCAATCTCAAGACCTGGAAACAGCTCCTGAACGTACTGCTTTTTGATACACCAATTAGAAGTTCCTCAAATGAAGTAGGTACAAGTTCTTTGAATGATTACACACCATCCATATTACCAAGAAGACTTAGAATGTCATCTCAACATCCTCCAAAAACCATCATAAGTGATCCAAACAAAGGTACGCAAACTCGATCCTCTCTTAAAAATTTAAGTGCTTTTTCTGCTTTTATTTCTCTTTAGAACCAAAGGATGTTAAAGAAGCAATACAAGAACCAGAGTGGATCATTGCAATGCAAAATGAATTAAATGAATTCGAAAGAAACAAAGTTTGGGATCTCGTTGAAAGGCCACCAGATTGTACTATCATTGGAACTAGATGGGTCTTTCGTAATAAGCTCAATGAGGATGGAGACATTATGAGGAATAAAGCAAGGCTGGTAGCTTAAGGTTATAATCAAAAAGATGGAATTGATTATGATGAGACTTTCGCTCCAGTTGCAAGGATAGAATCTATCCGTATTATGCTTGCTTTTGCTTCATACATGAATATTAAACTATATCAAATGGATGTTAAATGTGCTTATTTAAATGGCTACTTACAAGAGGAAGTATACGTTAAACAACCAACTGGCTTTGAAAATTTTGATCTACCAAATCATGTGTTCAAACTAAACAAAGCACTGTATGGCTTGAAACAAGCTCCAAGGGCTTAGTATGACAGATTTAGCTCACATTTACTTGAAAATGATTTTCAACGAGGTAAAATTGATAAAACACTTTTCATTAAGACTAAGGGAAAAGAATTGTTGTTGTTCAAGTATATGTTGATGATATATTGTTTGGAGCTTCTACTGATTCTTTGTGCAAGGAATTTTCTGAGATTATGTGCAAGGAATTCGAAATGAGCATGATGGGAGACTTAATTTTTTTTTCTTGGACTACAAATAAAGCAAAAGAAAGATGGAATATACATATGTTAGAGATTTACTAAAGTAGTACAATATGGATCAATGAAAAGATGCTAATATGCCTATGAGTGCAACACTAAGTCTAGACCAAGACATAAATAGTAAGAGTGTTGATCAAAAGACTTATAGAGGTATGATTGGTTCTTTATTGTATTTAACTACTAGTCGTCCTGATATTATGTTTAGTGTTTGCTTATGTGCTCGCACTAGTGGATAAAAAACGCATTTGCTACTTATCATTTTCTGCGGTTATTGTATATACGCAGCAATAAATAGGAAAAAGAATAAGAAAAAAAAACCATTAATTGCTGCGGTTTTAGTACCTAACCGCAGCAAATAATCAGTTGCAAGATTAATTACTGCGGTTATGCTTGTGACCGCAGCAAATAACCCACTCAATTGCTGCGGTTTATTCCTTTGACCGCAGCAAATAACATATATTAAAATGGCGCCCAACTTTTTAACGTTTATATTTTCATAAGACGAACCCTTAAGCTTCTGTTTCATTACCACAAACGAACACACGCACGACGAACACAACAGCTTATCTTCTCCATACTCAAACTTCAAACTTCTACTTTTCTTGTTAGTTCTTCATCAAACTTCATCATCTGCTCTTCATCAAACTTCATTAAACTTCATCATCTTCTCCATTGAAAAAGCGCTTCACAAAAGTAACGTACAACAGTTCGTTTCTTCAAAGTCGTTCTTCATCTTCATCTGCAAACTTGGGTCTTGTTCATCTTCAAAACCCACGACATTTAGGTATTTTTTCTCCTTTTAATTTGTTAAGCATTTAAGTTTTGCAAGATATTCATGAAAAAGCTTTTGGTGTCATTTTTTCCCTTCAATGAATATATTTCCTCATTTTTATTCTAAGAGACTTCTAAGTGAGACTGGCTGGGATATCTTTTTTGTGCGACCTATTTTATGTTGAGTAATGTTTTAAAAGGAAAGTGAAGAAACATAATAATGGAAATTGGAAATTTTGTGTGCTTTGATATCTCCCTCTAATGGGATCAAATTTCAGTGCAATTTGCTTATGGTAATTGTGTCACATTGTTTGGGAAAAGCTTTGATTTAAAAGTTGATTGCTTAATTTATGTATTCCTCTAGATTTATATGCTTTCATAGTATTAATGCCTTCTAATAATTTATCTCTAATTTTTTGTATAACAACATGATTTGTGCAACGATTCAAACTATTATATAAGATTTTGTTTTGAAAAGAATTTCAGAGATCAATGATTATGAGTCAAGAAAAATGCTTTTGCTCTTGTCCTCCTTGTCCTTGGAAGCATAGTTGTGGATATCAGAACTGATGGATCAATTATTTACAATTGGAAAACCATATTGTTATTTAATTTGCGACTGAAACAAACGAAATTTTCTGAAATGATGCTATGAATTAGATTAGTAAATAATACAGGTTTAGAACTTAGAAGTGCATGCTAAGATAGGATAAAACAGGAAATAATTAACGTTTAACAATGGCAAAGCCATTCTTGTGAGTATCATCATTTGCATTATAAGTACCTAACCGCAGCAAATAAGCAGTTGCAAGATTAATTACTGCGGTTATGTTTGTTAGAAATAAGTATATATGTTTAAAAGTTGTGTATTAATTTTGTTTTGAATCAATTAATTACACTAATTAGAATGACAAAAGATCGTTCTTGGATGTATGGAAGCATTGAATCGTCGGAATTTATTGATGGCGTATTAGAATTTTGTAGTATTGCGGTTGAACATCAAGTTAGGACGGGGGGAGTTGGTTTTTATTGCCCATGTGTCAGTTGTGGCAATGTATCAAAGGTAGATAGTGTTGATATACTTAGGGAGCACATACTTCGACGTGGGTTTAGGCCTCAATATCATGTTTGGGTTTGGCATGGTGAGAAGGGAGTTTACAAAGAGAAAAGTGTTGTTGAGGACGTCAATAATGTGGCCGATGTCAATGAGGATGTAGTAGATCATGTTGATTGGTATGAGATAGATGAAGAGAATGTCAATGAGGATGTGGATCGTGTTGATGAGATGATGGAGGGAGTCAAGGATGAGTTAGGAAAACGTCCACGTGATTTTTACTTGTTGACAGAGGCTTCTCAAAAGCCTTTGTACCCTGGACGTACAAAGTTCACCAAACTAACAGCAGTGTTGACAATTTTCAACATTAAGTCAAAGTTCAATTGGAGTGACGCTAGTTTCACAATGTTATTAGAAGCGTTAGGTGAGATGCTTCCTAAGGGAAATGAACTTCCAAAGTCGACATATTATGCCAAAAAGCTCATGTGTCTTTTCGGCTTAGAGTACCAGAAGATTCATGCGTGTCCGAATGATTGTATTTTGTATCGGAATGAAAACAAGAACTTAGAAGAGTGTCCTAGGTGTGGGTTATCGCGCTACAAGCGTAAAGGGACTCGGGATGCTAAAGGGCCCCCGGCTAAGGTATTGTGGTATCTTCCAATAATACCTAGATTCAAGCGCTTGTTTTCTATAAAGCAAGATGCGTTAAATTTGAGGTGGCATGCAGATAGGGTGAAGAAAGGTCACTTGCTCACACATCCATCTAATTCTCCGGAGAGGAAGAGTATTGATAGGTTGCATAAGACTTTTGGGGATGAAGTTCGTAATTTAAGGCTCGGACTGTGTACGGATGGAATGAACCCATTCGGCAATCTTAGTTCTCAACATAGTACTTGGCCGATACTTTTAGTGATCTATAATTTGCCACATTGGTTGTGTATAAAGCGTAAGTACATAATGCTTTCGCTTCTTATCTCGGGTCCTAAACAACCTGGCAATGACATAGATGTGTATCTTGCACCTCTCGTTGAGGATTTGAGAAAGATGTGGGATGAAGGCGTTTCAGTGTTTGATGCATATGCTAATAAGGAGTTCACCTTGCGTGCGATGCTTTTATGCACTGTTAATGATTTTCTGGCATATGGCAACTTATCGGGATATAAGAACAAAGGAAAGAAAGCATGCCCAATATGTATCGATGACATGGAATCCACGTGGATTCCTAAGTGCAAACACGTATTCATGCACCATCGAAAGTTCCTCCCACGAGACCACCAATATCGTAAGAAGAAGAAGTTGTTCAACGGGGAGGTTGAACACCGTGTAGCTCGTAGACCGTTGACCGGTTATGAGGTTCATGAACAGGTTAAGGGAGTTGAGACTGTATTTGGTAAAACGGGGCAAGTGCAAGGGGGTGAAGACCGATTATGGAAAAAAGAATCAATCTTTTGGAAGTTTCCATATTGGAGAAATCTACAGGTTAGGCATTGCCTTGATGTTATGTATATAGAGAAAAATGTATTCGATGCCATACTTGGGACTCTCATGAACATTTCTGGTAAGACAAAGGATGTTAGGGCCGTGCGAGATTGGTTTGAATGTAAGGGTCTTCGTCTGGAGTTGTGGGCACATGTTAAGGTGAGTAAGAAAAGAAATAGATGATGAAGTTGGTGGCAGTAAGAAGAAGATGAGTAATAACAAAGTTGATTTGCCTCTAGCTTGCTATACATTGTCCAAAGCAGAGAAGTGGAGATTTTGTGAGTGTTTGTATGGCATTAAGGTTCCGTCTGGGTACTCATCCAACATGAAGAGATTTGTGAGCCTAAATGGTGAGCTGAAGTTGGGAAGCATGAAATCTCACGTTTGCCATGTAATGACGCAAGTGTTCTTACCAATTGCAATCCGTGGAATACTGCCAAAACCTGTGAGATATGCTATTACCGAGCAATGTTCGTTCTTCAACACAATTTGTAGTAAAGTTCTTGATCCCTTCAAACTTGATGCACTTCAACTCGACGTGATTGTAACTTTATGCAAGTTTTAGATGTATTTTCCACCTTCTTTCTTTGACATAATGGTTCATCTTATTGTCCATCTCGTTTGTGAGATCAAGCTTTTGGCTCCAGTTTTTTTAAGGTGGTGTTATCCTTTTGAAAGACACATAGGTGTTTTACAAAACAAGGTGAGGAATCCAGCACAACCCGAGGGGAGTATGATTCAATGCACTATGAGCGATGATATTAGTAACTCTATAGCCAAGTATTTGGCCATGGAAAAGCCTATTGGACTTCCCACCTCTAGACATGAAGGAAGGCTTGAGGGAAAAGCAAAAATTGGCTCCAAATCCATCACACATCCTCGAGAAAGCCTTCTACAAGCACACTTGTATGTGTTGCATCATATTCCAGAAGTTCATCCTTTTTTGAGTGAGCATTTTGATATATTGCGCGCAAAACATCCTTCTAAAGGGGATAGGGCATTGATGCAGTTGCATAACAAGACGTTTATTAATTGGTTTCATAATCGAGTAATATGCGAAGAACTCAAGGGTGTATCTGAAATTGTTAAGTGGTTAGATTTTTGTCCTCGTGATGATGTCAACAAATATGAGGGTTACGATGTCAATGGCTTCACATTTTGGACTGAGGGTCAAGACAAGAAGTCATCGTATCTACAGAATAGTGGGGTTTCTATTTTGGCGTCATCTACATTTTACGCGAGTGCGAAGGATCAAGCGCCGATTGATGCTAAATTGGTATAGTACGGGCAGGTACATGAAATATGGGAGCTTGACTACTCTACTTTCAATATTGGTCTTTTCAAATGTAAGTGGGTAGATAATAATTGACGATGCATAAAAAATGACGACCCTTGTTGATTCACTCTTGTAGACTTAGCTCGTTTGCGTGATAGTGAGGAGCCATTCATACTAGCCACACAAGCCAAGCAAGTATTCTACATTGTAGACCCGTCTGATAAAAAATGGTCTATTGTTGTACCGGGAAAAAGAAGTATCCTTGGTATAGGTGATGTTGAAGATAAGGAAGAATATGAAGCTTTTGAAGACTTCCCTCCCTTTATCAATCCAAAATCAGTGGATCAAGATGATGTATATGATGTAGATGTTGGTTATATGCGTGTAGATCACACGGAAGAAATAAATTTGAATTAAGTGATTCACAAGGTATGAATTTAAAGCTTTTTAAAGTTTTTTTGGCACCTTGTTTGTTTTGCATGAAACTTTGAACATAACACTATTTGTTATATATTATTGTGTTGAACGTATTAGAATTGTAAATCATAGTCATATTCTTAATATTACTTAGCTTATGTTCTAATATATTTCTATTCATACTCTTTCAGGTACTGATATACAATGCATCTATTCAGAGACGAAATTGTCCCCGAGATTGAGACCTCGGATAATGAGCATCGTAGTTATGACAGCGAAGAGGACCAAATTGTGAGATACGAGCGTATGGCTAAAGACGCTCCACCGATTGACAATGATTTTGAGACTGAAGATGCCCCACCAATGGATGCTCCCACTACTAGTAAGAAAAGAAAAGGGCGAGGTCCTACGAAAAACCTTAAAGTCAAAGAACCCATGCATTTGGAATACAATGCAATGGGTCAACCCTGCGGAAAATGGTGTAGGCAATATGGAAAACAAGTGGGTCTATGTATCCGCAAGCTTTCCATATTGCACGCATGGAACGAGGTTCCAGAGGGTTTGAAGAACTCTCTATGGAATGATACTGTAGTAAGCAACTTTACTATTTTTACTCATTTAGTTTCATTTTAAAATTAATTTGATTGACAGTAATAAATAAAATTTTTTTTTGTAGAATCTTTTCCACATCGAGAGCGATGAGGACAAGAAGAATGTGTTTCTTTCAGCTGTTGCTGAAAGATTCAGAGATTTCAAATCCAAGCTAGTAACTGGCTGGATTATCAAGAGGCGTGCCCGTACGACCAAAAAGGTCAAAACGGGAAACGAAGGTGGAGAGCAATCACCTTCGAAGATGCCCTACGAAATATGGGGTCACATATCGAAGAGGGATTGGGAGGCCTTTGTTGCCAAAAGAACAACTCCCATAGAAGTTGTAAGTATTTCATATTACTATTATAGTTTACCAATTTGAATTTACTTCTTTTGATTAAGTCATTAAACTAATACATGACATTCGATTTCTATTGATTAATTAGGAAAAGCGTGGTCAAACTTCTGATTCTGCAAGCAAAAGGAAGTTTTACCATCGCTTGGGCCAGAAAACGTACGATGAGGTCCGAAAAGAAAGTGGGTGGATGCGGGTTTATACCCCAATCAAAGTTCATCCACGCCCTCATCTACGACTACCTCCGCATCCGTGAATACTCCTGCTGGAGATTGGGTGCGTGATTGGTATTGCGGGCTTCATTCCCGAGATGCAAGTGGTAAATTTACCATTAATGATCCGGGAACGAAGAAGGTTGTTGATGCTGTGGTGAGTTTTGAAATTATTAAGTATATTCTTGATTTGTTTTGTATTCTTTGGCTTTGATGTACTTATAACACTAATTGCTATATATGTCACTTTTTATTGGAACAGATAGGCTGGAAGGAAAAAGAAGCTACAGGGGAGTTCACCCCAAGAGGCAATGTTGACGCATTGCATATGGTCTTAGGGAAAGACCACAGTGGGCGGGTAGTCGGAAAAGGAGGCGTCTGCGTGGGGTTACAGAAGGCATTCGACAAAGAGTGTGTTGCTACTCAATCCCGAACGGCGCTGCGGGATGAAGTAGCAACCCTCCGAGCGGAGATTACAAAGGACGTTCTCGCCAAGCTGGCCGTCGTGTTGCAGAAGATGGGAGCACCCATTGTTGACATGGCAAACCTGATTGTCGACGATCAGGAAAGTCAACATGGGGATCCTAACGCTTCGGTCGAGCCAACACCCGAGCCCATTACCCCCGTAGCACCCCAGCTCATTACTAATATCCTTGAAGGGGAAAACCCCACACCGGAGAACATAAACTCCGTTGCTTAAAATCCGGAGCCAACTCCAGAGCCAGTGCTACAGGTACATAGTTTTTAAATATATAAGCACTTATTAATTTAAATTGCAACGCGTTTTAATATTTTATTATGATGCTTATTATACTAAACGACACAATTTTCAGGAGGCGACTCCTTGTTCTCTTTTGCTGCCTCAGTTAGGTGTTGCTAGTGATGGCGACTTAACTGAGGTTGCATATGGTGTGGCCCAGCCAAACAAAGAGGACCAAACAGTGTATTCAATGCCTGTTACAAGTGGCCACATCAGTGTGGCCGTGGAAACTATTGTAAAGGGGTTTGAAGATTTCTCACTCCCGGTTCCAATGCCAGCACGGAGCCTTGAGAAACTATCAGACGCCCTAGGTAGTTTCCTCACATGGCCATATGCTTGGGTCCGATTCACTAACATGGTAAGAATCATTTGTACCTTATTTATTTTTATGTTTTTAATTGCATGCCATACAAATTTAATTGTATAAATTGAAATAGCAAAAGAGTCCGAAGGGATCTTGGAGAGAGGTCGGTTCCTCAGCAAAGGTGTCCACTGGGTCAAAGTCGATGCCAAGCACTCCAATTTTGACTAATGAGGAGCTAAAAGATCTCTCTCAAGATTTCAAATGGCTGCACACTTGTGCATCTCATTCTGAACCTGCTGAAGGAGCAATACTGCTTTTTAGAAAGCCCGTTTGTAATTATTGGTCCTAGTGACATCGGGCAATTTTTGAGAGGAGAGATGCTGAACATAGCTCTTTTCCATGTCTACATGAGGTGATGTTCATTATCTTACAAGTTAAGCATTGTTGTTTAATTGTTTTAATAACCGAATTACTAATAAACTTTTCTTATTTGTGAGTTTAGTGCGGCTTACGAGGAGCTAAATTCTTGCTAACCTCCAATAAAAATTGGATGGTTTTGTCCAGAGTCGATTTCGGGAAGTAAATGTGTAAATGATCCAGATGACGTCAGAGCATACATTGAGACTTCTTTGACTAATTCCCTTGCATCTAAACACACATTCATTCTGGCTCTATATGTGGAAGAGTAAGTTTTATTTTTAAAATTAAACTTATCTTTTGATTTTTAAAGTCACCTAATCTCTAATTTGTTGATTTTAAATTTGCGTTTGTAGTTTGCATTGGATACTTTTGGTCATATATCCTATAATGAACACTGTGCACGTCTTTGACTCATTACAAAAACCTCAAAGCCCGCCTCGCAACACAAAATTAAAAGCGTTGTTGAATGCGTACGTAATATT
>NC_080058.1:19915332-20125332 GCF_026212465.1 Amaranthus tricolor
GTTTGCGCATAAAGTAGCTCAAACTTGGTTTGTTTTGCACGAAACTTGGCACACTACACTTTTTGGTATATATTATTGTGTTGAAGTGGTTAGAATTGAAAAGCATAGTCATATGCTAGAAATTACGTGTGAAGTTGCGATTTTAAGGGTTTTCAACCGTTTTTAGCACTTTCGCGCGTGAATTTGAGAAATGAAACTAAATTAATCAATGTTGGATACATTTACATGAGGCCTAGATCAGAGTCTTATTTATAGATTTCTATACTCTAACGGCTAAAAACAACCACGTGCAAAACATTTGCACACTTAAAAACATAACAGACAACTAAAATACTCTACAATGCCTTCAAACTAAAACATGAGAATGGGTGACCTTGCGCTCACTTTTTGAATGACTTCCCATTCTTGGAAATGAACACTTAGAGTTTTGATGGAAAGATCCTTGTATGAAGATTCCATTTCTACTGTAGCTCAAGTCCTGGGTGCACAGGTTTGGTCTCCACGTGTCGTGCAAGGTGGCCTGGTCGCAAGTTGTGCTGTTGTGCTGTTCTGATTAGGATCAGCAACTGGGTTCCCTTGTGCTTGTGTTCTAGGCGATTGTATGCACTACCAGCATGGCTCTTGGACCTTTATTGCTAGGCCTATGTATAGAGATGACGTCCCCATGATTGGTTAGGCCCAAATCTCCATGGTCAAGGCTTGGGTCATGCTGCAAGGTGGGCTGGTCCGCGGGCTGGGATGTTGCTGCTGCTGTTGTGTTCTGTTCCTCTACAGTTGCTGTCTTCTGTTCTTGTTTATTACACAAGTGCAGCTCTCCTTATATAGAGCTCTCAACTAATAACAGCTATATTAGCACACGTCTAATTAAAACGCACGAGCTATTACATGGGCACTTAAAACAGAAACAGAAAATCATAGTTGTGATTTTAAAGGTTTTTAACCGTGTTTGGCACATTTGTGCATAAAGTAGCTCAAACTTGGTTTGTTTTGCACGAAACATGGCACACAACACTTTTGGTAGATATTATTGTGTTGATGTGGTTAGAATTGAAAATCATTGTCATATGCTAGAAATTACGTGTTATGTTGCGATTTTAAGGGGTTTTAAGCGTTTTTGGAACGTTTGCGCATAAAGTAGCCCAAACTTGGTTTGTTTTGCACGAAAGTTGGCACACAACACTATTTGGTATATATTATTGTGTTGAAGTGGTTAGAATTGAAAATCATTGTCATATGCTAGAAATTACGTGTTAAGTTGCGATTTTAAGGGTTTTTAAGCGTTTTTGACACGTTTGCGCATAAAGCAGCTCAAAGTTTGTTTGTTTTGCACGAAACTTGGCACAGAACACTATTTGGTATATATTATTGTGTTGAAGTGGTTAGAATTGAAAATCATTGTCATATGGTAGAAATTAGGTGTTAATTTGCGATTTTGAGGGTTTTTAATCGTTTTTGGCACTTTTGCGCATAAAGTAGCTCAAACTTGGTATGTTTTGCACGAAACTAGGCACACAACACTATTTGGTATATATTATTGTGTTGAAGTGGCTAGAATATAAAATCATTGTCGTATGCTAGAAATTACGTGTTAAGTTGCGTTTTTATGCGTTTTGAAGCGTTTTTGGCACTTTTGCGCATAAAGTAGATCAAATTTTGTTTGATTTGCACGAAACTTGGCATACAACATTATTTGGTATATATTATTGTGTTGAAGTGGTTAGAATTGAAAATCATTGTCATATGGTAGAAATTAGGTGTTAAGTTGCAATTTTAAGGGTTTTTAACCGTTTTTGGCACTTTTGCGCATAAAGTAGCTCATACTTGGTATGTTTTGCACGAAACTTGGCACACAACACTATTTGGTATATATTATTGTGTTGAAGTGGTTAGAATTGAAAATCATTGTCGTATGCTAGAAATTACGTGTTAAGTTGCGATTTTATGCGATTTTAAGCGTTTTTGGCACTTTTGCGCATAAAGTAGCTCAACCATGGTTTGATTTGCGCGAAACTTGTCACACAACACTATTTGGTCTATATTATTGCGTTGAAGTGGTTAGAATTGAAAGTCGTAGTCGTATGCTAGAAATTACGTATTAAGTTGCGATTTTATGCGTTTTTATGCTTCTTTGGCACTAAAATATATTTTCTCTTAGTGCTTTCGACAACCTTCTAATTCTGTTGATTGCGGCTATTACACTCTCAAATACATGGACGATATCTTAAAATCCGTGAAGGAGGTTGGAGTCGAAAACATAGATGCCGTAAGTATTTGTTACATTCTTAAATTATTGTTATTGGTAAAATCTAATGTTTGTTAATCTTTTAATTTTATATTATATTATAGGTTTTATACGACATTCCGAGGGAAACACGCCCTCTGAGAAGTGGCGAGATGCGCGAATTAAAAGACAAGATTGCCGCGTATCTTGCTAATTTTTGTCCTTGATATTATTGTATATATATGTACGTACATATCATATTATATTATCGAGAGTTTTTTATTACAAAAAGATTATTGGTGATTATCATTGGATTATTATTAGATTAATCATTGTTATTACATTCTACATTATTATTGGATTATTATTAGAATAAAACGAAAAAACAAAAAAAAATAGCTATTTACTGCGGTCAGCCCACAGAGCCGCAGCAAATAAGTGCCATTATTTGCTGCGGTTTTGGGGGCTGACCGCAGCAAATAAAGCCCTTTTTTGCTGCGGTTTTAAACCGCAGCATTTAAAATAGGTCATTTGCTGCTATCACTATTGCTTGGGGCCAAAACCGCAGCAAATAAAGACCAAAAAACCGCAGCAAATGAGGTTTTTTCCATTAGTGTCGTTTTCAAGCTAACCAATAAAAACCTCATTTAACAACAGTTAAGAGAATCTTTAGATATTTGCATGGGACTAAAAACTTCGGTCTATGGTACCCTAGTTATGGAGATTTTAGTTTGATTGGTTTTTCAGATGCTGATTATGCTGGTTATAAAGTGGATAGAAAGAGCACTTCAGGATCATGTCAATTCTTGGGAAACTCATTGATCTCATGGTATTCTAAAAAGCAAAATTCAGTTGCTCTATCTACAGCTGAAGCAGAGTACATAGCTGCAGGTGCATGTTGTTCTCAAATCTTATGGATTGCACAACAGCTTGATCTTGGAGTTGAACTCAAAGGCATTCCAATAAGATGTGATAATACAAGTGCAATTTGTATTACTAAAAATCTAGTACAACATTCACGTACAAAACACATAGAGGTTCGTCGCCATTTCATACGTGATCATGTTGAAAAAGGTCATATTACTCTATCTTTTATCTCTACAGAAAATCAATTAACTAATATATTTACAAAACCTTTAAGTGCTAATCGTTTTGCATATATTCGTATGGAACTTGGCATGCTAAATGATGTTGCATGAATTAAGGGGGAGTAATGACATAGGAACATAAGGGTTTAATAGTAAACATTAATAGTTACCTAATACCAACTATGTATTAAGGGGGAGCATTACATATTAATTACATGTTTTGATTATGGTTGCATGTATGTGTGTTTATGCATGTGTTTGAGAATTGAAAATTTAATTTCAATTTCTTAAATATTATTTGTTTTTTATAAATATACAAAAATGGGATTTATAATTAAATACCTTTAATTCATAAAGGATATTTAATTATCTAAAGTTAAATTGTTTACCTATCTCATTTGGGACGTCAACTTACAAATTACTCATTTGTCAATTTGGTCCTAATCAAACTAACAGTTCAAATTGATTTTGTTGGACCTTTAGAGTTTTGATGATGACTACACTTTATTTAAACGAATATGTTCTTAGAGATTGCGTGCAGGTCAATATTCGATCTTGATTATGGTCGTTGATAGTACCAATGACTTAATCTATGGAAATGTATGTGTCAAAAGGATCCGAAAGATGTTAGAAGAGGATATCGCTTAGGATGTAAAATGTAGACAGGAGGTAAACTGTTCCCAAGTTTTATGTTCTAATAAAACTGTAAATTGGAGACAGCACACTATTCCTGGATTAAAGTCAGCTGAATATACGTCTACTGAAATTCTGTTTTTAATTATATTTTCTATTATTAGTTGATGTATTAATTAAAGTTAATTTGTTGCACTTATAAATTATTAAAGTTAATTGGCAAAGTATTTTCCAAAATTATTTAACGTTTTTATTAAGCCTTTATTTTAGGATCTATATTTAGTGAATAATTGAATTTACTAAATATAGGAACAACAACTGGTCTTAGCCTTTATAAGAATAACCGATCCTAAACTTAGTAAATAGGTAACCAACCCTAATATTAGTAAATAGCAACCGTCCCTATTATTAGCAAACCTTAACCGTATCTATATTTAGCTTAAAGTACCCGTGGTTATTATTGAAAAAAGGGAACTACAGCTAATTTTAGTATATGGGAACTGCTGCTAAAGGGAACAGTAGGTATTATTAGTATATGGGAACAACGGTTAATATTAGATAACCGTGGGCTTGAATTAATACCTATCTTCAGATATCAACCGTAGGATGCCTTGGATTAAGATCCACATTATTCTCCTTATTATTTGGGATAAGGGAATAATGGTTGGTTTATTCCATTTTATTAGGGAATTTAGTTCTATAAATAGCACTCTAATTCGACTGTTCCTAAGTACCTCAACGAATGAGCTTTAACCAATTCATGCGATATTTTTGGAATTTTTACAAGAAAATTTTGTTTTAAAATTGCCTATTAATTTATAATATTTTCTTGTGAAACTTATTGATTTTGTTTTTAGATAATTATTATCCTTCTTGTAAGGGATTTTGAGTTATATTTGTAATTAGACTTGGGGGAGTCTAAGGAGGAATTAGATAGCTTTTAGTGAAGCTAGTAAAGAGTTTAGCTTTTAGTGAAGCTAAGTTTGTTGCTTTAAGTGAAGCAATAGTATTGGCCTAGTTGATGCGCTTCTAGTGAAGTAAGGTGTTTAATGTAATTGTAACAAGTTGCCTTAAACATAGTGAAGAGTTTAGAAATCCCGTGGGGTCGTGGTTTTTCCTTCTATTTAGGCCTAGAAGGTTTCCACGTAAAAATCGTGTTGTCTCTTTCATTATTTCGCTCTAAGTTTAAGCTTTATTTATTTTATTTAATTTCGCGAAAACAGGTAAAAAACGCTTAAACGTGTAAGAACAACAATTCACCCCCCTCTTGTTGCTGTTCCCATCTCTGTCTCAGTCTACAATTGGTATCAAAGCCCTGTTCCCATTTAATCAGGAAACCCTGAGGGCAGAATCCTGGTGTTCCCAGAGATGTCAATTATGAACGAGCGAATGGAAGAAGGGTACTCTACTCAAAGACCACCCGTGTTTGATGGAAAATTCTACACTTATTGGAAGAATAGGATGGATATCTTCATCAAAGCGGAAAATTATCAAGTTCGGAGAGTCATCGAGATTGGAGACTTTGAGGTAACCACTACTAACTCCAATAATGAAATTGTTCCTAAACCCATAACCGAATTTGAAAAAGAAGATTTTCAGAAGATGGAAATATATGCTCTTGCTATAAAATTACTTCACTGTGGTCTTGGACCAAATGAACATAATCGAATAATGGGGTGTAAATCTGCCAAGCAAATTTGGGACCTGCTGGCTGTTACACATGAAGGAACAAGTGAAGTCAAACGTTCCAAGATAGATTTGTTAATGTCTAAATATGAAAGATTTGTCATGGAACCAAGAGAAAGCCTCTAAGAGAAGTTTACAAGGTTCACTAACATCACAAACGAACTTGTCTTTTTTGGAAGAAAATTTCCCACCGATGAACAAGTAAGAAAAATCTTAAGGAGCCTCCCTTAAGATGAACGCTGGAGAGCTAAGGCTACTGCCATACAAGGGTTCAAAGATTTTGCAAAATTTAATCTTAAAGAGTTGGTAGGTTCCGTAATGACTCATGAATTACATTTGGGAACAACAGACAATTCCAGGAACAAGGGACTGGCCCTGGCAGCAACGGATCAGGAGGAATCCGAATGTGATGAAGAGGAGGCTGCTATGCTGGTTCATAAATTCAAGAAGTTCTTCAGGAACAACAGGTATTCCAATCAAAGAAACAACAAAGAAAGAAGAACAAAATCCAATCTTGAATGTCACAAATGTGGTAGTACCGAACACTTCATTAAGGATTGCCCAATGTGGAAAAATGAAAAGGGTAAGGGAAAGGCAAGAGATTCAAGAAGACCGCTAAACAAAGGAAATTTTAACAAGAACGACTTTCGCAAAGCCATGATTGAAGCATGGGGAGAATCTGAAAGTGATAATGAAACCGTAGTTCCCGAAGAGGAAGAGACAGCAAACCTATGTCTCATGGCCACGCATGAAAGCAAGGAGGAGAAATCCAAAGGAAAGCAGGTCCAAGTGAGGGGGAATAACTCACAGTATATCGACAGTGGGTGTTCCAAGCACATGACGGGTTCTCTAACTTGAAGCTTATGATGGGGGAACAGTAACCTTCGGTGACAATATGAAGGGTGAGATAATCGCCAAAGGAAAGGTTGGAATGTTAAGTTCCCATGCTATCGATAATGTATTTTTAGTCGAGAATTTGAAACATAACTTACTCAGCATTTCTCAATTTTGCGATAAAGGTAACTCTGTAAACTTTACCTCTGAAAAGTGCATTATTTCTAGAAATGACAAAGGAGACACAGTTCTTGAAGGAATCAGAAAAGGGAACACCTATGTTGTGGACCTGGACACTGTTCCAAAAACAAGTCTAACGTGTCGAAGTGTTATAGAAGACGACCCACTTCTTTGGCATAAGCGTCTAGGTCATGCTAGCTATACATTGATTAATACTTTAAGATTAAAAGACCTAGTAAGAGGACTACCATCTATAAAATTCCTAAAGGATGAAATTTGTGATCCTTGTGCCAAAGGAAAACAAGTAAGGTCATCTTTTAAATCAAAGAATATTGTGACCATCTCTAAACCGCTTGAATTAATACATATGGATCTGTGTTAACCTATGAGAATACAAAGCCGTAGTGGCAAAAGATATGTGTTTGTTATTGTTGATGATTATAGTAGATTTACATGGACTATATTTTTAGTTAGTAAAGATGAAGCTTTTAATGAGTTTGTTTCTTTCGCTAACAAAATACAAAAATCTACCAATAATCAAAATTTTCACATAAGGTCAGATCATGGTAAAGAATTCAAAAATTCAAGTTTCATGATTTATTGCAATGAACATTGGATAAGTCATAATTTTTCCGCACCAAGAACACCACAACAAAATGGTGTGGTTGAAAGAAAAAATAGAACTTTAAGGAAATGGCTAGAACTATGTTAATTGCTAGTAGTCTGCTTAGAAACTTTTGGGCCGAGGCTGTAAATACTGCATGTTATATATTAAATCGTGTATTAATAAGACCCATCACCTCAAAGACACCCTATGAATTACTTAAAGGTGTTAAGCCAAATAATTCCTATTTTCGTGTATTTGGATGCAAATGTTTTGTTCATGTTAATGGAAAACGAAATATAGGAAAGTTTGATGAAAGAAGTGATGAAGCAGTATTTCTTGGCTATTCATCAAATAGTAAAGCCTACAGAGTCTACAATAAAAGGATAATGAGCGTAGAAGAATCTGTTCACATTATTTTTTATAAAACTAACTTTTTGACAAGTGAACATGATATAAATAATTTTAAAATAGGTCTTCTAAATCTAGAGGATGAAGAAGAAGAAATGAAAGTGCAAGATCAAGGAAAAGCAGGTGAACAGTTAATTCCGGAAGAAGCAGAAAGAACTGATCATGATCAGGAACTGCCGGTACATCAGGACCAGCAGACTGTTCCCAATCCAACTGTTCCCACAAATGAGATAGCTGATCTAGTAGCTGAACAGAACAATGATGAAGCGAATGATCCAGAGCATATCACTGTTCCAACAAGAGAATTCGTGCCTAAACCTTGGAAATACCAAAAATGTCATCCACTTGATTTGATTGTAAGTGACTTAAATAAAGGAACACAAACTAGATCCCAAATGAGAAACTTTTGTGCACACTTTGCGTTCCTATCATCACTTGAACCCAAAAATCACGAAGAAGCTCTAAAGGATTCCGAATGGATCATAGTCATGCAAGATGAATTGAATGAATTTGAAAGAAATAAAGCATGGCATTTAGAATCCAAACCAAAACACAAAAAGGTAATTGGTTTGAAATGGGTATTTCGGAATAAACTAGATGAGCATGGAATAATTGTAAGAAACAATGCACGACTCGTGGTCAAAGGGTACAATCAACAAGAAGGTATTGATTATACCGAGACATTTGCACTGGTAGCAAGGTTAGAGGCTATTAGAATTTTAATTTCTTTTGCTGCATTCATGAACTTTAAATTATATCAAATGGATGTGAAATGTGCTTTCTTAAATGGATTTCTTCATGAAGTTTTTGTTGAACAACCCCCAGGCTTTGAAAATACCTCTTGTCTCGATCATGTCTACAAGCTTGATAAAGCTCTTTATGGCTTAAAACAAGTTCCTAGGCATTGGTATGAAAGACTATAAAAGTTTTTGATAGAAAATAACTTTGTTAGAGGTAAAATCGACAAAACCTTATTCTTTAAGAATAGAGGTTCTGATATTTTAATTGTTCAAATATATGTTGATGATATTATCTTTGGAGCCACCAATGAAATGATGTGTAAAGAATTTTCTAACCTTGTGAGCACTGAATTTGAAATGAGTATGATAGGAGAACTAAACTTCTTCCTTGGGTTGCAAATTAAACAAACAGCTAATGGTATCTTTATTCACCAACAAAAATATATAAAAGAACTTCTCAAGAAATATGGCTTGAATAATGCTAAAACCAACCATACACCTAAGGCTACTAATGTTAGATTAGATGAAGACCCAAATGGAACAAATATTGATCAAACTATGTATCGAGGCATGATTGACTCTTTATTATATCTAACTGCAAGTAGACCCGATATTTCTTTTAGTGTTGGCCTATGTGCTAGATTTCAATCAAATCCTAAAGAATCACATCTTACTGCAGTAAAACGAATACTAAGATATTTGAAGGGAACAGATGACTTGTCCGTATTTTACCCTAAAAGTGAAGTCTATGACTTGAAAGGTTTTAGTGATGCAGATTATGCAGGAGATCTTGTGAATAGAATAAGTACTTCAGGTATGGTACAATTTCTTGGCTCATGTTTAGTATCATGGTGTTCCAAGAAACCAAATACCATGGCATTATCCACTGCCGAAGCTGAATATGTAGCAGCAGCAGCTTGCTGTTCCCAAATACTTTGGATAAAACAGTAACTAAGAGATTTTTGTATTAAATTTGAATGTGTTCCGATCTTTTGCGATAATATCAGTGCCATCTGTATACCTAAAGATCCAGTGGATCATTCAAGAGTAAAACACATCCACATTAGACATCATTTTCTTAAGGACAATGTTGAAAATAAAATATCATCGTCAAGCATGTGAACACTAACGAGCAAATAGCTGACATCATGACAAAACCACTTCTAAGGGAACAACATGAAAAAATGAGATTAGAACTTCGCATAATTAAGCTGCATTGATGTAAGTAACAAGCATGATCCATAGAGGCAAAATGAAAATTGAAAAGGCCAATCAACCACAAAAATCTTGATTGAAAAATCAATTATCGAAAGGATCAGGTACGCATTACTTAAAAGTATATACTGTAAATGCTCTTATGTTTGCATGTTTAATTTGATCAGACTAATAGCATAAAATTTCTATCTATATTATTCTAATAAAATTATTTCATATTTTCAATTTCTATATTTTTATATATCCCAGCATTTTCTTTGATAGTTAACGAAATTTAATTAAAAGTGGGAGTCGGATTATCATAATGCTTCATGAAACCATTAACTTCCCTCCCATACCCCTTGTACACACGCCTAAATTAAATAAAGGAAAACAAGTCTATTAAAACTCCTTAGTATACGTCCCCTCACATTCAATATATACACTTCCTCATGTCAAAATCGCTTCATCATTCCAAATCACAATCTTCAAATCAGAAAACCCTCTCAATATCTAATGTTTCTTCTTCTCCAAACCACAAAATCGACCATGAAAACCCCAAAATCATCATCTAACAAATGATCCAACCGAACACCCAAAATGACTCAACCAAAACCACTAAAGGTAGTTCACCCTTCACCGCAAATTGCAGCACCAGAGCCATCATCACGAGAACAGCCGGGTACTCCTGTTGCTTCCAAAATGCATGTGGGTAATAAAAGACCAAGTGACTCTACAATAAACAAATCGTTATCAACTTCAGCCAAGAGGGCAAAGGTCGCTGTTCTTAACAGCGCTGAAGAGTTATTTAAAGAAATGAGCGTAAGATTTGGTCTTGACAAACACTGGTATGAATCCACTTTCTTTCCATAACTACACGCAATTTTACAAAACCAATTCTGGGAATCACTAAAAGCAGAATACTGTTGTAATCCAATATACCCTGAATTGATGCGTGAGTTTATCTCAAACTTTTCTATTGATAATGGTGTTTGTACTAGTAATGTTAAGGAGGTCAAAATTGAGTGTAAGTGTCTGATGTTGGGTGAGTGGCTAGGAGTGTCGGCCACTGAGTTTGATGTGTATCACGTTGGGTCAAAAATAGTCTTTTCGGGTATTGATGAGAAAAATGTATGGAAATTTTTGGGCATAAATGAAAAACGAGGAAAGGTTAGCCATAACGTAGTGTCTTCTTTGCACAAGTTATTATACAACATAGCACGTAGATTCATTTTACCGCTAATTCTAAACGTAGTGAAGTTAATCTACGAGATGCTACTTTAATTTACTGTATGGCTAATAACATTAAAATTAATTTTCCTTCGTTAATGATTTCTCACTTGAGTGATTGTATTTCTAAGAGATGCATGGTAGGATATGGTGGATTGTTGTCTTGGGTTTTTACCAAATTTGGTGTTCCCCTTGTAGGTTTGAACTTCCCTATGGGTCCTAACAACAAGATAGGTGCTAAGTGTTTGAGTAACTTGCACCTCAAATTAAATGAAAATGGGATCCTAGAGAATGTTTGTGAACAAGTTGATGTGAATCCTGACAACAAATAATAAACCAATGACATTGAAAAAGAAGAGAAAATTTAGGAGGAGGAATTGACTGATAAGGAGAAACATGAGCATGTTCCCTCTGCCACTAGGAAGGCAGAAGGGTGTTCTAAAAGGGAACAGAAGAAAGTAACAAGTAAGGCGGAAGCTGTGAAGGAAGATACAACTTTGGAGAAGGAAAAAGAAGAAAATGTGGAGGTCTCTGTACCTGATAAGCAATAACCTAGTCCAACACCCAGGAAGAGTCAAAGGCTAGCTTCCAAAGGGAAAAGACCGGTTGTTATTCTTGATGATGACTCAACCTCCTACAAAACAGCTGAACCAAGTAATCCTTCCTCACCAAAGCCTACCACACCATCATTCAATCACTTTCCTTCACCACCACAGTCACCTATACCATCTTCACCACCACCAGTACACACCTCACCAAACCAAGGCTTTGGTGACACTACAGTTCCCACAACCCCTCTATTTTCAATACTCTTGAAGCTCCATGACTTGAAGTCTCGCTTCTTTGCTTTTCAAGATGAAATTCGTGTCTCCTTAGCCTCCCTTGCTGACTAGATGACTCAGATGGAAGCTCGTCTAGGTGCCAAACTTGATACTGTTGAGGTGGAGACGGAATATGTTGATGAAGAAGCATCTGCACCTTGATTCCTCCTGCTGCTTTTAATGTTTTAAATTGTCCTAACCATCATCCTTTCAAACATTATTCTTCTTATGTTTTTCATTGTACCAGCTGGGGTACATTACTTGTAATTGATATTTTGAACATCATTTCCTTTATGCTACTTACTGTTTGTGATAATTAATTTCTGCTTATCATGTTTGCATTCCTTGGTACTTACTTTTGATCATTGCATCTTGATTTTCTCTTTGAATATAATTATATGATTAGTGTTATAGTTTGATTATCCTACTTCTTTTTGATTGATGTCAAAAGGGGGAATATTTGGCACAAACTTAAAATGATGCTTGAGTATGCTTAGTTTATATCAGTATCAATTCTGTTGTACATTAGGATTGTGGTTATGTTATGTTCTATGATCTAAATGCTATGCTCTACTAAATCATACATGCTCTGATGCTTTGATGCTCTGATATATATACTCTGATCTATCTGATCTATATGCTCTGATATAATTGATATAATTGAGATAAGTTTAGCTTTGATTAATTATAACTAAACTGTAAATTAGTTAATCTATTAGTTGATATTTGTTATTTGCGCTGATGTTACTGTGATTACTTATGCTCTATGCTCTAAAATGTTATATGAATGCTATGACATAATCTTGGTAAGTCTTGTTATGTTTAATTTTTTTTAAGAGTAATTTTGTTTTTAAGATATGCTTGGTAAATTATATTGTTATGAATTGATTTACTAAGTTATGTAGAGTTGTCTTAATCTCTGGCATGCTCTATAATATTGATCTAACTCTAATTTTATTTAAGTTCGTTTAAAAGTTTGTCATCATCAAAAAGGGTGAATTTGTTGGACCTCTTGAGTTTTGATGATGACTACACTTTATTTAAACGAATATGTTCTTAGAGATTGTGTGAAAGTCAATATCCAATCTTGATTATGGTCATTGATAGTACCTATGACTTAGTCTATGGAAATGTATGTGTCAAAAGGATTCGAAAGATGTTAGAAGAGTAAATCGCTTAGGATGTAAAATGTAGACAGGAGGTCTACTGTTCCCAAGTTTGATGTTCTAACAAAACTGGAAATTGGAGGCAGCACACTGTTCCTAGATTGAAGTTAGCTGAATATACGTCTACAATTCTATTTTTAATTATATTTTCTATTTTTAGTTGATGTATTAATTAAAGTTAATTTGTTGCACTTCTAAATTATTAAAGTTAATTGGCAAAGTATTTTCCAAAATTATTTAACATTTTTATTAAGCCTTTATTTTAGGATCTATATTTAGTGAATAATTGAATTCACTAAATATAGGAACAACAGCTGGTCTTAGCCTTTATTAGAATAACCGATCCTAAACTTAGTAAACAGGTAACCAACCCTAATATTAGTAAATAGCAACCGTCCCTATTATTAGGAAACCTTAACCGTATCTATATTTAGCTTAAAGTACCCGTGGTTTATTGGAAAAAGGGAACTACAGCTAATTTTAGTATATGGGAACTGCTGCTAAAGGGAACAGTAGCTATTATTAGTATATGGGAACAGCGGTTATTATTAGATAACTATGGGTTTGAATTAATACCTATTTTCAGATATCAACCGTAGGATGCCTTGGATTTTAAGATCCACATTATTCTGCTTATTATTTTGGGATAAGGGAATAATGGTTGGTTTATTCCATTTTATTAGGGAATTTAGTTCTATAAATAGCACACTAATTCGACTGTTCCTAAGTACATCAACGTATGAGCTTTAATCAATTTTCATGCGATATTTTTGGAATTTTTACCAAGAAAATTTTGTTTTAAAATTGGCAATTAATTTATAATATTTTCTTGTGCAACTTATTGATTTTATTTTTAGAGAATTTTATCCTTTTTGTAAGGGATTTTGAGTGATATTTGTAATTAGACTTGGGTAAGTCTAAGGGGGAATTAGATAGCTTTTAGTAAAGCTAGTAAAGAGTTTAGCTTTTAGTGAAGTTAAGTTTGTTGCTTTGAGTGAAGCAATAGTAAAGAGAGTTTGGCCTAGTTGATGCGCTTCTAGTGAAGTAAGGTGTTTAATGTAATTGTAACGAGTTGCCTTAAACATAGTGAAGTGTTTAGAAATTCCATGGGGTCGTGGTTTTTCCTTCTAATTAGGCCTAGAAGGTTTCCACGTAAAAATCGTGTTGTCACTTTCATTATTTCGCTCTAAGTTTAAGCTTTATTTATTTTATTTAATTACGCGAAAACAGGGCAAAAACGCTTAAACGTGTAACAACAACAATTTACCCCCCCTCTTGTTGCTATTCCCATCTCTGTCTCAGTCTCCAGATTTCATAATTACACTTCAAATGCATTTCATCACGTCATTCACATACACATCACACCGGTCAAATTTCTCTTAAAATTAAATTTTTACCTTTTCCCTAAGTTGTCAAATCAATACTTATTTAACTACAAATGCAATGTACTTCCTCACCTTCAAATAACTTGTGAACCGTCCCTTTCCCATTCCACTCCAACTTTTTTTGAATTTGTAAACAGTGAAATCAGTTTTCTTCAAGCCTTCAAAAACCCCTTTCATAGCTCCTAAAAGAAAACTTACTTGTTCTTCTACTAAATCTGAAAGAGGCGAATCCTCAAAATCGCCAATGACTGAACCAATAACTCCATCTTTTCCCTCATCCTTAAGTAATGTTGCAGTGCCTAAGTCCTGGTTTGAAAACCATGTGGCTTTTGGAAGATGGATTGATGTCTTTAAACATCGCTCTATATCTTTTGTTGACATACTAGGCTACAATTTCTTTCTATTTGAAGATTTTGAAATAATCTCTACCTTTATTGAATCTTCTCCAGGTAAGTTGTTAGACCTTGGATCTATGTCTTACCCTACCTTGGTAAAGATTTTCTACTGTAATCTCTCATTCAGAACCAAAGATGGTTTTCCTACCCTGAGAAGTTACGTAAAGGGTCAAGAAATTGTTATTACTAAAACCCTGATTTACGAGTTGTTTAAGTTTTCAAATGTGATTGATGATTCCACCCCAAACACTATTGCATTTCAAAATTCTAAAGATATGTTTGTCTTATCTTCTCACCTCGATTTCTCTCCATTTAGACAGTTAACCCATAATGGATTAACTTTGTTCGGTAAACTTCTTCACAATTTGATTGCAAAAATCATATTTTCCAAAAGAACATCATGTGATTTGGTTTCTGATTCCCACTTGATTTGATGTGGAAAATTGCTGACTCGTAAATCCATTGATTATGCCTCTCTGATTATTTCAACTATGACATTTTGTAGTTCTAGTTTTCGAAATTTAGCCCTCCCTTATGCAAATCTCATTTTTGATCATTTTAACCTCATTACTGATTTAGAGGAGGTTGATTATTCTGGCCCTCAATCTTTTTCTAACAATGTTCTGTCCTCCTTGGGGATCTTTAAAGTTGGAGGTAAATATGAGTTATACTCAAATTTATCTGTAACAGAGAAAGAGGAGTTATAAAGATTGCATGGGAAAAAGACAAGTCGTTTGGAACCTCATTTTAAGAAAAATCAGACTACCCATTCTCATCTAGAGTCCCTTGATTCTGAAGTTTGTGGAATAAAAGTGTCTTTGCTTAAATTGCATGATAAAGTGTCCATATTAACTTTTATGCTAGACTCTTTTATGAAGGACATGAAGGAAATGGTAGTTGAAGAGGTAACCGTAGAAGAGGAGGAAGTTGAAAAAGAGAAGGAGGTATCCAAAAAGGAGGAGGCTGCTTAAGAAGAGAAGAAGGATGAAGAGGAGGAAAAAGAGAATCCAGAAGAAGTTGATGCCAACCCCATTCAAACAATTTCACCATTTTTTGAAGCTACACCAATCACCACTTCCCCTAGTAAAACCAAACCTTCCAAGAATAGGAAGACTAGGTTCAGGAAGTGATTTTAATAGCTATGCTGTTGGTTGATAAACAATTTTTAGTGACAGCAAACTATTTTTTCTTGTTTTGATTAACAATTCCAACATTTTACTCCTTGTTTACTTTTAGATGAAAGTCAAAAAGGGGGAGATATGTAAATTAGTTAGTTTATGTTTATTTTTCCTTGGTTTGCTTGCTTGCTTTGCATGTCGCATACATATTAGTTTATTAGTGCATACTAGTTTTGCTAGATGATGCATATTGATTACTCTTTGTTGGATGATATATTGCTAAATGATATTGATTTTGGTATGCTGGATATGCTAGATGCTTTCATGTTTCATGATCAAGTAGTATCTCATTTAAAAAAAACGGAGATATAGAAATTTCTCTCCAATTATAATTGTTGTTCATGATGATTGATAATCATGTTTTGATGTTAAAATATTGATATGATGATATGATGCTACTATATAATATTGGTTATTGTATTTTTTTTGCATGTATTGTGATTAGTTATTTGATTACTTATGAAAATAGTATATCTTATTAATAATTTTACTATCCATGCATGAAACCTTATTGGTTTGTGATAATGAGATGCATGAAAATTTATTGGTTTATACTGTTCTGATTTGAAACTGTTTTCAATGTCTTGAAAACATTCTGCTTAATGATATTGTGTTATTCTTATCATGTTTTTAAACTCATGTTAACTTAGTAATATGATTTAGGAAAATATGGTTTTGACTTTCATCAACGGGGAAATTAAAGACTCAACTCTCTTGAATCATGATAATTCAAAACACATATTAATTAAATAAATAAATTAAGTAATTACATTCACTACAAGAAAAGTTATTTTTAGCAACAGAAAAAGTCGTTGCTAAAAATCTGATTTTGTTGCTAAAAATGTTTTTTGCAACGAAGTACATTGTTGCGGGTACAGCCGTAGTGAAAACTTTTAGCAACGACTATGGTTGTTGCAAAAGATATCTGTTTTTTGCAACGAAATCTGTTGTTGCAAAAAAAATGTCGTTGCAATTCCTTCAAACATTTTTAGCAACAAAAAAGCTCGTTGCCAAATCTCTTGCATTTTTAGCTACAACTATTTTCGTTGTTAAATTTCTGTTTTTCACAACAATTCAAGTTGTTGCAATACATGATAGTCAATCTTTTGCAACGACTTTACTGTAGGGAAAACAATGAAGTAAAATTTATTATTAATGTTTTTAGCAACAACTATTTCCGTTGCAAAAAACATACACATTTTTTGCAACAATTATAGTCGTTGCTAAAAACCAATTTTATTGTACAATAAACTAGACAATTAAAATAATAAATAATTTAATTCCAACTAAACTAATATCACCGATTATCATTATATATTAATTCGTATCCCAAAATATCACACGTCCCAAATATTATCGTGTGTCATTGAATCCCGTGATTGATGTCTCATTGTATCATCCAACCCACTCGCATTGTCATCCTCCAAAAAGGTATCATCCTCCTCTTCCCTAGAAAGGGCATCATCATCTATAATCCCATCACAATCATTCACTTTAGTAGCATCCCTTTCTTTGTGCCAACGCATGTCTTTGGATGTCTTTCTACACATGTACAACCTTTGTAGCCTAGGCTTCAATGGAAAATATCTTAGCACTTTTCTAGAAACCTTTACCCCCTTAGAAGAGCCTTCTTTTTCTTGTTTCCACCTTGATAAACCACAAGTGGGACACTCAATCAATTTTTCATGCTCTTTCCAAAAAAGAATACAATCATTTTCACAAGCATCAATCTTAAAATAATCAAGCTCCAAGTCTTTAATGAGTTTCTTAGCCTCGTAATAAGAAGTTGGAAGGTTAGCGCCATAGCCTTGACGTTCTAATTGGAGTAAACTATCAAAAGACTTATCAGACCAATTATTCAAAACCTTTAAATGTAATAATTTAACAATATATGACAACTTAGACATTGTTGTGCCATGCATTGTTAATGGTTCTTGGTACTCCTCTAAAAGTTTGAAAAACTTTTTTGCATTTGCATTAGGTTTCTCATACTCCTCAACATTATTTAAAGCCTCTTGAGCACTCCCAACATTCATAGCACCAACTCCACAAGCATCTTGCAACATTGTGAAACCACTATCAGTGTCATTGGACTCATTAACATCATCCCCTTCACTTGATTCAACTAATTCTTCCCCGTGAAGTTCCCAAAAAGTGTACTTCTCATACATTCCACTCTTAAGCAAGTCTAATCTTACATCACATTTTGTTTTAAGAAATATATTGCGACAACAATTACAAGGACACCTAATAGTAGTACTATCTCGATCATCTTCTCTTACTTTGGAAAGAGAAAAATTTAGAAACTCATCAACACCATTTACATAATCAATAGATGAACGATCTTTTACTTTGACCCATGCCTTATTCAAAATCATTTCCTATATTTAAAGTTTATAATAATTAGATTATATAACATTCAATAATATCATCAAGAACTCCTTATAATATTGTTAACAATTCATACAAGAACAAGAACAATTTAACAACTTGTAGAAGAATTTAATTTTGAGTTGTTCGTAAAACAATTTAACGATTCAAAAAGAACAAGAACAATTTAAATTTTTGAAAGAAACACAAGAACAATTTAACAACTTCAATAACAATTTAACCACGATGTGAAAGGGAATTTTAAGTTTAAGTTCTTTGAAGAACAATTTAACAATAAAAACAAGAACAAAGATTACCATTTGTTCCAATGTATGCGTGACAAATCAATTTAGAAAATATTTTCAATACATAACAAATCAACTTAGACAAATCAACTTGAATAAACAAGAGCAATTTAAGAAGTTCACATGAGGGAATAATTAGAACAAAGCCCAGAAAACGCAAGTAAAACTTGTTCCAGAAAGCCCAGACAAATCAACTTGTTTCAGAAAACGCAAGTAAAACAAAGCCCAGAAAGCCCAGACAAATCAACTTGTTCCAGAAAACGCAAGTAAAACTTGTTCCAGAACAACCCATAAACTTGTTCCATAATTAGAAAACGCAAGTAAATCAAGAAAAACGCAAGTAATTTCCAATACACATACATAAATCTTATAATTAGAACAAAGCCCAACAAAAAAGCCGAAATCTTGTTCCTTCGCAGAGCCAAGACCGAAAATCAGTACAACCCAACAATTCAAACTGATGAAATACACATACATTAATCTGATAATTACAACAAAGCCCAAGAAATTCAAAGAACAACCCATAAATTGAAATCAACAAGAAACAAGAACAACAAATTTAAAGAAAACGAAAGGCAAAAAAAAATTAAAACTACCTGTCGTGGGTTCAGAGGCGGCTGAAGGGCAGCGTAGCGGCAGCACCGGCGTGCAGAAGGCGGCTGAAAAAGCGGCAGAGGTTCCGATGTGCAGGCGGCAATGGCTTACCTCCGGTGTGCGGGATTAGGGCTTGTGAGGGAATCGGGTTTGTGAGGGAAGGCTATGGGCGGGGTATATGGTTTCTGAAATTTCGAAGGGAGGGAATTGGATTATGAGGGATTGGGGTTTATTTTTGAGAGGGAAATAAAAAAAAAAAATTATTAGTATAAGGTTTTTTGCAACGACTTTATTGTATCTGTATATTTAAATATTTTTCGCAACAATATATACTGTTACGAATTATTTATCTAATTTTAGCAACAACATTGTTTGTTGCAAAAAATTGGCTTACACCGGGAAATTATTAAAAGGGGTGGGAAAATTTTTTTTTTTTTTTGGCAACGATTATTTAGCAACAACAATGGATTTTGCAACAACTTATATTTTTCGCAACGAAAAAAATTTAGTCGTTGCTAAAACTTGTTGCTAAAAACAAGTTTTCTTGTAGTGATTTAGTTGTTTAAGTTGGTCTAATATCATATTAAAAATAAAGTGAATATTTGATTGATATATGTTTAAGTCTGAAATGTTGAAATAAGCTTAAATGACTCAAGTTTATCTTATGGTTAAATTTATAAGTCTTGAAATACGTTTAAATGTCTTTAAGATAATTATGTTTATAATAAGGTTAGTTTTGTAATTGTCTTTGAAATATTTTAATAGGTCAAGGTTTATTAAAATTAACTTTGAAATATTTTAATAGGTCAAGGTTCATTAAAATTAATTTTTTTTATTATTTCAATAGGTTAAAATATTTAAATTAACATTGTTTTTACATTTGTAATTAATGTTTGAATATTCTATTTGAATTTAAAATATGTGCTTAAAATATAGTTGGATGATTAAATATCCATAGTACAAGCTAAACACGTTTTGCTATTATTAGTACATGTTAATATTTGAATTTAAAATGTGTTGTTAAGCTAATTAAAAAGTTTCCAATAAGTAAGGAGATATTTTAAATTTATACTAAAAATAAAAAATGACAATTTAAATTAATGCTTAAAAATAGGAATAATTTTGAATAATTATTTACACGTTAATTTATCTGGTTTTTGCTGAATTTTCAATACCTTGTATGAGTTCTAACGTGGCAGCATAGCATTGGTTGTTAAAAACAAATTACAGCACACAATGACGAAATTATATAAGCTGTCAGTGCAACGTTAGTTTGAGATAAAGCTTAAGGTCTTGAAGACTAGCACAAAATATCCCGATCAACAAAATTAACTGATGAAGTTTTCTTGCTCTTCTAGAATATGTTGAGGCGTAACATCTATATATTCAAGGCTTCATTTCAGAATTAAGGATGCACCTCTTCTTACAATTTTCTCTCTTAACTTAAGATCTAGTATTCTCTAAGTATTCAAAAGAGTTGTAATTCTTAGTTCATCTAGCTCTTACAATTTGTAATAGGCTTAAGTGTTAAATAGAGTTAGATTATTTCATAGTTTAATACGCCTAACTTACAATACTTTTCAAAGTGTTCAACTTGTAATATCAATTGTGAGATTGGGATTTGCGTTTATTAAAGGAACTTGTAAGACATTTCTTCAAGGGGAAGAACGTGGTGAGAGAAGATCTTAAGATCTTCTAGTTTGTCTTAAAGTCTATTAATAAAAGTCGATGAAATCCTACAGGTTGAAAGAGAACCCTTAGACGGGGAATAGGTTGTTTACAACCGAATCGCGTTAACATATCGTGTGTTATTCATTATGTTTATTTTCCTCCCATACGTTATTGTTTTATTACTCAACCTAAAACTGTCTCAGAAAATAGTTTTGAAAGGTCACTCAATCTCTTGAGATATTCTTCAAGATAAAAATTTTAAACGTCCATACTCTCTAATCACCCCCTCTAGAGAGTATTCGACCTCTTACCAACTTTCAGAATCGAAAACAATAGTCATATGCATGATATTACGTGCTAAGTTGCTTTTTAAAGGGTTTTAAGCGTTTTTGACACTTTTTTGCATAAAGTAGTTCAGACTTAGTTTGTTTGGCAGGAAACATGCCACAACAACACTATTTGATATATATTGTTATGTTGAAATGGTTACATACGAAAACAATAGTCATATGCTTGATATTACATGCTAGGTTGCTTTTTAAAGGTTTTTTGAGCATTTTATTTACTTTCTCGCATAAAGTGGTTTAAACTTGGTTTGTTTGGCACAAAACTTGGCACACAACACTATACGGTACATATTGTTGTGTTGAAATGGTTTTAATCGAAACAATAGTCATATGCTTGATACTACGTGCTTAGTTGCGTTTTTTCACGTTTTTAAGCGTTTTTAGCACTTTCTCGCATAAAGTGGTTTAAACTTGGTTTGTTTACCAGGAAACTTGGCACACAGCACTATTTGGTATATGTTGTCGTGTTGAAATGTTTTGAATCAAAAATAATAGTCATATGCTTGATCTTACGTGCAAAGTTTCTTTTTTTAAGGTTTTTTAAACGTTTTTTGCATTTTCTCGCATCAAGTGGTTCAAACTTGGTTTGATTGGCACGATATTTGGCACACAAAACTATATGGTATATATTTTGGCGTTGAAATTCTTAGAATTGAAAACAATAGTCATATGCTTGAAATTACGTGCTAAGTTGCTTTTTTAAGGTTTTTTAAGCATTTCGACACTTTCTCGCATAAATTAGTTCAAACTTGGTTTGTTTGGCACGAAAATTGGCACACAACACTAAATGGAATATATTGTGGTGTTGAAATGGTTAGAATCGACAACAATAGTCATATGCTTGATATTATGTGCTAAGTTTTTTTTTGAGCTTTTTGAAGCGTTTTAGGCACTTTTCGCATAAAGTAATTCAAACTTGGTTTGTTTGGCACTAAACCTGGAACACAATACTATATGGTATATATCGTTGTTTTGAATTGGTTAGAATCGAAAACAATAGTCATATGCTTGATATTACTTGCTAAGTTGTGTTTCTTTAATGTTTTTTAAGCGTTTTTTACACTTACTCGCATAAAGTGGTTTAAACTTGGTTTGTTTAGCTCGAAACTTGGCACACAACACTATTTGGTATATGTTGTTGTGTTGAAATGTTTTGAATCAAAAACAATAGTCATATGCTTGATATTACTTGAAAAGTTGCTTTTTAAAGGTTTTTTTTAGTGTTTTTTGCACTTTCTCGCATAAAGTGGTTCAAACTTGGGTTGTTTGGCACAAAACATTCTATGGTATATGTGGTTGTGTTGAAATGGTTATAATCGAAAATAATAGTCATATGCTTCATCTTATGTGCAAAGTTGCTTTTTTAAGGTTTTTTATGCGTTTTTGACATTTTCTCGCATTCAGAAGTTCAAACATGGTTTGTTTGGCAAGAAACTTGCCACAACAACACTATTTTGTATATTTTACTATGTTGAAATGGTTAAAATTGATAACAATAGTTATATGCTTGAAAATACGTGTTATGTTTCTTTTTAAAGGTTTTTTTTAGCATTTTTTGCATTTTCTAGCAAAAGTGGTTCAAACTTGGGTTGTTTGGCACAAAACCTGGCACAGAACACTGTATGGTATATATGGCTATGTTGCGATGGTTTCAATCGAAAATAATAGTCAAATGCTTCATCTTACGTGCAAAGTTGCATTTTTAAGGTTTTTTAAGCGTTTTTTGCACTTTCTCGCATAAAGTAGTTCAAACTTGGTTTGTTTGGCACGAAACTTGAGACAAAAACACTATTTTGTATATATTATTGTGTTTAAATAGTTTAAATTGACAACAATAGTTATATCCTTGAAAATACGTGTTATGTTGCTTTTTAAAGGTTTTTTAAGCGTTTTTTTGCATTTTCTCGCATATAGTGGTTCGAACTTTGTTTGTTTGGCACAATACCTGAAACACAACACTCTATGGTATATATTGTTGTGTTGAAATGCTTAGAATCGAAAACAATAGTCATATACTTGATATTACGTGCTAAGTTGCGTTTCTAAGGTTTTTTAAGCGTCTTTGGCATTTTCTAAAGTGGTTAACACTTGGTTTGTTTGGCACGAAACTTGGAATACAACACTATTTGGTATATATTATTGTGTTAAAATGGTTAGAATCAAAAAATATAGTGAGATGCTTGATATTACGTGCTAAGTTGCTTTTTTAAAGTTTTGTAAGCGTTTTTGGCACTTTCGCGCATAAGTGGTTCAAACTTTGTTTGTTTGACACGAAACTTGGCACACAAAACTATATGGTATATATTATTTTGTAGAAATGGTTAGAAATGAAAACAATAGTCATATGCTTGAAATTACGTGCTAAGTTTCTTTTTTAAGGTTTTTTAAGTGTTTTTGGCACTTTCTAGCATAAATTTGTCCAAACTTGGTTTGTTTGGCACGAAAATTGGCACACAACACTAATTGGAATATATTTTTTTGTAGAAAAGGTTAGAATTGAAAACAATAGTAATATGCGTGAAATTACATGCTATGTTTCCTTTTTATGGTTTTTTTAAGTGTTTTTAGCACGTTCTCGCATGAATTGGTCCAAACTTGGTTTGTTTAGCACGAAAATTGGCACAGGATACTAATTGGAATATGTTGTTGTGTTGAAATGGTTACATTCGACAACAATAATCATATGCTTGATATTACATGCTAATTAGTTTTTTTTAATTATTTAAGCGTTTCAAGCATTTTCTTGCATAAAGTGATTCAAACTTGGTTTGTTTGGCACAAAACATAGCACAAACACTATATGGTATATATTACTGTGTTGAAATGCTTAGAATCGAAAGCAATAGTCATATGTTTGATATTATGTGCTGAGTTGCTTTTTTAATGTTTTTTATGCGTTTTTGGCATTTTCTCTTATAAATTAGTTCAAACTTGGTTTGGTTGGCACGAAACTTGCCATAAAAACACTATTTGCTATATATTGTTGTGTTGAAATGTTTTGAATCGAAAGCATTAGTCATATGCTTGATAATACGTGCTAGGTTGCTTTTTAAATGTTTTTAAAGCGTTTTAGACACTTTCTCGCATAAAGTGGTTCAAACTTGGTTTATTTGGCACGTAACTTGGCACAGAACAATATATGGTATATATTTTTGTATTGAAATTGTTAGAATCAAAAACAATAGTTATCTGCTTGATATTACGTGCTAAGTTGTATTTTTTAACGTTTTTTAAGCGTTTTTGGCACTTTCTCTCATAAATTGGTTTAAACTTGGTTTGTTTAACACGAAAATTGGCACACAACACTATTTGGCATATATTGTTGTGTTGAAATGGTTAGAATTGACAACAATCGTCATATGCTTGATATTACGTGCTAAGTTGTTTTTTTAAGCGTTTTAAGCGTTTTAGGCACTTTCTCGCATAAAGAGATTCAAACTTGGTTTGTTTGGCACAAAACCTGGCACACCACACTATATGGTATATATGGTTGTGTTGAAATGTTTAAAATCGAAAACAATAGTCATATGCTTGATACTACGTGCTAAGTTGCTTTTTTAAGGTTTTTTAAGCGTTTTTGACTTTCTCGCATAAAGTAGTTCAAACTAGTTTTGTTTGGCATGAAACTTACCACAACACTATTTGGTCTATATTATTGTGTTGAAATGGTTAGAATCAAAAACAATAGTCATATGCTTGATATAACATGCTAAGTTGTGTTTTTTAACGTTTTTTAAGCGTTTTTAGCACTTTCTCGCATAACGTTATTTAAACTTGACACAACACATTATTTGGTATGTGTTGTTGTGTTGAAATGTTTTGAATCTAAAACAATAGTCATAGGCTTGATCTTACGTGCAAAGTTGCTTTTATAAGCGTTTTTGCACTTTCTCGCATAAAGTTGTTGAAACTTGGTTTGTTTGGCACGAAACTTGGCACACAAAACTATATGGTAAATATTTTTGTGTTGAAATGGTTATAATTCAAAACAATAGTCATATGCTTGATATTACGTGCTAAGTTACTTTTTTAAGGTTTTTTATGCGTTTTTGGCACTTTCTCGCTTAAAGTGGTTCAAACTATGTTTGTATGGCACGAAACTGGACACAGCACTATTTGGTATATGTTATTGTGTTGAAATGGTTAAAATTCACAACAGTAGTTATATGCTTGAAATTACGTGCTATGTTGCTTTTTAAAGGTTTTTTTTACGTGTTTTAGACACTTTCTTGCATAAAGTGATTCAAACTTGGGTCGTTTGGCACTAAACTTGGCACAGATAACTTTTTGGTATATATTATTGTTTTAATATCGTTAGAATAAAAAAAAAAGTAGTGATATGATTGATATTACGTGCAAAGTGGCTTTTTAAGCTTTTTTAAGCGTTTTTGGCACTTTCTCGCATTAGTAGTTCAAACATGGTTTGTTTGGCACGAAACTTATGGTATATATTATTTTCTTGAAATGGTTAAACTTGAATACAATAGCCATATTCTTGAAATTAAGTGCTAAGTTCTTTTTATCAGGTTTTTAAGCGTTTTTGGCACTTTCTCGCATAAAGGAGTTCAAACTTTGTTTGGCACGAGATTTACCACAACAACACTATTTGGAAAATATTGTTGTATTTAAATGGATAGAATCGAAAACAATAGTCATATGCTTTATATTACGTGCTAAGTTGCTTTTTAAAAGTTTTTTAAGCATTTTTGGCACTTTCTCGCATAAATTGGTTTAAACTTGGTTTAATTAGCACGAAAATTGGCACACAACACTGTTTAGAATATATTGTTGTGTTGAAATTGTTAGAATCAACAACAATAGTCATATGCTTGATATTACGTGCTAAATTGTTTTTTAAGCTTTTGTTAAGCGTTTTAGGCACTTAGTCACGTAAAGTGATTCCAATTTCGTTTGTCTGGCACAAAACCTGGCATACAAAACTATATGGCATATATTGTTGTGTTCGAATGAATCGAATCGAAAACTATTGATATTACGCGCAAAGTAGCTTTTTAAAGCTTTTTTAAGCGTTTTTGGCACTTTCTCATATAAAATTGTTCAAACTTGGTTTGTTTTGGCACGAAACTTGGCACACAAAACTATATGGTATATATTTTTGTGTTGAAATAGTTAGAATTGAAAACAATAGTCATACACTTGATATTACGTGCTAAGTTTCTTTTTTAAGGTTTTTTATGCATTTTTAGCACTTTCTCACATAAATTAGTTTAAACTTGGTTTGTTTGGCACCAAAATTGGCACACAACACTATTTCGATATATGTTGCATTGAAAAAGTTTGAATCGACAACAATAGTCATATGCTTTATATTACGTGCAAAGTTTTTTTTTTAATGTTTTTTAAGCATTTTAGGCGCTTTCTCGCATAAAGTGATTCAAACTTGGTTTGTTTGGCAAAAAAACCTAGCACACAACACAATATGGTATATATTATTGTGTTCTTAAATGGTTAGAATTGAAAACAATAGTCATATGCTTTATATTACGTGCTAAGTTACTTTTTTAAGGTTTTTTTATGCGTTTTTGGCACTTTCTCGCTTAAAGTGGTTCAAACTATGTTTGTATGGCACGAAATTGCACACAACACTATTTGGTATATATTATTGTGTTGAAATGGTTAAAATTGACAACGATAGGTATATGCTTGAAATTACATGCTATGTTGCTTTTTAAAGGTTTTTTACGCGTTTTTGGCACTTTCTTGCATAAAGTAATTCAAACTTGGGTTGTTTAGCACAAAACTTGGCACAGAACACTCTATGGTATATACGGTTGTGTTGAAATGGTTAGAATTGAAAACAATAGTCATATGCTAGATATTACGTGTGATGTGCTCATTTATGAACACATTTTCTACCGCTTTATTGTGCCAAATTTTATGCTTTTCAATCGTTATTATGCACAATACGCACGATTTTACTTTGTTCTTGTCTTTGGGGTTGTTTTGTGGTTATTTCAGGAGATTCGAAGACAACAAGGTCAACATTGATGCGTTGTGAGACTTCGGCACGCAAAGCGAAGACTTCCCCAGAGGACACACTGAGCTTGGAAGCCTCTAATCACTAGCTGTTACTCCATTTAGGCTAACCAAGACACCATTCAAGCAATTAGTGTTGTTCGTGCTCAAGTTAAGAGGCAAAAGAAGTTGAAATTGCCGAATCAAGCTCCATTCGGCCGAATGGAAAAGTCATTCGGTTGAATGCCCCTTTTTTCTCAAAGAAAATTCACCAAAGCTGCTGGAATAGGCGAATGACACACCGTTCGGGCAAATGGTCCCATTCAACCGAATGGACCTTTTATTCGGGCGAACCAACCTCAGAGAAAGTTCCTGAAATTATTCAAACATCGAGATTCGGGCGAATGGATCCCCCATTCGGGCGAATAGACCTATTTTCTGCGCGAAACATATTTCTTCTCAAGCCAAACTCAAGGGCATTTTCGGGCATTTGAATTTCCTTTGCTTAGAGGGTATAAATACCCCACTTTCTGTAGAAACAAGGGGGGCAAGCCCTAATACATTTTCTAATATAGCTTTATTACTTAGCTTTTTAAGTAAAAACCCTAGTTTTGTCATAGTTTTATTATCTCAATCTTTTATTTCAAGTATTTACTTTCTAGTTTTGATTTCAATCTTGATTATTGAATCTTTGGAACCTCCTTATTGTAGCATCAACATTTGGTTGTAAGTATCAATCTCCTCATTGCTTCGAGTTCATTTAATGCATTTACTTTGAGTTTATTTATTGCATTTATTGTCTTGTCTTATATTTATTGCTCATCTAGAATAGTTTCTACATTACTTTTACTATTGTTGGTTTCTTTTCATCACCATTATCTATGGTTTTTGTTCTATTGATTATCATTGTTTCAATCATCACCATTATATTTCAATCATGTGTGAGTAGTTCTCCTTGGGGATTGATTAGTGAGACCCTAGGAATGTTTATGCTCTTTATTGTTTAGGATTAGGGAAAATATGATAATGATTGGTTCTCAAAACCCAATGCGAATCTTGTCCTGCAACTCCTCCGGAGACATAGGGCGATTATAGGTCGTTCATTGTGATTTGTGGAATCACCAACTTCCTCTCGCACTCATGGGTGTCTAGACTAGTTATTGTTTTATTTCCTCTGACCCAATATATGCTCTTTTAAGATCGCCTTCCTAAGGTAATCTAATCTCAACCCCTTTTTCTCCACTTTGATTTATATTGTTAATCAACCATGCTTGTTATTTCCTTCATTAGTTTTAGATGATCTTCAACCTACAAAAAAAAATAGTTATGTTGAGACGCAGAGTTTATTGTCGACCTTGTCCTCGTGGTTCGATAGCCTACCCCACTATACTTGTGTAGTGCTTAGGTTGTTCTAAGTATTGTTTGGTTCAAGTTTTAGCATAGACGACTGTGAAAATCTTGCTATCAACGTGCTACGTTGCGTTCTTAAGGTTTTTGTAAGAGTTTTTTGCACTTTCTCGTATAAAGTTGTGCAAACTTGCTTTGTTAGACACGAAACTTGGCACACAAAACTATGTGGTATATATTTTTGTGTTCAAATGGTTAGAATTGAAAACAATAGTCATATGCTTGATATTACGTGTTAAGTTACCTTTTTGAGGTTTTTTAACCGTTATTAGCACTTTCCCGAATAAAGTGGTTCAAACTTGGTTTGTTTGGCATGAAACTACACACAACACAATTTGGGATATATTATTGTGTTGAAATGGTTAAAATTGACAACAATAGTTATATTCTTGAAATTACGTGCTATGTTTCTTTTTTAAGGTTTTTTATGCGTTTTTGGCACTTCCCTGCAGAAAACGATTCAAACATGGGTTGTTTGGCACAAAACCTGGCACATAACACTCTATGGTATATATGGTTGTGTAGAAATGGTTAGAATCAAAAAAAGTAGTCATACGCTTGATATTACGTGCTAAGTTGCGTTCTTAAGGTTTCTTTAATCATTTTTGACACTTTTTCGCATATTTTGGTTCAAACTTGGTTTGTTTGACACGAAACTTGGCACACAACACTATTCGATATATATTATTGTGTTAAAATGGTTAGAATTTACAAAAATTGTGATATGCTTGATATAACGTGAAAATTTTCTTTTTTAAGCTTTTTAAAACATTTAAGGCACTTTCTCACATAAGTGGTTCAAACTTTGTTTGTTAGGCACGAAAACTAGCACACAAAACCATATTCCTGAAATTACGTGCTAAGTTTCTTTTTTATGGTTTTTAAAGCGTTTTTGGCACTTTCTCGCATAAATTGGTTCAAACTTGGTTTGTTTGGCACGAAAATTGGCACACAACACTATTTGGAATATATTGTTCTGTTGAAATGGTTAGAATGGACAACAATAGTCATATGCTTGATATTACGTGCTAAGTTGTTTTTTTAAAGTTTTTTAAGCGTTTTAGGCACTTTCTCGTATAAAGTGATTCAAACTTGGTTTGTTTGGCACAAAATTTGGCACTCAACACTATATGGTATATATTCTTGTGTTGAAGTGGTTAGAATCGAAAACAATAGTTGTATGCTTAATATTACGTGCTAATTTGCTAAGTTGTTTTTTTTAAGTTTTTTTTAAGCGTTTTGGGCACTTTCTCGCATAAAGTTTTTCAAACTTGGTTTATTTGGCACGAAACTTGCCACAATAGAACTATTTGGAATATATTATTTTGTTGAAATGGTTAGAATTCGAAACAAAAGTCATATGCTTGAAATTACGTGCTAAGTTTTTTTTAAAAGTTTTTTAAGCGTTTTTGGCACTTTCACGCATAAATTGGTTCGAACTTGGTTTTTTTGGCACGAAAATTGGCACACAACACTATTTGCAATTTATTGTTGTGTTGAAATGGTTAGAATCGAAAGCAATAGTCATAAGCTTGACATTAAGTGCTATGTTGCTAAGTTGTTTTTTTTTTAATGTTTTTAAAGCTTTTTTGGCACTTCCTCGCATAAAGCAGTTCAAACTTGGTTTTTTTGGCACGAAAGTTAGCACAGAACACTAAAAGGTATATTTGTTTTGTTGAAACGGTCATACTCTTGCTATGGCGTGCTAATTTGTGTTTTTTAACGTTTTTCAAGCGTTTTTAGCATTTTCTCGCATAAAGTTGTTTAAACTTGGTTTGTTTAGCACGAAACTTGGCACACAAAACTATTTTGTATATGTTGTTGTGTTGAAATGTTTTGAATCAAAAACAATAGTCATATTCTTCATCTAACGTGCAAAGTTTCTTTTTTAAGGTTTTTTAAGCGTTTTTTGCACGTTCTCGCATAAAGCTGTACAAACTTGGTTTGTTTGGCACGAAACATGGCACACAAAATATATTTTTGTGTTGAATTGGTTAGAATTGAAAACAATAGTCATATGCTTGATATTACGTGCTAAGTTTCTTATTTAAGGTTTTTTAAGCGTTTTAAGAACTTTCTCGCATAAATTGGCACACAACACTGTTTCAAATATATTGTTGCGTTGAAATGGTTAATATCGACAGCAATAGTCATATGCTTTATATTACGTGCTAAGTTGAATGGTTTTTAAGCGTTTTAGGCACTTTATCGCATAAAGTGATTCAAATTTGGTTTATTTGGCACAAAACTTGACACACAACACTTTATGGTATATATTTTTGTATTGAAATGGTAAGAATTGAAAACAATAGTCATATGCTTGATATTACGTACTAAGTTACCTTTTTAAGGTTTTTTAAGCATTTTAGGCACTCTCTCTAATAAAGTGGTTCAAACTTGGTTTGTTTGGCATGACACTACACACAACACTATTTGGAATATATTATTGTCTTCAAATGGTTAAAATTGACAACAATACTTATATGCTTGAAATTACGTGCTATACTTCTCTTTTAAGGTTTTTTACGCGTTTTTGTCACTTTCTTGAATAAAGTGATTCAAACTTGGGTTGTTTGGCACAAAACCTGGCACAGAATACTCTATGGTATATATGGTTGTGTTGAAATGGTTGGATTCAAAAACAATAGTCATATGCTTGATATTACGTGCTAAGTTGCGTTCCAAAGGTTTTTTTTAGCGTTTTTGGCACTTTCTCGCATATAGTGGTTCGAACTTGGTTTGTTTGGCACGAACCTTGGCACACAACACTATTTGGTATATATTATTGTGCTAAAATGGTAAGAATTTTAAAAAAAAGTGATATGCTTGATATTACGTGCAAAGTTGCTTTTTTATGCTTTTTAAAGCATTTTTTGCACTTTCTCCCATAAGTGGTTCAAACTTTATTTGTTAGGCACGAAACATGGCACACAAAACTATATGATTTATATTTTTTTGCTGAAATGGTTAGAAATAAACACAATATTCATATTCTTGAAATTGAGTGCTAAGTTTCTTTTTTATGGTTTTTTAAGCGTTTTTGGCATTTATTCGCATAAATTTGTTCAAACATGGTTTGTTTGGCACGAAAATTGGCACACAACACTATTTGGAATATATTTTTTTGTTGAAATGGTTAGAATCGAAAACAATAGTCATATGCTTGGTATTATGTGCAGAGTTGTTTTTTTAAACTTTTTTAAGCGTTTTAGGCACTTTCTTGCATAAAGTGATTCAAACTTAGTTTGTTTGGCACAAAATTTGGCACACAACACTATATGGTATATATTCTTGTGTTGAAATGGTTAGAATCGAAAAGAATAGTCATATGCTTGACATTAGGTGCTTAGTTGCTAAGATTTTTTTTAAGGTTTTTTAGACGTTTTTGGCACTCTCTCGCATAAAGTAGTTTAAACTTGGTTTATTCGGCACGAAACTTGCCACAACAACACTATTTAGAATATATTATTTTGTTGAAATGGTTAGAATTCAAAACAATAATCATATGCTTGAAATTACGTGCTAAGTTTCTTTTTTAGAGTTTTTTTAAGCGTTTTTGGCATTTTCTCGCATAAATTGGTTCAAACTTCGTTTATTTTGCACGAAAATTGGCACACAACACTATTTGGAATATATTGTTGTGTTGAAATGGTTAGAATTGACGACAATAGTTATATGCTTGATATTACGTGCTATGTTGTTTTGTTAAAGTTTTTTAAGCTTTTTAGGCACTTACTCGCATAAAGTGATTAAAACTTGGTTTTTTGGCACAAAACCAGGCACACAACACTATATGGTACATATTGTTGGGTTGAAATGGTTAGAATCGAAAACAATAGTCTTATGCTTGAAATTACGTGCTATGTTGCTAAGTTGTATTTTTTAAGGTTTTGTAAGTGTTTTTGGCACTTCTTCGCATAAAGTAGTTCAAATTTGGTTTGTTTGGCACGAAACTTGGCATAGAACACTATATACTACATATATATATATATATATATATATATATATATATATATATATATATATATATATATATATATATATATATATATATATATATATATATATATATGTTGTGTTGAAATGGTTAGAATCGAAAACAATAGTCATATGCTTGCTATGGCGTGCTAAGTTGTGTTTTTTAACGTTTTTCAAGCGTTTTTAGCACTCTCTCGCAGAAAGTGGTTTAAACTTGGTTTGTTTAGCACGAAACTCGGCGCACAACACTATTTGGTATATGTTGTTGTGTTGAAATGTTTTTTAATGTTTCTAAGCGTTTTTTGCACTTTCTCGCATAAAGTAGTTCAAACTTGGTTTGTTTGGCACGAAACTTGGTGTACAAAACTATATGGTATATATTTTTGTGTTGAAATTGTTAGAATTGAAAACAACAGTCATATGCTTGATATTACGTGCTAAGTTTCTTATTTAAGGTTTTTTAAGCGTTTTTAGCACTTTCTCGTATAAATTGGTTCAAACTTGGTTTGTTTTGCTCGAAAATTGGCACACAACACTATTTCGAATATATTGTTGCATTGAAATGGTTAGAATCGACAACAATAGTCATATGCATTATATTACGTGCCAAGTTGTTTTTTTAATGTTTTTTAAGCGTTTTAAGTCTTTTCTCGCATAAAGTAATTCAAACTTAGTATGTTTGGCAAAAAACCTGGCACACAACACTATATGGTATATTGATAACAGGTTTCTAGCGCGTCACTAATACTAAAAACCAAGTTATACAAAATATTTATAATCATCATGATACTACTACAAGGAGTGTAATGGTAAGTCGGGGGTCGAACGACAAGGACAAGGAATGCTAGACTACAGACTTGGTGTGGGAAGGTTATATGGAAGGTTGGTTGGTAGGTGAACTTAAGTAATAACAAGAATAAGAAACGAAACTCAACAATGAAAGATAAGCGGGAAGTAGACTATGTCCACCCTAGGATGGTCTATTGGAAATAAAGATAACCTAGGTCAAGGGAGTTTGAACGATAATCAATCAAGACACTCTAGGTATCGAGAGGAAGTGGGTAACCCTATAAGCCACGCGAACAACCTTTAATCGTCCTATGTCTCTCTAGGAGTGGCAGGACAAGATTCAAATCGAATATCTATCAACAACCATCATCAACCTCAACCCTAATCCTAAACATTGAAGACAAGACCAAACCTAGGGTTTCTCTAACCTAAAACCCCTAAGGAAACTACTCTAACATTCTAGAGACAAAAGCAATGAACAAAGAAAGCATTAAAGGAATTGAAGAACATGAAAGCATTAAATCTAAACTAAGAAATCATTAAATGAAAGCATTAAAGAAAAGCAATAGAAAGAAGCAATAGAGGAAAGCAATAAAGACATCAAAGCATTAAATAAATAAACTTACATAAATGAAGTGACATGAAAGTAGATGAAAGCATAAATGAAGAATTAAAAATCCATATTAAGGCAAAAACTAGAGAAAGCATTAAAGGGTTTGATGTTCTAAAATGAGGCACTAAGGCACTCAAACTAGGCATCCCCTCTCTTACAGAAATGAGGGGTATTTATAAGCTAAGAAACAAAAGGGGTAAAATGCCCTAAAAGCCCTCAGAGTTTGGTTTGCGAAGAAAAGAAGTCGTGCAGTCTGGGGCTTAAATTCGGCCGAATTAGAGGTACATTCGCCTGAATGGGCACCCATTCGACCGAATAGGGCTCCATTCGGGGTTTCTAGCAAGTCTAGGTACATTTTCATGGGGTTTTGCAGCCATTCGCCCGAATCAAAGCCCATTCGCCCGAATGGTAATCTACATGGAGTTTTTTCGTCTTTTGAAGCTTTGGATGCTTTTCCGACTTTGTGGAGACCTTGAGGAAGACTTGAAATGCTTGGAAAGCTTCAGTACGCGTGTCTAATCTTTGATCAAAGCATGTAATTCTTGTACGCAACGTAAAATACCTTGAACTCTCCGAAAATACCTGAAATTACCTCAAAACACTATGGAGACAAGAACAAGGTAAATCGATACGTAAAGTGTGTAAAACGCATTTAAAACGAGAGACTCGAAACTACAATGAGGAGATAAATGTTCTCTAAAAACGAGCACATCATATATATTTTTGTGTTAAAATGGTTAGAATTGAAAACAATAGTCATATGCTTGATATTACGTGCTAAGTTACCTTTTTAAGGTTTTTTAAGCGTTTTTGGCACATTCTCGAATAAAGTGGTTCAAACTTGATTTTTTTTGCACGAAACTACACACAGCAGCAGTTGGGAAATATTATTGTGTTGAAATGGTTAAAATTGACAACAATAGTTATATACTTGAAATTACGTGCTATGTTTCTTTTTTAAGGTTTTTTACGCTTTTTTGGCACTTTCTTGCATAAAGTGACTCAAACTTGGGTTGTTTGGCACAAAGCCTGGCACAAAACACTCTATGGTATATATGGTTGTGTTGAAATGGTTAGAATCGAAAACAATAGTCATATGCTTGATATTACGTGCTAAGTTACCTTTTTAAGGTTTTTAAAGCGTTTTTGGCACATTCTCGAATAAAGTGGTTCAAACTTGATTTTTTTTGCACGAAACTACACACAGCAGCAGTTGGGAAATATTATTGTGTTGAAATGGTTAAAATTGACAACAATAGTTATATACTTGAAATTACGTGCTATGTTTCTTTTTTAAGGTTTTTTACGCGTTTTTGGCACTTTCTTCCATAAAGTGACACAAACTTGGGTTGTTTGGCACAAAGCCTGGCACAAAACACTCTATGGTATATATGGTTGTGTTGAAATGGTTAGAATCGAAAACAATAGTCATACGCTTGATATTACGTGCTAAGTTGCGCTCTTAAGGTTTTTTTAAGCGTTTTTAGCACTTTCTCGCATATAGTGGTTCAAACTTGGTTTGTTTGGCATGAAACTTGGCACACAACGCTATTTGGTATATATTATTGTGTTAAAATGGCTAGACATTAAAAAAATAGTGATATGCTTGATATTGCGTGCAAAGTTGCTTTTTTAAGCTTTTTTAAGCGTTTTTTGCACTTTCTCGCATAAGTGGTTCTAACTTTTTTTGTTTGGCACGAAACTTGGCACACAAAACTATATGGTTTACATTATTTTTCTGAAATGGTTAGAATTAAAAACAATAAACATATCCTTGAAATTACGTGCTAAGTTTCTTTTTAATGGTTTTTTAAATGTTTTAGGCACTTTTTCGCATAAATTGGTTCAAGCTTTGTTTTTTTGGCACTAAATTTGGCACACAACACTATATGATATATATTCTTGTGTTGAAATGGTTTGAATCGAAAACAATAGTCATATGATTGACATTACGTGCTAAGTTGCTAAGTTGGTTTTTTTAAGGTTTCTAAAGCGTTTTTAGCACTTTCTTGCATAAAGTAATTCAAACTTGGTTTATTCAGCACTAAACTTGTATTGACCCGTCTTAATAAAGGATGTATTGGCGGAAACAATACACTAAGTTGGGTCACTATTTTATAACTTCGAATAAAATAAATCAAAAGTCATTACATAATAATCCAGGGAGTAAAACACTCCCATAAATAAAAAGATAAAACATCTAAACTACAACTTAATGTTCTAGGTAACCCTACACTCTCTCAGTCTTATTCCCCAGTTGCTCCGAGTGAATTCAATCATCACCTGCAACAACTAAACAGCAAATTACCACTTAGTGGCTAGTAACTAGACTGTCCTAAACACCAAGGTTCAAATTTAAACAAAGAACTAATGCGAGGCTTAATTAAAATTCAAATTAATTAACAACGATCCAACCATACAAGCCAAACCAATTAAGTCCAAATATGTTGATCAATTCAAGTAATACCAAAGTAGGATAACCAAATCAATTAAAACCAAGGATAACTTTTCCAAAACAATTTAATAAAATCAAGTTAACAATATTTTCAAGTCGTACTTGGAACAGACGCAGTGAACAAATTTGCGGCCCACTAAGCCTAGATAAAGTCAGGGCGAACCTCGGGTCAACCACAATGATATAACCCTGTCTAAGAATGGCCAATCTCTCTCGTTTTCCGAAGATCCAGCATAACGAGAACGACAACTAAATCTAAAACCAATCTACTATAGATGTGCTGTCCAATCGAAGGAACCACTATGGACTTACCCAACGATTTCCAAATAACAACAAAACCAATGTTCATAAGGAACCACTATGGATTTACCCTTAAGAACCCAAAAGTCAAATTCCAAAACCAAATCAAATGTTCATAAGGAACCAATATGGATTTACCCTTAAGAACCCAAAGGCCACAATGACCATTTCCAAAATACCAAAACTCCTAAGGAGTAGTTCAAAACCAATCAAGATCAAAATCATAAAGTTTAAGTTGTAATGTCTGAGTTTGGAATAAGGATAATTCGAACTTAATCAAGAATACACCTTACTACAACTCTTGGCAAGAATATACTACAGACAATGTTATTTTATTCTTAAGTATAAACATGTCGACAAGCAACAAAACAGTTTTATAAACCATCAAAATAAAATCACATAACCATTATAATAGTCAACAAAAGTCAATGGTCAAGGTCGAAGTCAATGCCAAAGTCAAGTTCTGTATTTACATTACTTTAACAACAAATGGTCATAAACTATCTAATTAAATAAATAAGTAGTACATGAAATTAACACATAACCAAGCAATTAGGTACATGACCAAAAATAATAAATTAATAAATTAAATCAGATTTAAATAATAATTTTGTAAAATTAAACCCACGTTCATCAAAATTAATTTACACTATTACCTACTAATTGTAACATATTTTAGTGTTAAAATAATGTGAAAATAAATTAAAATCAATAAATTACAGCCAAATTACTATTAATAAAAAGTGTAGATTTTCCAGATTTTCATAATAATTTAAAATAAAATTATTCAAATCATGAAAATTAAATTTTAACCAATCCTAAATTAAGTCTATGTTATAACACATCATAGAAAATTAAAATAACAATAATATATGCACGAAAATAATTAAAGCAAAATTTACAATATAAAACCGAATTAATCAATTTAAATTTTAATTAATTCTAAACAAGACTTCTATGTTTAATTAAGAAACTAAGTGAAGAAAAATCTAGTTACCTGGATAATGGAGGAAAGTAATAATCTTTAGAAGATTAAAGAAAACTCCAAGAAAATCTCCCAAATAATTTGCAAAGTAAATTCCTTGAAGTAAGCTTGAATAATTCAAAATAACTCTTCAAAAGTAGCCCAAAAATATTATAATATTTTGGCACTTGAAGAAAAATAAAGCAAGTATTCTCTTTTTTTATTTTGAGAGAAAAGAATGAGAGAAAGAAAGTTTATGAGCTAGTTTATGAATGAATGAAAATTTTCATAACAATAGGCTAGTATTTATAGGACGGGAAAAACCATCCTAAAAGACTTCTCATAATGGCTGAAATTTGTGAGCATTAGGAAGTTCAATCAACTTGAGGAAAAGAAAGATGAAAAGATTTGAAGGATGTTCATGCATTTATTCCATTCTAGAATGTACCAAATAATTAAGCATGAATTAGAATCATTTAACCTAATTAAACACTAATTTTACATGCCTATCATGATAATAATGCACTAAAAAAAATATTTAGTCCTCCTAATTTAAAACTTGTTAACACAAGTTGGTCCAAAATTAAATAACCTAGGACATATAATAGTAGTACATAAATTTAATGAAAATAATATATTAACACAACAACAACAACAATAACAACAACAACAACAACAACAACAACAACAACAACAACAACAATAATAATAATAATAATAATAATAACTTATGCACATTTTAAATCACATTATAAAGCATAAAAGAGATAGTTATAATAAATCACAAATAATATCATAATAAATTATTTTAAATTAAAGACTAGACTTAAAGAAAAGTAACTAGAAAGAGGAATAAAATGGAAATTATGCCATAGAGAAAAAATTCGGGTCATTACAATCCTACCCACTTATTAAAAGTTTTCTCCTCGAAACTTACAAAGAGAAAGATGAGGAAACAAGGAAGAAATAATTACCTTTGTTCGGCTACAAACAACTCGGGATACTTAAGTCGCATTGACTCCTTAGTTTCCCAGGTGGCTTGTTCATACTTTTGACTACGCCACAACACTTTCACTAATGGAACTTCCTTTCTCCTCAAAGAACGTACCTGACGATCAAGGATTTTGACTGGCTTCTCCTCAAAAGTCAAATTAGGGTTGACCTCTACCGACTCTACGGCTATGACATGCGAAGGGTCACTTCGATAACGCCGTAACTGAGAGACATGGAACACATTGTGAACCTTAGATAGCTCGTCTGGCAAAGCCAACTTATAAGCCACTTCACCAATCCTCTCAAGTACCTCATAAGGACCCACATACTTAGGGCTGAGCTTGCCCTTCACACCAAATCTCATTACTCCCTTCATTGGGGACACCTTCAAAAGCACCTTATCCCCAACATCATAAGTAATAGGTCTCCTACTCAAATCAGAATAAGACTTTTGTCGATCCTAGGCAGCCTTCATCTTTGCTTGAATAATTTTGACCTTATCTACAATAGATTGGATAAGATCGGGTCCCAACACCAACGAATCACTTATGTCGCTCTAGAAAGTAGGACTACGACATTTCCTGCCATAAAGAGCCTCGTAGGGAGCCATTTGGATGCTCGCATGGTAGCTGTTTTTGTAAGAGAACTCTACCAAGCTTAAAGACTTCACCCACGATCCTTGGAATTCCAGGGCACAAGCGCGGAGCATGTCTTCCAAAGTCTGGATTGTTCTCTCTGTTTGCCCATCAGTTGTAGCATGGAATGCGGTACTCAACTTCAACTTAGTACCAAAAGCCTTTTGTAACCAGGAACAGAAATGAGATAAGAACCTGGGATCACGATCGGACACAATTTCCCTAGGTACACCATGCAACCTTATTCATTTGAATAAGCCTCCGCCATTTGTTCCATCGACCAAGTCTTCTTCATAGGAATAAATCTGGCAACCTTGTTCAAGCGATCAACTATTACTCACACTGCATTCAAGCCACCAGCGGAATTAGGAAGCCCCATCACAAAATCCATGGAAACGGAGTCAAACTTCCATGCTGGAATAGGAAGGGGTTGTAACAAACCACCTGGCCTTTGATGCTCAATCTTCACCTTCTGACACACCAAACACTTGGCAACAAATTCAGCAACCTCCTTTTTCATACAAGGCCACCAAAAGCTTAGCTTGAGGTCCTTATACATCTTCGAACCTTCAGGATGCACTGAATAAGGAGTGTTATGAGCTTCACTCATGATTTCGTTTTTCAAAATCGGATCATTAGGCACACACCATCGCCCTTTGAACTTTATACTCCCATCCTCTGCAATATCAAAACTCTCAGCTCGTCCTTGAGCCTTTGCAGCCCGAATCTTTCGAAGCTTAGGATCATTTTGTTGCTTCTCTCTTAACTCAGCATAAAGAGCAGGCTCAAAACTCATAGCGCTTAAGCGAGCTTTAACCCCACCTAATGATACCACTTCAATTTCCATCTTGCGGAATTCCTCACGTATGTACTTGGAGAGAACCTTCATAAAATTCAGCAAGGGTCCAGGCTTTCGACTCAGGGCATCAGCAACCCTATTAGCCTTTCCTTTCCTATACTCTAAGGTCAAATCATAATACTTAATAAGCTCGAGCCAGCGCCTCTGACGCATATTCAATTCTTTCTGAGTGAAAATATACTTGAGGCTTTTATGATCAGTGTAAATCTTGCACAAAACACCATATAAATAGTGTTGCCAAATCTTTAATGCAAACACCACTGCAGCCAATTCAAGATCATGCGTAGGGTAATTCTTCTCATGAACTTTTAATTGCCTTATGCATAGGCAATAACCTTACCTCGTTGCATCAACACACACTCTAGTCCACTCTTCGAGGCATCACTGAACATCTCATACTCCTCTCCTTCTGTCGGCAAGACTAAGACAGGAGCAGATGTGAGCTTTTTTTTCAATAATTGAAATGCCTTTTCGCACTCTTCGGACCATCTAAAATTGCAGTCTTTCTTCATCAATTTTGTCAAAGGTTAAGCAATAATAGAGAAGTTATGCACAAACCTTCAATAATAGCCTGCAAGTCCTAGAAAACTCCGAACTTCAGTTACACTAGAGGGACTTGCCCATTCTAGAATAGCTTTAATCTTCACTGGATCAACCTTCATACCTTCCTTGCTAATAACATGGCCTAGAAATGCCACCTCCTTAAGCCAGAATTCACATTTTGAGAACTTGGCAAACCATTTCTGCTTCCTGAGAATGTTTAACACCATTTCTAGATGTTTAACATGCTCTTCTTCATCCTTCGAGAATACCAGGATGTCGTCAATGAAGACAACTACACATTCATCCAACAACTCGTGAAAGGACCTATTCATCTGGTCCATAAACACAGCAGGGGCATTCGTAAGACCGAAGGGCATGACGACAAATTCATAATGCCCATATCTAGTCTGGAAAGCCGTCTTTTGAATATCATCTTCCCTCACAGGGATCTGATGGTAACCAGACCTAAGGTCAATCTTAGAAAAGACACCCGCGCCCTTTAATTGATCAAAAAGATCGTCAATTCTTGGCAAAGGATATCTATTTTTGATAGTTACCTTGTTCAGTTCACGGTAGTCAATACACAGTCGCATACTACCATCTTTCTTCTTCACAAATAGAACTGGAGCACCCCAAGGAGAAGCACTGGGCCGTATAAAACCCTTATCGATAAGCTCTTGCAACTGAGTCTAAAACTCTTGCATTTCTGAGGGTGCCATTTTATAGGGGGGGTTTAGAAATAGGAGCGGTACTTGGAATCAAATCAATCCCAAATTTTACATCTCTTTTGGGAGAGATTCCAGGTAATTCTTCGGGAAATACATCTAGATAGTTTCTGACAATGGGAATGTCTTCAAGCTTAACACCTTCGGAGACTTCAGTCACTTTGCACAAGAAAACTTCATTCCCTTTCCTTTGTATTTTCATGATCTTCATTGCAGAGACGATTTTCACACCAGGCTTTGCTTTGGTGTTAAAATAAGAAACTCTCTCCCCTTTATGGTTTCTCAACACCACCTTCTCATCCCTACAATGGAATACAACAAGGTATTCCTTCAACCAATCTATGTCGAATATCACATCGAATTCGTCCATGGGGAACTCTTTAAGATTTGCAGTCAGTTCTACCTCGTTAATGATAACAGGAACACTTCGAAAAGCGCGATGACAAGAAATTTTCCCCCCATTAGGAAGAGAAATCACAGATTTAACAGACATAGAAGAGTTCAACTTGGCTTTTTCAATAAAGGAAGAAGAGATGAAAGAAGCAGTAGCACTAGTATCAAATAAAACATAAGCAGGAATAGAGTTCACGAGAATAGTACCGGCAATGACATCAACATCTGATTCTTCCTCGGTTTCGATCATATTATAAACCCTGTTGCGGAGAGGGGCATTACCACCAGTAATTGTCTTGCCTGCATCAGAATTCTTAGGGCAAGAGTACGAACGGTGACCCTCACCATTGCAATAGAAACACTTGACAGCAGAACCATCACAACTTTTTCCAGGGTGCCAATATTTCTGGCACTTGAAACACTTCTTCGGTCTAGAATCAGAAGTATTCTCCTTCTTTGCAGGAATAAGCTTAGACTTCTTGGAGGGGTTTGCGGTATGAAATGAGGGAGGGGGCCTCTTGGCTGTGAGAGCACGCCTAGCAGCTTCTTCCTCCTGAACTGCAGCATAAGCACTAAGGGCAACTTCATAAGCCTTCTGGAAAGTAGCAGCACCTGAACACATCACTGGTACCCTAATCCGGGCGTCTAACCTCCTCACATACAACCTCACTTTCTCAGCTTCAGAAGGGATCAAAACAGTAGCAAAACGAGACAACTCTGTGAACTTGTCAGTATATGCTTGCACTGACATAGAACCTTGTTCCAGAGAGAGAAACTCTTCTCTTTTCAGCCACCTCAACTCGTCCGGATAGAATCTCTCCTTCAACTTCGTGGAGAACTGTTCCCACCCAAAGCCAGTGGTAGCAAGACATTCAGCTTTGACCATACCCCACCAGTTGTCAGCCTCTTTCTTCAGGTAATACGAGCCAATAGCTACCTTTTCAGCATCCAGGCAGCCGGTCGCGTAAAAGAGTTTTTCTATCTCACGCAACCAACCTTCGAGAACTACAGGATCGACAGTACCCTCATAGGCTGGGGGACGGTGACGATCAAACCGATCAAAGACAAACTGGTTGTTAGCCGGACCTGTGGATCGATTTGCGCGGGCAATGATAGCATTCTCTAGAGCTCTCAGACGTTGGCGAGAAGACTCCTTCTCAGCAGAGGTTCTTCTTTTAGGAGGCATCCTACAAAAACATAAATTTATATGTAGTCTTACATACTTCCTTGCTTTTCTAAAAGCAATTCTCATTTCTTACTATCCAAGTAATCCTCACTCTACGGTCAAGTCAATTGCTTAGGTTCCAAGTAACTTACTCAAGCAAGCCTCGGCTCTGATACCAACTGTAATGACCCGTCTTAATAAAGGATGTATTGGCGGAAACAATACACTAAGTTGGGTCACTATTTTATAACTTCGAATAAAATAAATCAAAAGTCATTACATAATAATCCAGGGAGTAAAACACTCCCATAAATAAAAAGATAAAACATCTAAACTACAACTTAATGTTCTAGGTAACCCTACACTCTCTCAGTCTTATTCCCCAGTTGCTCCGAGTGAATTCAATCATCACCTGCAACAACTAAACAGCAAATTACCACTTAGTGGCTAGTAACTAGACTGTCCTAAACACCAAGGTTCAAATTTAAACAAAGAACTAATGCGAGGCTTAATTAAAATTCAAATTAATTAACAACGATCCAACCATACAAGCCAAACCAATTAAGTCCAAATATGTTGATCAATTCAAGTAATACCAAAGTAGGATAACCAAATCAATTAAAACCAAGGATAACTTTTCCAAAACAATTTAATAAAATCAAGTTAACAATATTTTCAAGTCGTACTTGGAACAGACGCAGTGAACAAATTTGCGGCCCACTAAGCCTAGATAAAGTCAGGGCGAACCTCGGGTCAACCACAATGATATAACCCTGTCTAAGAATGGCCAATCTCTCTCGTTTTCCGAAGATCCAGCATAACGAGAACGACAACTAAATCTAAAACCAATCTACTATAGATGTGCTGTCCAATCGAAGGAACCATTATGGACTTACCCAACGATTTCCAAATAACAACAAAACCAATGTTCATAAGGAACCACTATGGATTTACCCTTAAGAACCCAAAAGTCAAATTCCAAAACCAAATCAAATGTTCATAAGGAACCAATATGGATTTACCCTTAAGAACCCAAAGGCCACAATGACAATTTCCAAAATACCAAAACTCCTAAGGAGTAGTTCAAAACCAATCAAGATCAAAATCATAAAGTTTAAGTTGTAATGTCTGAGTTTGGAATAAGGATAATTCGAACTTAATCAAGAATACACCTTACTACAACTCTTGGCAAGAATATACTACAGACAATGTTATTTTATTCTTAAGTATAAACTTGTCGACAAGCAATAAAACAGTTTTATAAACCATCAAAATAAAATCACATAACCATTATAATAGTCAACAAAAGTCAATGGTCAAGGTCGAAGTCAATGCCAAAGTCAAGTTCTCTATTTACATTACTTTAACAACAAATGGTCATAAACTATCTAATTAAATAAATAAGTAGTACATGAAATTAACACATAACCAAGCAATTAGGTACATGACCAAAAATAATAAATTAATAAATTAAATCAGATTTTAATTCCTCTTAACCTAAATTAATTCACAAAATTCAAATTCACTAGTTTAAGCCATTATTAAATAATAATTTTGTAAAATTAAACCCACGTTCATCAAAATTAATTTACACTATTACCTACTAATTGTAACATATTTTAGTGTTAAAATAATGTGAAAATAAATTAAAATCAATAAATTACAGCCAAATTACTATTAATAAAAAGTGTAGATTTTCCAGATTTTCATAATAATTTAAAATAAAATTATTCAAATCATGAAAATTAAATTTTAACCAATCCTAAATTAAGTCTATGTTATAACACATCATAGAAAATTAAAATAACAATAATATATGCACGAAAATAATTAAAGCAAAATTTACAATATAAAACCGAATTAATCAATTTAAATTTTAATTAATTCTAAACAAGACTTCTATGTTTAATTAAGAAACTAAGTGAAGAAAAATCTAGTTACCTGGATAATGGAGGAAAGTAATAACCTTTAGCAGATTAAAGAAAACTCCAAGAAAATCTCCCAAATAATTTGCAAAGTAAATTCCTTGAAGTAAGCTTGAATAATTCAAAATAACTCTTCAAAAGTAGCCCAAAAATATGATAATATTTTGGCACTTGAAGAAAAATAAAGCAAGTATTCTCTTTTTTTATTTTGAGAGAAAAGAATGAGAGAAAGAAAGTTTATGAGCTAGTTTATGAATGAATGAAAATTTTCATAACAATAGGCTAGTATTTATAGGAGGGGAAAAACCATCCCAAAAGACTTCTCATAATGGCTGAAATTTATGAGCATTAGGAAGTTCAATCAACTTGAGGAAAAGAAAGATGAAAAGATTTGAAGGATGTTCATGCATTTATTCCATTCTAGAATGTACCAAATAATTAAGCATGAATTAGAATCATTTAACCTAATTAAACACTAATTTTACATGCCTATCATGATAATAATGCACTAAAAAAAATATTTAGTCCTCCTAATTTAAAACTTGTTAACATAAGTTGGTCCAAAAATAAATAACCTAGGACATATAATAGTAGTACATAAATTTAATGAAAATAATATATTAACACAACAACAACAACAATAACAACAACAACAACAACAACAATAACAACAACAATAATAATAATAATAATAATAAAAATAATAATAATAACTTATGCACATTTTAAATCACATTATAAAGCATAAAAGAGATAGTTATAATAAATCACAAATAATATCATAATAAATTATTTTAAATTAAAGACTAGACTTAAAGAAAAGTAACTAGAAAGAGGAATAAAATGGAAACTATGCCATAGAGAAAAAATTCGGGGCATTACAAAACTTGCCACAACAGCACTATTTGGAATATATTATTTTGTTGAAAAGGTTAGAATTCAAAACAATAGTCATATTCTTGAAATTACGTGCTAAGTTTCTTTTTTATGGTTTTTTAAGCGTTTTTAGCACTTTCTCGCATAAAGTGGTTCAAACTTGGTTTGTTTGGCACAAAATTGCGCACAACACTTTTTGGTATATATTATTGCGTTGAAATCGTTAAAATTGACAGCAATAGTTATATGCTTGAAATTACGTTCTATGTTTCTTTTTTAAAGTTTATTAAGCGTTTTTGGCACTTTGTTGCATAAATTGGTTCAAACTTTTGTTGTTTGACACAAAACACTCTCTGGTATATATGGTTGTGTTGAAATTGTTAGAGTCGAAAACAATAATTATATGTTTGATATTACGTGCTAAGTTGCTTTTTAAAGGTTTTTTAAGCCCTTTTTGCAGTTTCTCGCATTAAGTGGTTCAAAATTGTTTTGCTTGGCACCAAAACATGGCTCACAACACTATTTGGTATACGTTGTTCTGTTGAAATGGTTCGAATCGAAAAAAATTGTCATATTCTTGATATTACGTGCTAAGTTGCTTTTTTATAGTTTTTTAAGCGTTTTTGGTAATTTCTCGCGTAAAGTGGTTCAAACTTGGTTTGATTGGCACAAAACTTGGCACACAACACTATTTGGTATGTATTTTTGTGTTGAAATGGTTAGAATTGAATACAATAGTCATATGCTTGGCATTACGTGCTAAGTTACTTTTTTAAGGTTTTTCAAGCGTTTTTGACACTTTCTCGCATAAAGTAGTTTAAAACTTTGTTTGTTTGGCACGAAACTCGCCACAACAGCACTATTTAGTATATATTTTTGTGTAGAAATGATTTGAATCGAAAAAAATAGTCATATGCTTGATATTACGTGCTAGGTTGCTTTTTTAAGGTTTTTTAAGCGTTTTAGACACTTTCTCGCATAAAGTGGTTCAAACTTAATTTGTTTGGCACGAAACTTGACACAGAAAACTATATGGTATATATTGTTGTGTTGAAATTGTGAGAATCCAAAACAATAGTCATATGCATGATCTTACGTTCTAAGTTCCTTTTTTACGATTTTTTTGGCACTTTCTCGAATAAAGTGGTTCAAGCTTAGTTTGTTTGGCACGAAACTTGGCACACAACACTATATGGTATAAATTGTTGTGTTGAAATGGTTAGAATTAAAAACAATAGTCATATGCTTGATATTACGTGCTAAGTCATTTTTTAAGGTTTTTTAAGCGTTTTTGACACTTTCTCGCATAAAGTGGTTCAAGCTTGGTTTGTTTGGCACGAAACTTGGCACACAATAATATTTGGCATATATATTTTTGTTTTGAAATTGTTCAGAATCGAGAACAATAGTCATATGCTTATTATTACGTGCTAAGTTACTTTTTTATGCTTTTTTAAGGGTTTTTGGCACTTTCTCGTATAAAGTGGTTCAAATTTAGTTTGTTTGGCACGAAACATAGCACACAATACTATTTGGCATATATTATTGTGTTGAAATTGTTAGACTTTAAAACATTTGTCATATGATTGAAATTACGTGCTAAGTTGCTTTTTAAAGGCTTTTTAAGCGGTGTTTGCACTTTCTCGCGTAAAGTGGTTCAAACTTGGTGTGTTTGGCACGAAACTTGGCAAAAAACTCTATATGGTATATATTGTTGTGTTGAAATGGTTAGAATTGAAATCAATAGTCATATGCTTGATATTACGTGCTAAGTTGCGTTTTTAACGTTTTCTAAGCGTTTTTGGCACTTTCTCGCATAAAGTGGTTCAAACTTGGTTTGTTTGGCACGAAACTTGGCGCACACTATTTGGTATATATTGTTGTGTTGAAATGTTTTGAATCAGAAACAATAATCATACGCTTGATTTTACGTGGAAAGCTTTTTTTTACGGTTTTTTAAGCGTTTTTGGCACTTTTTCGCATAAAGTGGTTCAAACATGGTTTGTTTGGAACGAAACTTAACACACAACACTATTTGGTATATATTATTGCGTTGATATGGTTAGTATCGAAAAAAATAGTCATAAGCCTTAATTACGTGGTAAGTTGCGTTTTTAAGGTTTTAACGTTTCTTTTTGCATTTACATCTATTTTCTCTTAGTGTTTTCGACAAGATAATGGTATTGTTTGGGGCTACTACACTCTCAAATATATGGACGATCTCTTACAAGTCTTGAAGAACGTTGGAGTTAAAAATATAGATGCGGTATGTATATGTTACGTTGCTTAGGAAAAATATAAGGGGTATAGAGTTTATAAAACTCGAGTACTAAAACAATATCAAAGCAAGAGTACAAGCGATAAATAGCAATGAATGACAAACAGGGATGGAGTAGATGTACCCTAGGAATGTCTATATTAACTTAAAAAAAGCTAGGTCAAGGGGAAATCAAACGACAATCAATCAAGACACTCTAGATGACGAGAGGAAGTTTGTGACCCTATCAATCACACGAACAACCTATAATCTCCCAATGTCTCCTATAGAGTGGCAAAATAAGCTTTACATCAAATATCAATCATTCAATCATCAACAATCTCAACCCTAACCCAGCACATGAAGAACATGACCAAACCTAGGGTTTAACTAAACCAAAATCCCTAAAAGAACTACTCACATATGGTAACAATAACTAAGACAAAGCAAGTACATAAAAGCATGATTTGAGGCATAAAGAACTAGAAACAAACCAATAAGAAACAATGAAGAAGCAATAAATTATAGCAAACAATATTAAAGAGCAAGTAAAACAATAATAAATGCAACAACTACTTTACAAAAAAGAAAGCAATGAAAGTATTAAATGAAAGTATTAAAAGACATAAAAGAACTAAAATAGAATAAAACTTACATAAACTAACATCTTGAAGGAAAGAATAAGAGGAATCCAAAATACAATGGTTGAAGATAAATAAAAGCAATAAACAAAGCTTAAACTACACTAGGACATAAATAAAAAGGAAAGAAATAAAGAAATTGACGTTCTAACTTCATCGTTCTCCTTTAAAATAACAAATGTTGATTAAATTTTATAAACCACTAATTAAATAAGTCATATATAATATGTGGATTGATGGTTTTGATATTGTTGACAACGTTTAGTTTTTATAAACTCTCTATAACCAATTAAATACAACATTGGATGACAGATGATTATTAAAGACTCAACTCAAAGAAAGATGAGAACTCAATACACATACTACCTCCTATTCAGCCTAAATGTCTCATTTTTTGACACTATTCACTTATCACTTTTAATTTGTATTTTACCCTTAATCTATAAGATAAAACATAGTCATGTGGGATCTTGTTTGATTCGTCTCAATACAAAGATTATTAATATCAACTTTTTATAATTTTTAATTAAGAATAATTTGAGATATTAAGGATTAAAATATTGTCTCGACAAGTGTGAAAAGTCAAATGGGACAATTGGGCTGAATTGGAGGGAGTATTAAATTAAGCAATAAATTGAGTAATTAAATTATTTGATTAATGATCTAAATTATAACTTAACATAAAAAGCGTTTTATTATTTATGTATGTCCAAATGATTAATTAATAAGTTAAATTGATTAAGCTGGAAAAAAAGTTATTCTAAGTTAAATCAATTACGAAAATCACCTAAAGTATAGGTATTAAAATATATTTGAATACTACCTGCAATTATGAATCTAATATTGTTGGGAATCTAAAATCTAACTTACACGTTTTTATCCACTTTGTTAGATAGATTGAAATGTAACTTTGAATATTCCAGAAGATATAATTTTTTTTTCCTTATATTAGCTAGATTATGCGTTAAATATAAATTTGTTTTAAAATAATAATTAGTTATGTTAGTTGCAATATTTTTTTGATTATTGTTTTATTATCCTATTATTTAGACTAACTTTAAAGGTTAAATTGATTAGAATTTAAATATTCAAATTACCATATAAATTGGATTCCTGGCTTATAAAGATCCAATGTTTTGAAAACCCAAAATTAATGCAACAAAAACTTAGAAATAGACTACATTATTGCAACGACTAAATTGAGAGGCTCTATTAAAAGACTCCTCATCAACACTCAAGAGAAGAACATACATACAACAAATGCCTACTATCAAACGTCCAAAGCTCAAAGTGTTAGATCAAATGTTCTTCTTTGTTTAGCTTTCACTTCATTTGTTTAGTTCTTATAAGTTAAATTAAAATTATAGTTTTTAAGTCACTTGTGTAGAATGCTTTTTAAAGTATTTATTTTTTTCATTTATGAAAGTTGGGTTTTATCTTTTATTAATAAGGGACTTACAGATCGTTCTTCAGAGGAAGAACGTGGTATGTAAGAAAATAGTGATTTCTTATTAGTGATATAGATTCCAAGAGAATAATAAAAGAGTTTGAATCCTAAGGGTTGCAAGAACCCATAGGCGTAAACTATTTGTAACCGAACCTCGATAACAATTTATTGTGTTTTGTTTCATTTTATTTACGTATTTTATTCTTGTTTGATTACGAATTGCAAAATCAGCCTAAGACCAACTTCCGGAAAACTGTTTAAAGCGATATACAAAGCCTTAAAACTTATTTCAAAGAAAAATAAAAATCTACCAAACTCTTTATTCACCCCTCCAGAGAGTTATCTTATTACTATAACCATTAATTTTAAACATAGATTTCAATTAACTTCAATTTTAATGTTAATTATAAGGGATGTACATAATTGGCTAACCGAAAATCGAGTACCCAGTTAATCGGGTACCTATTTTAACAACCTGTGTCCCCAACCGATTTATCCGGGTACTGAGATATCAGGTATCCGGATAAATCGAGTCGGGAGATGGGGCACCCAACATTAATTGTGTTGATGTTTTTTTTAATTTTTGTGGCATAATTTTAATATGTTAGAAATAACACAATTAGAATTTGCGGCAAATCATTTTTTAACACAACAAATGTAAGCATTATGTAGCAAAATTTAAATTAAACAATGATATTCTGATTGCTTCCCATATTAGTCGAGTAGAATGCCCATTATATTACCAGTAGGCAGTAGCAAGATCCTTTGATTCCTTTCGTTTCTAGTCCATTTGTTTGAGTTTAGTAAATCATTATGTAAAATTAAATAGGTGACAAAAAATTATATTCATCAACATTGTATAACCACTAAATCAAACTAGCAAAAACAACTGCATTTAGTACCATTTATCTGAACAGAGAGACATCATAAGAATCGGACTGTGGGACCTCTAGCATCCAAAGGCTTACAATAATAATTTATTAATGCTAACTTACTTACACCTATCTAGTAAGTAGCAAGTTATGGTCTAACAAAATTTATTATCACAAATTCTTAAATTTTACTTTAATATAAGGGGTACACGACTCAATATATTTTGTTGCCTATGATTCGACTTGCAACAAATTATTTTTAAAATAATTGACCCGCCATTTTAGGATGTACGTCAACGGATCGGTTTGTCAGAATTTTTGAAGACCCCTAGTTAGCTATTATCACTTGTGCCACTAATTATGCCACGAAAATTTAAATTTGTAGCAAGTTTTGATATTGTCACACTAAAAAATAGATTTTGAAGATGATGTCAAATTATTTACTACTTTATGCCATGGCTAAATATATATTGTGACAAATAAGCACTTGTGCCATGAATATAATAATGTCATGTGTAATTATATATTGTGGCAAACAAACACTTGTACCATAACTTATGCTATGGGTAATTATATATCATGGCAAACAATCTCTTTTGCCACGAATTATACCACGAGTAAATATAGATCGTGGCAAACAAGAACTTATAACACAAACTATGCCAAGAAAAATATTTATCCTGATAAAAAATAAGTACTTGTGCCACTAATTATGCAATATATGAATTAGTAACACTTTTTGATACCTAGCTTTTTGAAAATATTAAGTAACACTTGAAACATTTTATCATTTAGTAACACTTTAAAATTTGATAACACTAATATATATGTAGCACATTTAAAATCCGTAACACAAATATATAAAACATTAAAAAATAGTAACTCTAATATGTACTCCCTCCGTTCTTTTTTGATCTTCCACATTACTATAACGGGTAGTTTCAAAAGTTCTTCCACTTTAGAATACTTTCTATTTTTGGAAACTTTTTATCCCACTTTTACCCCTTAAAATACCCTCTTTTACCTTAATGTACCCGGAATCATCCGGATACATTTATTACTATTCTTGGTCTTTGCATTTTTCATTATGACCCCTACTGCCTTCATAAACGGTCATTTTTTCCTTCTTCCTCTTAAACGGTCCATTCTCTCTTATCATGAACGCCATTTTCATGGCTTTTCCCCCTGTTTCTTCTTCATTTTTAGTGCATTTAACTGCATTAAAATGTAGATCGGTTTATTCTCATCATTTTGAGGTTAGTTTTGTTTGTTTTGGCGAAGGTTCGAAATTTGAGCCTCTGTTCTTGAATCCTCCATTAACTTCCTGTTGAATCTTTAAGTATTTTCAATGAAAAACGACGAGTCTAAGAGTGACTCCACAATTCTTTCATATCTTTATGACGGCCTATGCGATTATGGTGAGTTGTGTTCTTGTTCCCTCAATGGTCGTTCTCATTCCTACTCCAATGAAATTTTGAGATGGTCAAAAAAAGATCTTGAGGCATATCAAAAGGTACTTGAAGATGATGCAACTTCTGTGTATAATGAATCTCCACCAACTTCTCCTATTGTTGAAAAGGTACTTAAAGAAGATGACATCAATTTGGTTGTCCTTGACACTCCTGAAGATGTTATTGCGTCTAGGGAAAAATTGAACCCCAAAAAACGTGCTTAATGATTGTAAGGTTGTTCTGATATTTCGTTTTATTTTTTTTTTTAATTAAATTTGAAAAAATTGGAGCTGGTTTTATCTGTTGTTGTTTGATGCTGGATTATGATGATCTTGTATTTATGTTTGATGTTTGTTTTTTCGTTTGTGATTAACTGTGTTGTTTTTGATATTGTGTTCTTCTGGTTTGGGGTTTTTTTGGTTCTACTGTTGGTTTTATGTTGCTGGTTTTAGGGATGATATTTGTTGCTGGTTTTATGTGTACAAGCCCCTGCGATGTCAAATTGTTGAACCTCTAAATTCTGAAAAATTTACTTTGATTACTTGGTTGAGTAGCATTTGGTAAACCATTACCCGTCACTTGATTTTTTAGCATGTTCAGTTAATTCATTTGTTGATGATAAATTGTAATCTGAGAGGTTTCATAACCTCTATGATGAATCAGGGGGCTTTTTTTTTGAAATTATGTAAAATAATGAAGTGACTTGCTAATCATTAACATGGGTTGTGATTAACAATTTGTTGCTCCTAAGTTTTTAAAGCTACAATTTTAATGATGATTTGAACAAAATAAACTGAGGGGCTTTGATGTTTGTCATCCTTGAGTTTCTTCAACTGCCTGATCATAAGCCTCTTGAATGATCTCTGTTGTTTGTGCAACATCCTCATTTTCTGTTAATGGTTGTGTTTGTTGCTAATCCCTGTTTAGGTTAATAAACGTATGAATTCGATCCAAAGTACCAAGTCCCCTGTTGCTCATCTTCAATTCCTGAAGCCATTGAAGGCTAATGATGCGAATGAACAATTTTTGGCTACTGATTTGAGGCTGTGTGAATAAGTGTTGGCTACTGATTTGGTTTACTGTTTGAAGAATTATGGCTACTGATTTGAGGCTGTGTGAATAAGTTTTGCTTCTGATTTTGGTTTATTGTTCTGTGAGCGGTTAATATAGTGTCATTAGGAATATATAAAGTCATTGGATTACAAGCTTGTAATTTCAGATTTGATGAAAAATTAATGTGAATCCATGTAATTAAAGAATGCCCAATACAAGGCTCTTTTGTTTTTTTTGGAATGGAGGGTCTGTTTGCTGCTGTGAAGCTTCAAATTTTCCTAATTTGGAAAGTTTGTTTATTTCCTCCAAAATGTAAAGTTCTCTGTAATCATTAATAAATCAGAATTTTTTTTTCATTTAGTTTTATTTATAATTATTTTATCTCTCATACTTTCAATACAATCATTACTTCACACTACTATTTAATTAAAATAATACCCACTACAACCAAAGATTCCATTTTTCTTAATTTGTGTGAAAAACACAAAGTGGAACATCAAATAAAAACGGAGGGAGTAACACTTTACAAATTGGGTAACATTAATATATAACACTTTGAAATTTGATAAAATTAAATATGCAATATATTTTATGTAAGTAACACATTTATAATATTAATCTATTTAATTATTATTTTTGTAACTTTTTATGCTACAAATTAGATTTGAATATACTTGATCTAATTAAGTAAATGAAACTAATTTAAACAATTAATTAGACTAGAATACGTGTATATAATTTTTGAGTTTTTTTAGTACATAAAAACTTTAAACTAACTCAATGAAACTATTAGCTAGATTATCTATTAATTCATTTTAAACTAAATTCTAAATATAAATGATTAAAACTAGGATTATTTAAAACAAATAATGGGGTCAATATTGTATGTAGTCGTAAATGATGAAATTGAATACTTTAGCTAAACTTTTCCAAGATAAAGAATAAAATAAGAGCAATAACAGATCGCAAAAAGATAAGAGCGCAATTAAAAAAATTAAAAAACAAAAAAAAAAGAAAGAAAAACTCTTACATCAACTGGGATCTAAATGCAAGTATAATGTTCTCTTATAAAAGAAAACGTAAAAGAGCAAAATAACAAAAAAAAACCTTGTCCAACATTGCTTGGAAAATAAATTGCAAGTCTAATACTTCCTTATAAAAGACACAAGGAAGAAAAGTAAAATATCAAAATAAATTTTATCTCACAGTGATTGGGAAAACAAAATAAAAATTAAGTTTTCTTTTATAAAAAAAGGGAATAGACCTAGCAAAATAAATGCTCCCTTATAAAGAGCCAAACAAATTTTATCTCAATTATAAAATAAAGTAGAGTAGCAAAATAAATTTACATTATTTACTAAGAGATAAGTTTTTTGTAATGTATCTATAATTAATGTGAATTTCATGGAAAATCTTGTTAATTATTGATAAAATTCCCTACATTGTTGCAATACTAGACATTAGTTTTTGAAACATTCATAATTTGATAGAATAAATTAGTTATAAACTTGCAATACTAGACATTAGTGTTTGAAACATTCATAATTTGATAGAATAAATTAGTTATAAACTTGCAATACTAGACATTAGTGTTTGAAACATTCATAATTTGATAGAATAAATTAGTTATAAACTAGATAGTGCTCGTACGATGCTCGGTTTTTTTCATTTTATTGTAAAAAACGAATAAATTGAATAAGTCCAGCATAATAATATAGATCAATGATGCTTTGTAAATTTAAAATCAAAGATAATAATTTGTGCATCTTATTACATAGTACTATTTATTACATTGTTTTTCAAATTATAATAATGTAATAGTCCCTAGTAAAGCTTTTAATGATGGTCAAATTAATCATCTTATGATTATTCTTAGCATTTAATATTCCTATAGTCATTCTAATTCAATGACATCATCTTAACTTAAAAGAGGAAAAAAAATCTCTTCAAAAGATGATAACTCATTAATTTCTTGAGTTGCTTATGTTAGCTGTGTTTTGTTTTACTATATTGTATAAATATGTTGAAATTATTCGATAAATTAATAAAAATTTGAGAAACTAAAATCAATCAATCAAAAAATTCTTGTAGTTTCGACTTGCTCTCAGTGAAAATCGGTATGGGTTTAAATAAGTTTAGTTAAACATCGATTCAAATTTACCTCAATAAAAAATTAATTTAGGTTAAGTCGATTTTAACTGAAATAAAAATGCAGAAAGAAACATAATATTGATAGTTGTTCAGTTTACTTTTTTGGTGAATTAACTACTATAGTAGGTCATTGCGTTACCCAAGTTACTTTAGATAAATACCCCTAAAGTTAAAATTATTTATGATTACTCAATATGCGAAATTAATGTAGGAAAATCAAAAAAATATTTGATTATTCGAGATAGTGTTTTCTTAAATGAAAATAAGCACCATAATTTAGGAAAATAACATACTCTCTTAACAACCATGTTGACCTATTAATAAAAGACAATTCAGGAAACTAAAAACATTGAATAATTTATAAAAGTGTAAAGCTATAACTTACTATTTTACTCGCTCATAATTTTGGAAAATAGCAAACTATTACTATTTAATTCGGGAAACTAAAATCTACTTAAGAAGCTTACTGTTTTCCGCTATTTTATTCGGTCATAATCGAATTCAACGACCCAGATCGATCACCTGCATAAATAAGTCATCAGTAAAATATATCGACACATAAATATTAGAAAACTTGTTCAAGAAAATTAATGAGTAAAATACCAGTAGAAGCCCAAAGGACTTGAGGATCAATAACAGTTAGATGATCATCTTGGAGTCGCTTCCATGTAAGAATAGACTTAACAGGACCCCATGATCCGTCTTGAGTTTTATCCAACTTGATGTTGATCACCCTGGCTCTTCTAGGCCAACCAGGGATTCCATAGCCATGATATCCAAATCCAGCATCATAACAAAGTTGAATGTCACAATGCTTTCCACAATAGTCGTTTACATGACCATGTCCAACAAAAGCAGCTTTGATATCTCCTGCTGCCAGCATTGTGTCGAAGAATCCTGAATTCACTCCTGGGCAGATCACTTTCTCTTGCTTTTCACCCACCATTTGGGAATCTGTAATGTTGTTGAATTCAGGTATTGGAATGTGGAAGAATACTAACCCTGGAGCTGGCTGCTCTTGTGCTTCTGGTGCACTCATGTAGGCTTCCTGCAGATTAGATATTAATTAGTAGTCAATTACAAATACAATCATCATTCTGCTTTCCTAAATCAAGATTTAGACAAGTTCTGCTTCCGAAATTAAAGTCAGGTTGTTTTGTAGCTGCACATTTGAAACTTAAACATGTCTATACCTAAAAAGTAATACAAGTCATAAAGGAACCAATTCAATTAAAAACTTCAGTTGATATGTCCTACTACCTCTATCCACAAATTAAAAAAAAAAACAAAAAAAAATATTTGCTATTTCATTAAAAAATAAAAAAACATGTTTTTCCCTTGAATATAATAAATACTTTTTAATTATTAATTCATTATTTTTCTATGATAAATATTAATTTTAAGTATTATGAATATTAATATTATTTATTTTTATAATAAATATTAATATTATTTATTATGAATAAATTTATTAATTTAGGATGTATTTTAATTTTAAATATTTTTCTTAAAGAAAATTTAAGTTATATTTAAATCAATTATATAGATAATACAAATTAAAATGTAAACTTTTTTCTTTTATTTTCATATTACTATCTTCTATGAATAAATCCATAAATGAAAGATTCGAGAAATAACTTCATCGAAATAACCAAAATGAGAAAAAGTCTTGAGGAAGTCCGAAGTAAAGATAAGTCTTGAGATATTCGAAATGAGAGATGAGAAATCAAAAATGAAACTCTGATAGAATTCAAAAATGTGTTCTTTTAATTGTCCACTTCTAAACCGACAACAGCCTGGCGACCACACAAAAAAAGGTGATAGAAAGCAAGAAGACCACACCAAAAAATGTCTGGGGCGCAGCCACACCAACGCTATTTTATAATAACAATAATACTAATAACAATATTAAAATAAATATCGACGCCTGTCTACGGCCCCAGGTCAAAGCCAACTGTGCCGAAACCTTAGGCCATAGTCAGGCCATCGCCAATTAAAAAAATATATTTGAACTGTTAAATTCATGCTTAAAAATATTTACTTTGGTTATGTTTTGCTCTTTGTTGGGTTAGTTTGCTTAAAATCATGGTTATTGGTATTGTATTAGTTATTGTAGTTTTTGTTTTTGGGCTAGCCCGAGTGAAGGGAACAATATGGATAAAATCATAAAATGCATGATTTGGGTTAATTTGTTGCAGGACCGGCCCTAGACGGTGACCTTGAGGGTAGGCAAGGGGTGCTACCGCCCAGGGCCCAATGTTTTTAGGGGCCCAATTACAGGTTGAAAATGTACAGGTAAAAAAAATGATTTTCATCCGTATTCATTAGGTACAATAATCTTGAAAAAGGAGAATGAGTAAAGTAAGTAAAACGGTCATTGATCTCAACAGTCATACGTATTAATTAAGTAAAAAAACAAAAGATTTTTGGGTTATTCCTCATTAATACATTAATGACTTTTCAATTCCCAATTTTACCACTTTATGCCCCTTCACCAATAAACTTCATTTTTCAAGTAAAAAATTCCAATTTTCTATCACCATTTTCAAATTCCGACTTCTATTAGCATCAATTTGTTGGTTTATTTCAGTTTGTGGTCATGAATTTGGGCATTCATTTATGAAAGTTTTCCCTGGTAATTTTTTAGTCCTCTTTTCTTTGTTTCCAAATTACTTTTAAACTACACTATGTATATGTTTTTTTAAAGTGCAATTTTTAATTATTTGTTGAATTATTAGTTGAAATTGCTGATACTTTTTTATCATATTTTGTTTGAATATAAATTTAATTTTTGGTTTAATTTCGTTTTGATTATATTGTGAGTATGTCTTTTATTTGATTCATTTCGTTGACATTATATACTACTTGTTAGGCTATTGATGTGGTAGTTTTTCTCGCAATCTTCAACTCTCAAGTCATTTTCCTGCGAAATCTTTGCAATTTATGGCTTCTCTAAGTCTTTAAGGTTAGTAAGATTAGCATCTTGGTGAGAGCAAATATATATACATCGCATAATTCATAATAGATTTTTGGATACTAATGGACAAAGTTGAATTTTTTGACCATGAATATCAACGTGACAACAAAACAACATAAGAATTACTACGAAAAGGGGCCTAATTTTTCCATTTCCCCTAGGGCCTATAAAATCAGAGAAACGGCACTAATTTGATGCAGTCTTTATGTTCTGGTATTATGGGTCAGAGGTAGTGGCAGATCTATTCACAGGCACCCCCTAACATATGCCTCAGGGGGATTTTTATTTGAAAAATTTTGATGCTGTTAGGGGTCCAAAGTACCATGTTTCATTTCATCAACATTCAAAAAAAAAACTCTTACTCTTCTCTCTTTTCCTCTAAAAGAAAAGCAAAACTACTCTAAAACCCTAAAGACTCATGCGTCTGTCGCCGCCCACCTGCGCTTGTCGTCGCCCATTTGCACCTGCCGCCTGCTTACCTACGACCTCCGGCCAGCCGTTGCCGTCTATTTGCCTGCCGCTGCCCTGTTCGCTGCCTTTCTCTCCTCTCTTCTACTAAAAAAAACTCTACAATCAGAATTTTTGTTTTTTGAACGTATTTTCACTCATTTTAATCTTAATCTTTAATTCTTTATGTTCTCATCGTTTATCATAATCTATAATCATGATGTTTTACTTTCTCTATCTTAATCTCAATCTTGATTTTGAATTTTGTTAGAATGTTATATTTTTTTTATGTTATTTAATTGAATTATTGAATATTTGTTAATGTTATGTAAATGTGTTTGTTAATTTTGAATAATTGAATGTTTCTTGACTTTTTTTTGTTTATCTTCTTTGAGTAATTAAATATTTGACTAATTGAATAATTGAACATTTGTGAATGTGTTTTGATGTTCTTGCTAGAATTCAAAAATCAATATAGAGAAAACAAGAGAGTATTGTTTCTTTTTTTGCCGAACATTTCTAATCCTACTCCATCATCTATTCCTTCTCAAGATTAAGAGAAAGAAAGTGAAACGGTTCAAACTCCAACCCCAATAAATAAAGGAATATTAACTTTCATTGATGTTTTGAATCTTCCTCAAGATCCCAGAAAAAGGAGAAAAATGTCTCAATTTCACCCAAGTGACCAAGATATTGTTAGAAGAGAACATTGTTCAAGAAATACTTGTCAACCTTATAAACATGAATTTAAATTCACAAAGTTTGGGATAAAAAACCGTAGATTTAATCTGAAATGGTTTGATAAATACAAAACATGGCTTGAATATAGTGTTGAGACAGATGCAGCTTTTTGTTTCGCTTGTTATTTATTCAAGGATGATAATGTTGGACAACATTCTTTTGTGATGGATGGATTTCATAATTGGAAACGGTCGGATTCTTTGATGTACATGTTGGTGCAAATATGAGTGCTCATCGAATAGCAATGAAATGACTTGAAGATTAATTCAATCTCAGCTGCTTTGTTTAAGCAAGATGAAGAAGCTAAAATTAAATATCGAAGGAGATTAGAAGTTTCCGTTAAGTGCTTGAGGTGGCTTATAGTTCAAGGCATGCCATGTCTGGTTCATGATGAAAAACAAGATTCACTAAATAGGGGTAACTTAATTGAACTTTTAAAATTTCACGCGGAAGGTAGACCTGATGTTGAAGATGTTGTGCTGGACAATGTGCCGAAAAATTGTCAAATGATAACTCCTTCAATTCAAAAAGAAATCATTAATGCTTGTGCAAAAGAGACCACCAAAGCAATTGTCACAGAAATCGGTGAAGAGTGTTTTGCTATTCTTGCTGATGGTTTCTCATCTTTTGATTTAAAAAAATTGTATGGCTTGCTTTAGTCGTTGTGATTTCTCATCTTTTGATACAATAAAATTGTTGAATCTTGCTAAATTTTATCCAAATAAGTTTCCAAATGAAGATTTGATATTCTTTGAGGAATCGCTTCAAAGTTTCATTAGTGATGTGAGAAATGATGACTGATTCTTTGATGTGAAGACTCTTAATGAACTATCCATTAAACTTGTTGATACAAGGAAGCATGAAACTCATTCAGATGTCTATAAGCTGTTGAAATTGATATTTCTTCTTCCAGTGACGACATCAATTGTCGAAAGATCATTTTCTGGAATGACTCACATAAAAAGCAAAGTGCGAAACAGCATGGGAGAACAATTTTTGAATGATAGCTTAGCTACCTTTTAGGAGAAGGATTTGTTTCTCAATGTTAGTATTGATGCTATTATACATCGATTCCAAAATATGAGAACTAGGCAAGAATAATTGAAGTTTGTTCGTTGCTTTATATTTCATTTTGTTGGACTATGTTTTCATTGTAGATTTGAACAATTGTAGTTTGTTCGTAACCTTTTATATTAATTTGGCTTTGTCTTAGAATTATTGCACTTCTACAAGTCATTTTGCCGAAATAAAAAATATTTTAGTTGTTAATTTTACAAATGAACCTTTGACGAAATTTCGTTCATTTGTTAGTGCCCCAGGAGACTCTAAATCCTAAATCCGCCACTGGTCATAGGGTATGACCAAAGATTCACTCCTATTTCGAAATGAGCAAAGTTGAGTAAGAGCTTAGCTCTTGAGCTTGAAGGTAAAGTCTCAATCTAATTAACCATCAACTTAAAAGTTAGAAAATTGTTTGGTTTCACCATGTATACTAATGATGAAGTAGTATAAAAGCCAAACACTACCAGGTCATTCTAGTCACCTTAGAAAGTTCATGAAGGAGGTTGCCTATATGTTCAAGTTTAATGATATAGTCTTATGAATGGTTAATAGTAGGTTGAAATAATGAAATTTGATGAATTAAAGAAGGTAAATGTTTAGAAAGCTACACCTTTCTCTAACCTAATGACTACACATTCCATAAGGCAAGAAGTGAGAAAGACCTTGGTTAAGTTCCCACGTAAACAACAGTCTTTTGAACAACTAAAAGATTAGTATCATGGCAGAGCAAGGCCCCAATTCTAGAAGGTCAATTTTGGCTTCCCATGATTAATTTATGTTCTTTGAGACGATCTTATCGTGGAGCACTCTTTAACAATTGGCTGAATAGCCCAAACTAATACAATTATTAGCATATAGACTCCTTATTTCGAAGTTGTCTCATCAAAAGACAACCTCTCGCAAGAGTAGCTCCTAATATTTTAAGAAAAACACTTCCTTTATGTTTTTTACTTGCTCGAATTTCCATTTGGGTGTTTTTAAATACATACATCCTTATTAGAAGTGTTCTTTGGGACACGTAGGGATGGATCGGAGATCTTTCTTGATAGGTCAGGTTGGGCTAGGTCATATTATTTTTTATAACGGGTCGGGCCAGGCCAACGGCCCATTCCGTCCCTCATGGCCCATTTATGTAAAACATTCTCATTATATTAATTAATTATGAAATCAATTTTATAAATATTAATTATATTACCTAATACAGCATATATTGTAAAATTTTAAATATATAAATATTAATCAAATAACTACCACTAGCCGTTAAAACACTTTAAAAATTTTAATTACTATTTAAAATTTGTTCAAGTTGACATTAGAAAGTATTTAAAGCCCGACTTGTTTTAAGTTTTTCCTTGTCCAACCAGAAAGTGGAGTAACCTTATGAGTTTTACATCTCAAGATGACAAATTACTAAAGCTGCTTATGGGTGGGTTACCTACCAGGCTCAAAAGACGGGCAGGCTTGGACAACAGTTTCAAAAAAAATATAATATTTGGACCTGTACTACTTGTCCTCCAAGTTAAGCGGGCGGGTAGCGGCACAAATGTAATACCGGTGTGTAAACCCGTCTGCCTACTTATTTAATAGATATACAATTTTCTAAAATATATTATATGTGATTAATTGTTTCTATGCTTTTGCTTCAGATCACAAGTAGGCATCTTTATTTTCATGCTTAGATGTACTTTTCTTAGGTGCAAAAAATCTTTGAACTCACAAGACACAACATACTAAAGCTTTAATCCAAACAATACGAAAAGTCGTTAGTTATAAACTAACAATATATAAGAACATAAATATGTAAATTAGTTTTTTACTTAATTATAAATTAAAAATTCGTTTGTCTACGAATCCTGCCTGCTAAGAAAGAGGATGGGGACTATTAATATTTTGGGCCCGCAGGCAGGATTTTAGGGCCAGGTTTGGTCTGCATCCAAATCCACCCACGAATACCTTGACAAATTATCATTCACAAAGAAACAACAAAGATCAACATTGTTGCCCTTTTGTTGAGCAACATTTCTCATAACTTCTTTGGCTTTGGAAAATTTAGCCTTCAACGCGTCTAGCGTATTAACAAATGCAAAACCTTAGTTTGGTCCATCTCCAACAATATACCAGTATAAAATCAACCCATTCAAACAAACCATGTCTTAATTCAAGGACTCTTTGTTGTAAATCACAAATTATCGTTCAATGTTGTGATTTCGCTTTCTTTACGTTGTGTCAAGCTCCAAATCTCACCTTAATGGAGGTGAGTTCAATCACCTCGTTGCTTACTATTTGGCTTGCACATTTGAGAATGAAGTTATGAATGCAAAGAAGTATGGGTGCATATGCTTTGGATCACTCAATGAAGTGATAGACGAGGATGATTTAGAATGCCTTAATGAAGGGAAGGCACGAAGATTGGGAGGATTTGAAGACCACTCGACCAGTATTTGCTACAATCCAGTAGGTTCTATGAATCCGCTCACCTGGTGGAGCATGGCCCGCTCGATCGAGCAACTTTCAGTGCCCAAAACAGAATGTTTCTATTTTATGCGGGTTTTCTTGTAGGCTTTCAAATATGACATGGGACTATATAATGGATCTTAGGGATTCATTAGGGTTCAATAGAGTGCCTAATACTCAGAATCAACTATCGTTTTAACTAAGAGAGTTCATTCTACTTGCATTAGGGCATTTGAGAGAGATTGACATCAAAGGTTCAATCTTTACTTTGAGAGGTTGTTCTCAAAGGTTGTGTGAGTTGAGTCATTAATATATTGTTGAGTATATTAATGATAAGATACTTCTTTTGAGGGAGAGGTATCCTTAAAGATACCTCATATATCTTGTGTTTTGTGTTCTCTATTGTTGTGCTCAGTTTTTGTTGCTTTCTTTGTGCTTTCTTTTTTCTTGTTTGTTATTCATCATTGTCATACCCTATTCATCTTTGTGCTTTTGGTGAGATTTGTGGGTTGTTTGGTAGGTGAAAGTTAGGGTCTTTGGTGAAGAAACAAGATGGCAAAGTTTTATATTCCATTGTTTGATAGAAAATGAATTTTTCAGTGTGGAGAAGCACCGTAGAAGACTTGTTGGTGCAACAAGGGATTGATGATGCTCTTGAGAGATCCAAGCCAACATCAATGGATGAAGGGAAGTGAGTGGCTATGAAGAAGAAGGTGGTGAGCACTATTAGGCTTGCCGTTGCACCCAAAATCAAGTATAATTACTTGAAGGAGACTGACCCTGGTGTGTTGTTGGAGAAACCTCAAGCGGTGTATGCTTCTAAAAATCTCTTACCAACAAATTTTGCTCGAGATGGGAGTTGTATCAACTCATGAAGGAGGATAATACAAGTATGCAAGATAATATCAACAAATTAACCAATTTGTGTGCCAATTGTTGAATGCCGATGAGAAGCTTTCTGATGAGGGGAAAGCCTTACTACTCTTGGCTTCACTTCCTAAGAGCTATAAGAATATAGTTCAAACGTTGCTCCATGGGAGAGAATCTATCACACTCGATCAAGCATTTGTGGCGTTGAGAGAGAATGATAGGTTTTTAGAGAAACATGATGGGGAAGACAAGTAGGGGAGTAGTGAGGCACTATTTGGTGAGGGTTCAAGAGGGAGAGCAAAGGACAAGGGTTATCAAGCTAGGGGGAATTCTCAAGGGAGAAATGACTATAGTAACGAGGAGTGTTACTATTGTAAAAAGAAGGGGCACATTCAAATGATGTGTAAGGAGATGAAGGAAGACCTCAAGAGATGAAAGACTTAAGGGTTGGAAGAAGAGATGGTGAAAGTAGCGGGGATGCCGCTCTAGGCTTTGTGGATGATGATGACTATGATGGTGCGCTTCTTATTGATGGGGGAGTGACTCATAATAAGAAATGGGCGATTAACGCCGGTTGTTCATTCCATATATGTTGTGAGAAAGAGAAGTTTGCTAAGCTTAGCTATGTTGATGAAGGCCTTTTCACTTTGCCAAATGATGAGAGGGTGAAGGTGGAGGGTATTAGTGAGGTTGTGATTATGACACGTAATGGTGTCAAGAGAAGGCTAGGTGGTGTGAGGTATGTTCCCAAGCTTGAGAGGAACCTCATCTCACTTGGTAGATTGGAGTCAAAGGTATGCACCTTCAAAGCTAGTGATGGGTTCTTGAAGGTCATTAAGGAGAGCATGGTGCTCATGAGAGGGAGAAGGAGTGAAAGCAACTTGTATGTGTTACAAGTTGATGGTGGTTGCCTAGGCCACATGGATGATTGCAAGTCACCCAAGAAGGTGACATTTGATGATGATGAAAGATTTGAGCTTGAGGGGGAGATTGTTGTGTCAAGCTCCAAATCTCACCTTGATGGAGGTGAGTTCGATCACCTCGTTGCTTACTCTTTGTCTTACACGTTTGAGAATGAAGTTATGAGTGCAAAGAAGTATGAGAGCATATACTTTGGGTCACTCAATGAAATGATAAATGAGGATGATTTAGAGTGCCTTAACGAAAGGAAGGCACGAAGATTGGAAGGATTTGAAGACCACTCGACCAGTCGAGCAAGAGTAGCTCCGTCAAGCCAAGTCTCTACTACTTCATCCGCTCTCCTGGTGGAGCTTGGCCTGCTCGATCGAGCGACTTCTAGCGTCCAAAACAGAATGTTTCTATTTTATGCGGGTTTTCTTGTGGGCTTTTGAGGGATTGTCTTAAGGCTCCCAAATATGACATGGGATTATATAATGGATCTTAGGGATTCATTAGGGTTTAAGAGAGAGCCTAATACTTAGAATCAACTATGGTTTTAGCCAAGAGAGTTCATTCTACTTGCATTAAGGCAATTGAGAGAGATTGACATTAAAGGTTCAATCTTTACTTTGAGAGGTTGTTCTCAAAGGTTGTGTGAGTTACGTCATTAATGTATTGTTGATTATATTAATAATAAGATACTTGTTTTCAGAGGGAGGTATCCTTAGATACTTCATATATTTTGTGTTTTGTGTTTTCCATTGTTGTGCTCTATTTTTGGTGCTTTCTTTGTGCTTTCTTTTCTCTTGTTTGTTCTTCACCATTATCATAACCCATTCACAACACTTTAGAATTTTCTTGTTAATCAGAAATAAAGGTGTAATAAAATATAAAGTCGACATGTTAAAAACCTGTGCCGACCTGCTAATTTTTAAAACCGTTCTAACTCGTTAAAAGTCCGACCCTTTTACAAAAAGACAATTTTTTATTAAGACTGTCATATCGTGAGACGGCTTAATATGGGCTGGCCCAATATTTAATTTTAAAAAACCTAAAAAAACAACTCGTCTTATATGAGACTGTCTCAACATGGGACGGGCCCATATATTAGCTTATTTCTTTAATTAATTACTTTAAAATCATAAGTGATCGTTTTAAGATTATAAGTAATAACTCTAAAATTCTAAAAAAATAACTATTTTAAAATTATAAATGACCACTTTAAGACAGAATGTGTGTATTGGGTCAGCCCAATAAAGATGGTCTCACCGTGAGACCGTCTCATTTAAGAATTAGTGAAAAAAACACTATTTTTGATTTACTTAATTGAATTATTTTTGAAAAAGGACATTAATTGGGCTATTTGTATGAACCCCTCTCACCATAAGATGGTCTCATAATTAACGGACTTGACCCTGTTATGATGGGCCGGATCACATGCTTTTAATAGGCTCCTAGCATTAATTAAATGCTCCCCCTATAAAAAAAAAAAAAAGAAAACGCACTCATTTACTTCTTTAACATCAATTATGTATTTCTTACATATTTAATATCCTCACTTCAATAATTTGATCCCCACTGTTTTCCACCATCTTTTCATTCTCCAACTTTTCTAATTATTTAAATATTCTATACTTAAATTGAAAAATTAATCATTTTCTCAGATCCTCCCTCTAATTCAACATTAACGTCTCATTTGCTTTATGCACTTATTCAATCCTTAATATCTCTAATATTGCATTATTAAAAATTATGAAAAGTTAATATAAATAATCCTTGCATTGAAACGAATCAAACAAGATCCCACATGACTATGTTTTAACTTGTAGATTAATAATAAAATACAAATTTAGAGTAAGAGATGGACAGTGTCCAAAAAGCAAAGAAAATGTTAGTGTTAAATTGGAGGGAGTATACTAGTACTAACAAGTGTTAAATTGAAAAACTAGTCATTTTCTCACACTTATTTTGTGTGTACTTTCTCTATATAATGTATCTAAAAAATAGTACTCCTTGAAAATTTAGAAAGTGTTAAAACTTAGAGAGATAAGGAGGAAATAGAATGAGTAAAAGTTAGAAGATAGAGATGTTTTTATTCATTGGTGTGATTTTTTACATTAGTGAACTTCCATATTTATATGCAAGTTCAACTACAATTACATTGAATGCATTCACATTAGGGTAAATTCATTAATTACCTTTCACACTATATTCATTAATTACCTTTCACACTATATTTCAACACTCCCCCTTGAATTCACATTCTAATTATGTAAAAAAGAGTAAAATATTATTACAATATTTCTATTTAATACTGCCTCATTAAAAACCTTGTCAGGAAAAACCCAATGGGATAAAAACATGAACGAAGGGAAAAAGAGTGCAGTAAATATGATTCTCCCCCTGAGTTCAACAAATATCTCGTAGATGACACATTCCAATTTTATATACAAGTTGCTCGAATCTCTTTGTTGGAAGGGACTTTGTGAATTGATCTATAAGATTTTCACGTGATTGAATTTTTTTGACTTTTATTATTTCGTACTTCTGGAGGTCATGTGCAAAGAAAAAGTTTAGTGCTATGTGTTTGGTTCTATCCCCTTTTATGAAGCCTTCACTAACTTGTTCAATACAACCGATATTATCTTCAAAAATTACAGTTAGAGAATTTATTATTGAGTTTATCCCACATTCTTCTTGAATGTGACCAATTACGGACCTTAAACAAACGAATTCTCTACTTGTTTCATAAAGGGCGATCAATACTGCATGATTTGATGATGTAGCTGTCAGTGTCTGTTTCGTGGATCTCCAAGATATTGGGTACCTCCATATGTGAATACATATCCATTTTTTGATTTAGCCTTATGGGGGTCTAATAAGTATCCAGCATCTGAATATCCAACAAGAGTAGCAACTTGCTTTGATCTATAAAATAGTCCAAGATCTTTAGTTCCTCGAACGTAGCGCAACAAATATTTTATCCCATTCCAATGTCTCTTTGTTGGTGAATTGCTATATCTAGCTAATAAATTAACAGCAAAAGCAATAACAGGTCTCGTATTATTAGCTAGATACATCAGAGCTCCAATTGCGCTTAAATATGGCACTTCAGGGCCAAGAATCTCCTCGTCTTCTTCACAAGGTCGAAATGGATCATCTTTTGGTTTTAATGATCGCACTATCATTGGAGAGCTCAGCGGATGAGCTTTGTCCATATGAAATCTTTTTAGGACTTTTTCTGTATAGTTGGATTGGTGTACAAAGATTCCACCCCTTAAGTGCTCTATTTGTAATCCAAGGCAAAACTTTGTTTTCCCAAGATCTTTCATTTCGAATTCTTTCATCAAATATTTTGCAGTTTGTTCAAGCTCTTTGAGAGTTCTAATGATATTTAAATCATCAAAACATAAACTGCAATTATAGAAAATCCTGATTAAGTTCGTTTAATAAATACACAAGGACTGATTTGATCATTTATGAATCCTTCTTTCAGGAGATATTCACTAAGACGGTTATACCACATTCTTCCAGATTGTTTTAGTCCATAAAGTGACCTTTTCAGCTTTATGAAAAACATTTCTCGTGATTTGTGGTTTTCTGGCAACTTAAGTCCTTCAGGGACTTTCATATAAATGTCTGTATCAAGTGAACCATATAAATATGCGGTCACAACATCCATAAGTCGCATTTGCAAACTGTTTGAGACAGTTAGACTTATCAACAATCTTAATGTAGTCGCATCTACTATTGGAGAATACGTCTCTTCATAATTAATCCCTGGTCATTGGGAAAAACCTTGTGCTACAAGTCGTGCCTTATATGTAACCACTTCATTTATCTCATTTCTTTTTCTTACAAACACCCATTTATAGCCGACCGGTTTTATACTATATGGTGTTTGGGTAATTTGTCCAAAAACTTCTCGTTTCTTAAGTGACTTTAATTCCGCTTGAATAGCATCTTTCCATTTTGGCCAATCATTCCTATGCCGACATTCTTGTATCGTTCTTAGTTCTATATCATTTTCATCAAGTGTTATTTCGGTAGCGATTGGATGAGCAAGTGCATCATTAACAATAACATTCTTTCGATTTATTTGTCTTTTAGTTGAAATGTAATTAATCGAAATTTTATTGTTATCTTTGATATCATTATTTTCTTCTTCTCTGAGATTTTCATCCTCATCTCCAAAACTTCTTTCTTTACAATTCATTGAAGAAGTAATATTGATAACATTTGCCATTTCATTCAACCTTTTGGATTTTCTTTGTTTCAAATCCTTTGAACCAAGTGGTCTTCCACGCTTCGGGCGTGCAATAGATTCATTTTCGGTGGCTTTGTTATCAGTGGGAATTTCAATTCGTGCCGGAATATTTGCCGCAGGAATATATGATTTTGTCACTTGCTTTGTTTCTAGAAATGCATCAGGTAATCTGTTTGCAATATATTGATTATGGACAATTAGTCTAACTTCTTGTTCAGAAGCATTCGTTTTTGGATCATATATTTTCAAATGTATTGCATTCCATGTGAGATCTATTTCCTTCTTATTTGGGTCCACTTTCTCTCCCCCTAAGGATGGGAATATTGTCTCATTAAAATGACAATCTGCAAATCTAGCATTAAATAAATCACCAGTCATTGGTTCTAAATATTTGATAATTGACGGGCATTCAAATCCAACATAAATTCCCATCCTTCTTTGTGGACCCATTTTTGTACGTTGGGGTGGTGTAATAGGGACATATACTGCACATTCAAATATTTTCAAGTGTGATATATTTGGTTCTCGACCATGCACTAATTGCTGTGGTGAATATTTATGATAAGCACTTGGTCTCAATCTTATCAATGACGATGCGTGTATTATTGCATGGCCCCATGCAAATGATGGCAATTCGACCTCATTAATAATGGTCTTGCTGTTAATTGGAGTCTTTTAATCAATGATTCAGCCAGACCATTTTGAGTATGAACATGAGCTACTGGATGTTCTACGTCAATTCCAATTGACGTACAATAATCAATAAAAGTTTCAGATGTAAAATTCTCCGGCATTGTCAAGCCTTATTCGCTTAATTGTATAATCTAGAAATTGATTTCTCAATCGAATGATTTGAGCAAGTAATTTCGCAAATGCCACATTTCTAGTTTGTAGGAGACTTACATGTACCCATCGTGTTGAGGCATCAATCAATACCATAAAATATCTAAATGGCCCAGAAGTAGGATTAAATGACCCACATATATCTCCATGAATTCTTTCCAGAAATTTAGGAGTTTCAGTTGCAATTTTATTTAAAGATGGTCTAATTATCAATTTGCCTTGTGAGCATATAGAACATGATAATTCATTTGGTTGGAAAATTCTAATTTCTTCATTGAATGCCCAATTGAATTTTCAATAATTTTTTGCATCATTCCCACAACAAGTGACCCAATCGGTCATGCCATAAATTCATCATTTCTTTATTATCTAACTTCTGGTTAGACACCATGTTTATCTCAACAGGTTTTATATTAATGCGATATAATCTCGATGAGTATGCTGGTAATTTTTCATGAATGCTTTTCTTGCCGCATTTTTCAAATGTGACACATAAATATTCAGTATGATTTTCAGTCATTGTTTCTAAATGATAACCATTTTGGCGTACATCTTTAAAACTTATGAGATATCGTCGAGATTTACTCGAATATAAAGCATCATTAATTACTAGTTTTGTCCCATCAGGAAGTATTATTTGAGCTTTTCTATATCCTTCTATTAGTGTAGTAGTTCCAGAGATTGTGGTGACATCTGTTTTCACCATCTTCAACTCAGAAAAATATTTTTTGTTCTTTAGGATAGTGTGAGTTGTTCCACTATCTAGGAGGCATTGATATTTGAATCCATTTTCAAACTGATCAATATCTTCATATTAAATAAATAGATAGTTAAAATAAAATTTCATTAACATTAGATGATATCAATACATAAAAAGGAGATTGCATATAAAAAAAAGGAAATACAACTAAATAAGCACCACAATATTGTTAAGAAAAATTCAAATATCTTCGTCGTATTCTTTATCATTTTCATCGCCATCTAAATAGAAGTCTGAAAGGTCAAGATTAGGCATTGACGTGCTTGCTTTATTATAAGGATCGACATTAGGCATTGAAGTGCTTGCTTCATTAAAGTTTGCTTCCACACCTTTACCCTTTTTTCTTTTGGGAAGCTAAATACAACTCCACCAAATGTTTGGCAGTACGACATGTACGTGCCCAATGCCCCGTCATGCCACATTTGTAACAAATATTTTCTTTTCCTTCTTGATGACTATTTTTATTTTGATATCCAACTTGTTTTCCCCTTCGAGAATTATTATTGTAATGACCATTTTGGCAATTTTGGGGAAAGTGGCCTCTACCAAATCCTTGAAACTTTCTACCATGTCCATTAAAATTTCCACGACCTTGTCCTAATCCTCTTCCTTGGGAATTTCCGCGTCCTCTACCACGATTATTATAATTTCCACGGCCTTTATTTTCAACAACATGTGCTTTAGGCACATGTGTTTTAGTAGAGTGTGTCTCACGGATAGTTTGAGATCCAATAGGTCTCATATTATGATTTTTCCAGACAAGATCATTATGTTGTTCAGCCAGTGAAAGTACTACACTCAGATATGAATATCTTTTGAAATTTTTTTCCCTATATTGTTATTGCAGAATAATGTTTGATAAATGAAAAGTAGATGATGTGAGTTCAATCATTTCTGCATCAGTCACCGGGTGCTCAACAATATTTCAACATTGATGCAATTCGGTATAATGTTGAATTGTACTTACTGAGAGTCTTAAAATCAGAAAATCATAAATTCTTCCACTCATGGCTAGCTTGTGGAAGAAGCACCCTTTTGTGGTGATTAAATCTTTCAACAAGAAAGTACCACAATGTTTTGGGATCTTTTATGAATAAATTTTCGGATTTAAGGCTATCATGAATATGATGCCTCAAGAGGAGTAAGGCTTTGCCCTTTTCTTGATTTGTAGCTACCTTTATTTTAATAGCTTGAGTTCCATCTATTGGATCCTTTTCTTTTACTTTCAATACAGTATGTTCAAGTCCTTGAGCTTCTAAGTTCATGATGGCATCTTCTTTCCATTCTAAGAATTTTTGTCCAATTAAGTCTAGTATGTTGAATAGTCTTTTGGTAATTTATGCCATACTTGCTACATAATATATATACTTGTTTTGTAAGTATATGACAATGCAATAATTCTTATATTTTCAAAATAATAAACCATTAGAAAAATTATGATGTTTTAATTTCATAATCTTCTTCCCCTTGGTTTGTTATGAATTTGTTGTAGATAATAAATTTATGAATAAATCAAGAACAAGAGAAATAATAATAATAATAATAATAATAATAATAATAATAATAATAATAATAATAATAATAATAATAATAATAACAAGGAGAAGAACGAAAAAAAAATTAAAGACAATAAATGCTAAAGAGGGTAAAAAAATAGCATTTACATAATATATTAGTATAATTTATCATACAAAATGCACTAACAAACAAAAGAAAATATGACAAAAAAATCATGTGCATTTTGTTTCTTCTTCTTCAAAATAAATTAGTTCTTCATAATTATTATAATTCCTAATGCTACAAGAAGGACCACCAAATCCATAATTAAGGAGATATATAATTTGAGTTTGGCAAAATTATCTTCAAATCTAAAAGTATGGGAAGAGGAAGAAGATGGATTGTTTTTGTGATGTTGGTACATTGTCGATGGAAGGAAGAAGGAGAAGGAGGGTTTTTGATGTAAAGAGTAAAGTTGAAAGGATAAGGGGTATGAGGTAAAAAAATTGGGGTAATCCGATTTTATAGATGGTTATCCCAAATTGTACAATATACCGTATTATTTATGTATACTTAAAAGAAATACGTAAAGTAAAAGGTAAAAAAATGCACATGGATATAAATGCAAATACTGCAAATAAAAAAATGCACTTATAAATATATGAGAATAAAAAAATAATGCTAATCGTCCATTTAGGCGGTAAAGGAAAAACAATTAGCCAACCATATAGGCGGTTTAAAGAGTAACAAAAGAAATAAATAATACTAACCGTCCATTAAGGCGGTAAAAGAAAAAAACAATTAGCCAGCCATATAGGCGGTATAAAATAAAATAATAACAAAAGCATTAAAGTGTTCTTGTCATCCGTAAAGGTGACGTATTTGTCCAATAAATTATTTTATGGGTCATTTAAATTTATCTTGTAACGTTTAGTACTTGTTTCTCCCTCATCATCTTTGGTTCTTTTATTACTTGGTGAGTGTTTATTTTCAGTTGATGTTGTCGAGGCATTATTAGTTGGTTGTATTGATGAATTATTTGTTGGTCGTACTGGTGGAATATTAGTCGGTGGAACTAGTGGATTATTAGTTGGTCATACATGTGAATTACGAGTTGGTGGTATTGGTAGACCATTAGTATTATTGGGATTATTATGTCGGAGCTGATTTAAATCAGTCCTTGCTGGGTTTGTCCTGAAGGGTATGGAATTATGCTCAATTATAAAATATAAAAATGTGTTGAAAACATCTTGTATGACGATGTTGATACCATTTGATTGTTGGTCTATTTGTGGTTACTGATGAAGAAAAATGCTTAATTAGGTTTTAAAAATATTACCTTCTTGATTATTAAGGGTAGAGCTGGTACTGATAACGTGTTAAAACTTAGAGAGATAAGGAGGAAATAGAATGAGTAAAAGTTAGAAGATGGAGATTTTTTTACTCATTGGTGTGATTTTTTACATTGGTGAACTTCCATATTTATAGGCAAATTCATCTCCAATTACATTTAATGCATTCACATTAGGGTAAATTAATTAATTACCTTTCACACTATATTCATTAATTACCTTTCACACTATATTTCAACAGAGAGTAAATTTCAACGTAAAATTGACAGGCAACAACTTTTGCTTTTTTTTTGTTTTGTTTTTTTTCCAACTATGTAAATGGTACTTTGTAAACACTATTTATATTTACTTTTAATTTGTATTATGTTCTTAGTTTATAAGTTTAATTATAGTTAAAATTTTGTTTGTTCGTCTCAATGTGAAGGTTATTAATATAAACTTTTTATCTAATTTTTAATTAAAGATATTATGTATTGAATTAGTTGGCAAACATGAAAAAAAAGATAAACATTAATTTTGAATTGCAGCAGGGAGTATATAATACTCCCTTCTATTTAACTCATGTGTCTCATTTTAGTTTTTAGCAATTTTTAGGTGATCAAATTGAAACTATATGGGAAGAAGAAAGAGTGCATTATCTTTCAATTTGATACGGGTAAAGTGAAAATAGTAAGTGTAAAGATGTGAAAATTTTAAGTTTTATTAAGGGTAAATTGATAAAGTTAACATATCTAAAATTGAAATGAAATATTTAGACTGATTTGATCCAATAAGAAAATAAGACACTTACGAATAATAATCCCTCCTATTCGCCCAATGTGTCTCATCTGACATTTCACTATTTTTTAGATGGTTAAATAAAACCACATTTGAAAGAAAAGTGTTTAATATGCATAAAGTAGAATTAAAAGGTGTGAAAAAAGTAGGTTTAATAAGAATAAATTAATAAAGTGAACACTTTTAAAATAAAAATAAGACATTTAAGGTGATTTGACCAAATAAGAAAATGAAACACTTAAAGTGAATAGAAGGGAGTAATAATAATAATAATAATAATAATAATAATAATAATAATATAGAGTAGCTAGATAATGAATGAAGAGTAGGTAATAATAACCTGAAGTTGTTTGGATGTGCGAAGAAACCAAGACTGCTGAGAAGGTTGAATCCACTCATATCCAACGTAGTAAAAAGGAGTGAAACTGTAAGTGTAATCACCACTATCAAGAAGATAAAGGTTGAGTACAGATTTGTTCTGTAAAGAGGAACCTTCTACTCCACCAACCTCCAAGTTATAGTTACCCCAACCCCAAATACTCTCTCCTTCTTCAAGATTTGCTGGGTTTTTCAGTGACAATGTGTTTTTCATACCTACTATGTATTCCATTACAACTTCTCTTGAAAGTCCAGTTTGTAGATAGTTTACATCATGGTTCCCTAATATTGCAGTCCATGGTTTGTTTGACTCAATTGCTGGCCCAAACATTTCGTCCATGGATCTATTGTAGTTATAGCAGTCTATTGTATGCACGTTGTCACCTGCACATCCAATTCAAATAAATACAACTATTAGGCTGTGACAATTATAATCACTGCGTTAGCACACTTGTGTCGAGGCACCCACAGGCTCAAGCCTCCAAATTCATGATTAATGAGCATTAACTTGCGTACATGCTTAATTGTTAGAATTAGTGTTCAAAATTAGAAACTAATTAGTAACTTCAATTTGAAGTTCTTATTAATACCTTAAAATTAGTTTTAAATCGTTATTTTGCAGAGTTTCTTTAATGGATAATTTAATTGCTAGAAATATAAGAGTTAGTTAGTGGATTATGTTTACCCAATATTTAAAGTTAATTTCCTTTAGTTAATATAGTTTTATAACTTGGTAAGTCTATAAAAAAGTTATTTCTGTTGAATTAATTATAATAGTTTTACTTTTATAATTATACCATATTTACTTCCTTTTAATCTTTTTCCTAATAAGACATTGAACCTTTTTCCTAAAATTATATAGTAGAATACTATTAAATTTGCAAGTTTATAATCCACTATTTTAATAATATAACATGTAAAATATATCGACAACAATCAGTTCATCATGATTATTATGATAAGACCATTATACACAGAAAAAAAAAAAGAAAAATAATAAGTTACCAGTGAAAACAATGAGGTCAGGGTTCTCAGCAGCAATAAAACGACGGAGATAATCAGTGGTATTAAGATCAGAGCAAGATTCCAATTGAGAAGGTAAGACATCAGTACAAGGAGTATCCTTGCCATTAGCGTAGTGGGAATCTGAGATTTGTAGAATCTTAAACTCTCCATTAGAGTTGAATCTTAATTTGCCCTCATATCTTGCTGACCCTGTTCCAACTACTACTATTAGGAGTACTACTATTAAACGCACACTAAATTCTTGTGGCTTCCAACTTCTTGAACAACAACATAGAAAGCCTGACCTCATCATTTTTTTATTCAATGATTTTCTTTGAAAGCTCAGATAGTCTGAACTGTACTTAACCAACTACATATATTCTGGTATGAAGTATTAATCTCAAAACAATAACTCTTTAATTTGCGTTAATCGTCCCACGAAAGTATATATCACTGTCACGTCACGTGTTGTTAAACCCAATTCTTATATTCCGCCACCCTTTTTATTTTATCGCCACCCCCCTGAGTAAATTACCATTTTACCTTTACTTTATAAAAAATTAACAACATTACTATTAAGGGTAAAATTCCTATATATACCACACTCCACCTAAAATTATTCTCACTACTACTAAATACAACTCACTAGAGCTATACTCAGTTTCCATTTAGAAACACAGGATTTGCACCCGTGCTGCACGAGGCACCAAGAAAAACAAAGTAGTCCCCAACTTTATTGGTTTTGCTTTTTATTTTTTATACTCCCCTCAAATTTGAGTTATGATATTTTATTTGTTTTTTCCAAGTTTGTTAATATACTAATTTAATTTATAGTATTACTGATTATAAATAATTAAAAATTATAAAATATTGATTTAATAATTTTTGTGTTGAGACGAATCATATAAGACCTCACTTAATTATATTTCAATTTATAAATTAAGAATTAAATATCAATTAAGAGTGAAATGTACATAGTGTTAAAAATAAAAATGAGACATTAATTCCGAATTCAAAAGAATACATGTATTTTTGATCCGTTTAATGAGATTCGCTTTATTTTATTTTCTAATTGTGACTCAAATTCTTTGTTTAATTCTCATAAATACATTCAACATACATTTCAAATCATTTATATACTTCTATGTCTAACGCTTCTCCATAAAAGACATTTTTTATTCACTTATATTTAGTTGAGATGGTCTATAATATAGACCTCTCAATATATGGGCTGACCCATATTTCAAATTTTAAAAAAAATTAACAAAAATAAAATGAAAACTGATTCTGATGAGCGGTTTCTTAATCACTCCTCAATAACTTTTCAACTTCCATCTCCCTAAATGTATGAATATATAACTACAAATGTTTTTATTACAATTCTCCAAAAATTAACCGCAGTTGTGTTCTTCAACATTACTATTTACCATCATTAATGAACCTTAATTTTTTTTAAAAAAAAATTTAGAAGAACCACAATAGTTTTTATTACCTTCCCCAAATAGTATACATTGTTATCTTCTTCAAAATTATTGTTTTTCACCATTGATGAAGCTTAATTTAAAAAATCCCACAGTCGAATTCAAACACTAAATTTTCCATTATATTATGAAAAACCGATTTTTTTCATTTTCAAGGGATAAATTAACGTGGGAAAGAGACAGTTAATGAATAGACTTTTTATATTCTCGAATATAATACACGCGCGTGGAAAGAAAGCAGCGATTTATTTTAAGAAAGCAGCAGTTTTTTTAAAAAAAAGAATTTAAAAAGGAGATGTAGGCCGAGCTATTTCGCTATACTATAGACGGTCTGAGAAGATCTGTATCCTTTTTCCTTACAACTCTCATCTTTTAACAAATGCTATAAGAGAGAGGGAGTAACTTACAAACTTAGACCAATACAATTAATTTAGAAGTACTTAACATTAATTTGGAGTGTATATAAACCACTCAGAACCAGTTGACCATTAATTTTGGATCATTTAAATTAGAACTGTTAAATTGTGTCTCCACCTAAAAATTTGAATCAGAATCTAAGTTAACCAATTTAAAAGTGTATTTTTTTGGTTTGTTGAATCGGTATGATTGGAATTGAAGTTGCACTTAAATTGGTTGATAAATGAGAATGGTATAATTGAATATAAATTGCAACCGATTGTAATAATCTATATATATTCTTTGGATTTTGACTGTTAGCTATAATTCCTGTAGTAATTAATGTTTGCTGACTGGTCTTATTTGGTATAAATACTTCTCAACGTATAATGTAAAATGAACATAATTAAGTGAGATCTTGTTTGATTTGTCTAAATATATTTTTTATGATATGAAATTAAAAATATCAAAGATTAAATTGTGCAATTGATAGAGTGAAAAAAAAAATTTGCAATATAAAAACCAGAGGAAATATAACCGTTATTAGAGTTTAAACTTAGTAGTGACTGAACTAAGGTATATCCAATATGGATTATGCACAAATCCATGGCAAACCATGCAAAACCCACTTAACATGAACCGAATTTAAGTGATTTTTGTAAATTCGAACCAATTATTAATCAAATTGACCCGATAACTTGAATGACACACACTAAAATTGACAAATACCCTAAAAATCTAACTGAGCTGAATAACTCTCGTAAAAATTGACTCGATAAAATTTTAACTGATGCTAATATATCATGTAGAAAAATACGAATATTTATTATAAGTATAATGAAATGAAAGAATAATAATACTATTAAAAAACTTAAATAATGAATAAAGAAGGATCTCAAAATTTCCTGCATGCAGCAAAGGCTCAAGGTGTTTGACAACACGTGACGTGACACTACCATGCGGCGGTTTCCAAGTGCACACACGTCCTTATCACTCGTAAATCGTCACCTGTATCGGTATTCTCATATCTTATTTACAAGTTATAAAGACTATTTTTAATTAGACCAATTTATTATATATTTTTTAAAATATTATAAATATGCATTAAGAATAATATAAGTAGATAATTAAAATATTAAAAGTAGAAATTAAAGATACAATAAGTAAGCATTAAGAATAATATAAGTTGACACTAAAAATACGATAAATAAATATTAATTTTTAATGGGGTAAATTTAAAATACGTCTCTGTGTCCAAACTAGTTGAATCTTATCATCACTTTGCTTCCAATTTCTACAATGTCTTTTATCATATGTGTAATTCTTTTAAGAAACTGGGTTGACAAGATAGAATGAAAATTAATTCATTTTAAAGTATTACTAAGTGTCTCATTTACTTTATGTACTTTATTCAATACACTTATTTAATTCTTAATATATCTAATTCTGTATAATTAAAAATTATAAAAAAAATTGATATTAATAAACTTTATATTAAAACGAATTTAATAAGATCATACATGACTATGTTTTAACTTATAAAATAAATAATAAAACATAATTTAATAGTGATAATTGAATAGTGTCGAAAAAGTAAATGAAACACCTAAGTTGAATATGAGGTAGTATCATAAAGTAATTTGTAAATAGCAACCTTCAAGTTTAGAGCTTTTGTGAGTTTACTGTCTCAATGGATTTTTTTTTTTTAATAATTGCCACTAAAGTATCAAATTGTACACCATTCAAGCTAAGTAATCGTTAACCAACCCAAATGTCCTTTGACCAGTCTAAATAATCGTTGACCATTAGTCCATTACTAATTATCTTTGACATTTGTTGACCATCCCTGATCACTTCTAACTTTTCTAATTACCCATAATACCCATGTGTTTTAGCACTTTAACATCGTTTTTACCTATCCTCATGATATCTGTAACAGACTAGAAATTCTTAATTTTAATCTTCCGATTAATTATTCTGAATTTTCAATTCAAATCTCTAATCCTTTGATTATCCATTTCAAACCATCTTTAATTCCTAAATCTTTTTCGATTTTGTAATTTTTTTCGAATATTAAACTTTAAAATAGTATTTTGTTTAAAATCTTTTTATAAGCACTAAAATATTATTTTATTATTTTATAGTAAGAAAAGTAAAATTTTATTATTATATTCACGGTTTTGTAAAACGTTACTTTTTAAACTAACATTACTACTTATTATTTTAACCTTATAATTTTGATATAATTATTTTATACATAAAAATGAGTCGTATTTTTATTATGAACATTAAGTATAGTTTAAGCAAAATTTTAAATAAACTACATATTTTCATGATCAAACTTACCCATTATTTTAAAGTATATTCACTTGTACATACTAGAACAAAATTTTGATAAACCAAAATCCTTTCTATGTTAACCCATGATGTTCATCACTTACACAAGCTATCACCATTTCCTTACACAAGCTAACATTCTTCTACACTCCAAACTCTTACACATTCACTTACACACTACAACTCTTACACATTCAGTTACACACTCTAAATCACTTACACAAGTTAACCTTTTTCTATACTCCTAACACTTTTTTTCATACAATCTAATGAACTACAAAGTTGCCCAAACCCATTATTGAATACCCCCTTAGCCATGAGATCACTTACACCACCATCATCAAATCTTTCTAACATTCTTTCTTATATTTTCACTTCATTAAAATCTTACTACATTAATACCTTTATTAATTGAAGAAATTAAAGAGCATGGAGCATAGAACACTCTTTATTTAGCTTAAATCATCATCATTATTTTGGGAGTTGGATTAATTATCTTTGGAGCATTATTATCTATCATGGAGGATCTTATTTCTTATTATTTTCCTAATTAGTACTTAGTACTAATCCTTGGTGTTAGTATGGTATAACTTCTTACCCTACTCTTTTTGTAGAATTTTACATTATGTTTACTTTATAATATGCAAAGTATGAAATATGTTGATATATTTTAGTGGAATTTAGTTTAATGAAATTATAATCAAGATTATATTAAGTATGTGTATGCTAAAAGTATTTTTAATATGTTAATTTAATAATCTTTGAACAAGTTTAGGTAGTTGAGTGCAAAATTATATTTTAGTGATATTAAGTATGATTTATGTTATAAACTAGTGCTAGTATATTTATGAGTTATGTGTTACATTAGAAATGTTATTATATTTAAGAATTTATTTTATGTTAGAATTTTGTATTAATATGTTTATGTCAGCCTTCAAAGTAGTTTATAAGGTAGTAAGTTATTTTATGAACGTAGTTTACTAAGTATGATTATATTAAGAATATTGTTATTATACTTTATTCTGAGATTAAAGTTTATCCTTAAAGTTATAGTAAATTTCTAAGTTATTGTGTAAAGTTTTTATTCTTTTAGTGGTTACGTTAATTATTTAAATCTTGAATTTACTATAATAAATTAAATGAAGTTGTTTTGTTAGTGAAAAAGGCCCCAAAATACTCATAGGCCATTTGACCATTATCATATTAAAAAGAAAAAGAGTTTGATTTATTTTTTTTTATATTATTATAAGCTATTTTGTGATAATATTAGAATAAAATCTTAAAAGTTATTTTTGAGAAAGCTTTATAAGTTATTAAATATTGAAGTGATTTTCTTGAATGTATGAGATTTCATAATTAAAAAAAATAAAATAACTTTTGTGACATTTAATTACTATTTGACCAAAATTTATATAAAAAGATGTAAACGTATTTTTAGTAAACTTGTTCTTAAACTATGTGTGAAATATTGATTTTTGTGAAATTATAAGTTTTATTTGTTTTATAACTAGAATATTGACATTTGTGAATCTAATAAGTTTACTTGTTTTTCCAAACTTGAAATAATTATTTTTGGTAAACTTGTTGAATTGTAAAAACTTATCCAAAGGTTGCAGTTTAACTTGAATTTTAATTAGAATGTTTGATTTTGTCAGGAGAATAAAGTTTTACTTATTTTACAGTTGGAAATTTTGATTTTTGGAACTTATTCAAGAGAAATAGATTTTAGCAGCTACTTGTGGAAAATACTAATTTGGAGACTATTAATAAAATATTAAGTTATTAGTGTGAATTTAGTGACCTATTAAAATAAAGTTATAAATAAAATTTAATGTGTAAAAATTCAGTGTTGAACATATAAAGACGTAAAGGTAAATTAAACGTTATGATTAAGAATTATATTAAATAAATAAAGTTACCACTTAGGTTGGTCAAATTCAAATTCAAAGTCAACTTGGAGTAATAAAAATGTGATGTACTTGTGTGAAATGTATTGATTGAATGACCCTGATAGTAAGGTAATGTCGAACCATGGACCGGCATGTAAAATCCCGGCATCCGTGTTGGCCGGCACGTAAAATGCGGTGTAAGACAGGGGGTTCGCTACCTATCCTGTAGTGCTCGAGCATAAATATTATATTGGAGGGGTGACGACTCCCACCACAGTTAGGGTTTAGGACTAAAGTTCTCACCTAACCAGACCCTTACATATATCAGGTGTCATATTGATGTGCTTGTTGATCAGTGATAAACTTGATTAACGTTGATGCTATGATGCATGGTACGGTTATGAGTATTAACCAAATGAACTTACTCAAGTGTTAAGATTACCGAATTGTATAAGTGGCAGTAACGTACTTCTGTCAGGATCGAGAATAGTATCTTAATGACTTAAAAGTATGTAACAGAAAAAGAACATGGTAAAAGTATACGGTGATGTCAATTAAGTATAAGTTCGTACTTAAATTATTATTTTGTAAATGTAGCGTATAATTTCCGTATTTTGAGCTGGATAGGAAGTTATGCTCGGCGTTAAGCGCTGACCGATTCAATCGGCTGTCTTCCGTATCATGGATGGCAGCATTTTGCAGGATTTAGTTCAGGTTCCGATCAAGGCCGCAACAATTACTATTTATCGAGAACTTAGCTGCTTTTTGTATCTTTATTGATGACTTGATGATGATGTATTTTTTTTCTTTTTGAGCAAACAATATTTCTTATCAGAGGTAATAATATTTTACTTTTGTTTTAAACAGTTTTAGTTTTATGATTTACAGTTTTTAACAATTCTGCATTTTGAGACTTCCGCAATATTTTTTGTATTAAACATTATTATTAAATGCTAATTATGTATCGAGATTGCCGCTTTTGTTACAATATCTTTTTAAAAAAACGGCCGACGTAATTACCCTTATGCGGTTAATCTTTCGGATATCCGGTCAAAACATGTACTCGCCTAACGTAAACCGAAAAAGATATTTAACATCGTTTTTACCCATCATAACGATAATTTTTCAAAAATCGAATGTCGCGATTATTCTTACAAGGTAACTCTTTTGAAAATTTGGTCGAACCAATTACTTATTACCTATTTTCCGACATGTGGATCAAAAAAAAATATTTAACGTTTTTACATATCATAATGATAATTTTTCAAAAAACGAACGTCGTTATTTTTCTTATTGATTAACTCTTTTGAAAATCCGGTCGAAACAAGTACTTACACCTAATATAGACAGAAATAGATATTTAACGACATTTTTACCCATCATAGATATTTTTTCAAAAAACGGACGTTACGATTATTTTTATGGGGTAACTCTTTTGAAAATGTGGTCGAACCAAGTACTTATTTACCTATTTTATGATACATAGACCGAAATAAATATTTAACATTATTTTTACCCATCATAATGATATTTTTTCAAAAAACAGACATTGCAATTAACTTTAAAGGATAACTCATTCGAAAATTTGGTCGAAACAAATAGTTATTCGTTTATTTTCTGACACATAGACCGAAAAAGATATTTTAATAAAGAGTAATAATATTATTAAAAACTTAATTAAAGAATAAAAAAAGGATCTAAAACTTTCCAGAATCAGCTAGGTGTTTAACAAGGGAGTCGCTAAATTTCGCCACCCCTTTTCATTTTATCGCCACCCCCTGTAAAATTACATTTTTGCCCCTGTATTTAAAAAAATTACAAAATTGCCACTATACTTAAAAATTAATTAATAAATGTAAATCACGCTTAATAACACTAATAAGAATTTAATGCGTAAGATTTGTCTATATATATGGAATTCTGAGATGCGTATGAAGTACGAATTCAAACACGGTACTATCTCTTTAAAAACTGGTACTATCTCTCTAAAAAGTGTTAAAGAAGTGGTAACCCGTAATTGGTTAAATATGGCTAACGAAAGCGATTATGAGTCGGATGCGGTACGTAAAGTTGTCGTTGGAAAATTAAAAAAAAAAAAAAGGCGCACAAATCTGGGCGGCTGAACCATGGTTCAGGCGCACAAATCTGGGTGCCTGAACCATGGTTCAGGCGCACCAATCTGGGCGCCTAAACCATGGTTCAGGCGCACAAATCTGGGCGACTGTGAATTTTTTTTTTTTCCGTATTAATTTTTTTTAAATTATTATTATTATTATTGTTAGTACTACTTTTTATTTTCCGTATTAATTTTTTTTTATTTTCCGTATTAATTTTTATTGTTGATAAATTTAAATTTTTAAGATTTTTTTATTTACGTAATGTTTTTAATTTGTTGTTGTTGTTGTCATTATTATTATTATTATTATTATTATTATTATTATTATTATTATTATTATTGTAGTCATTAATGTACTTAATTTATATTATTTATATTTCAAATTTTCAGGAGTTTGAAAACTTTGGAGACAACGTAGACTACTCCGGTAGCTTTGTTACGGATAGGGAATTTATCTACTTAGATGAGTTACATAGTTGGGCCGATGCGATAGCAATAACAATCGGTTTTCAATTTACACGTGCTTCTTATAAAAAGAAAGAAGGACGTTCTAGAGTTAGTGTCTATTTAAGATGTCACCGCTATGGTAATATTAGGGGTGATGTACATAATCTAGATAATACTGCCCGACCTGGTTCTAAAAGTAGAAGTTGCGGGTGTAAATTTATGATTGTAGGAAGTAGTCGTAAACCACCCGTTCTTGGTGTACAGAGATGGTTATGTAAGGGCAAATAGGATTAATGTAGACATTCGGGAGCACATACGACAGCTTAGTGCAACCGGAATGCAACCGGCCTTTATTATGAATTCTATTAGAGATAATTTTCCTGGTTTTTTTGCTAGTATGAATCAGATATATAATATTAGACAATCAATAAGGAGAGAAGAGATGGAGGGTAGGACTCCCCTTCAACACTGTCTTCATATGGCCACAGAACTTAATTATGTGGTCTGGACAGACTTGGATAACGAAGGGCAATTGAGCAGACTATTAATTGCAAATCCTACCTCTATCCAAATGATACGTACGTGGCCGTATGTTGTGCTGATAGATACAACGTACAAAACGAACAAACAAAAGTGGCCACTATGTGAAGTGATCGGAATGACGCCAACCAATCACAATTTCTTGGTTGCGTTTTGTTTGATGCGAGATGAGGCGGCTGTGTCGTATTCGTGGGTGCTGCAGGGATTGAGAGATATTTTTGGCACTGCTCAGACTCCTAGCGTCATTGTAACCGATCGAGACGAAGGTTTATCTGCAGCTATTCGTGACGTCTTCCCAGGTAAAAAGGCTTTGCTAATTCATTATTGTGGTTATATCTAATGATAAGGTCTTAATTACATTCAATGTTTTTTTTAATGTAGATGTGCGGCATTTGTTATGCATCTGGCATATTGGCAACGACGTTGAGAACATGGTGGACAAGTTGTGTGGCGGCAAGAAAAATCAACAAGGGTAGGTATTCAGGAAAAGTAGATGGAACCCCTTGGTTGAAAGTTCTACGATCGAGGAATATGAAGATAAATGGCAAGTGATCGTCAGTACGTGGTCGGTTAGGAACAAAAAGGTCGTTCGGTATTTGACTGGAACATGGATTCCACTGAGAGAGAAATTTGTCCGTGCGTGGACGAATGATTGTTTACACTTGGGTAACCGGACTACCAGCAGAGTTGAAAGCCAACACTCGTCTTTTAAGTATTACGTTGGTAGCGGTAATAGCTCATTCGATACCCTTTTCAAAAGGGCGCACGCACAGATTACAAATCAGCAAGCTACAATCCGACAAGCGCTACAGGATTCCATGTCTTCTGTACCAAGATCGATGCGACAACATTACTTTAGACCTCTATATCGCCACGTATCTCTCTATGCCTTGGAGCAGCTCCAGCTTGAGTATAACCGCATGTTAGAACTCGGTGATTTTGTGTTTAACAAATGTGGTTGTGTACTTCAACAAACCCATGGATTGCCGTGTGCATGTTATTTACATATGTCCATCGGATCACATGGTGCTTTGTATTTGGATGACATTCATGAATTCTTGAGTACTTTGAGGTACACAGAGGTAGGAGACGAAACCGATGAAGGAGTACGATACCCGAACGCCAATGACAAAGAGTACTTTCAATCTCTGGTCGATGAAGTCCTCAAATCTGATCCCGCTGTTGTTCGCCGAATGTCTCAGTTACTTGAATATGAACTACACCCAGATGGCGCAGAAATACCTGAGCCTTACGCTAGTCCACCGAGAAAGGGAAGACCAAGAACAAGTAAAAACATGAGAAGGAGAAAAAGTTCATTTGAATATAGCAGATCATCTTCTCGCGGTCGAGGGTCTAGATCTTCTTCCCGCGGGAGATCTAGTGGCAGATCTAGTGGTCGAGAGACGCAATCCTCAGTAGGAATTAAGTTCAGTTTCAACTTATCCGGTACTTGACTATATTTTTCGTTTTTTGCATTAATTCGTCTCAGTTTACGCATATTAACTTTATTTACATTTATTGTAGATGATCCTGGAGGTCGAGATTTTTCACACTTTCCATGGCCTAATAACATCCCATTTATCCTTCCTCCTTACTTGTTCGACTGGATTGATATGTTAGGTGATGGTAACTGTGGATTTAGAGCAATTGCCGTCACAGAGCTGGGAGGCGAGGAAGCATGGCCTCTTTTAAGGCGTGCTATGAGTATGGAAATGCAAATGAATAGAGCGCAATACCTAACTTTGTATCTATCCCAAGAGTCACTAGACGAGTCTATATTCAGAATAGGTTCACACGCAAACGGACCTGCTCCTTTCATGCACTGGATGGATGCACCGATGGCTTTGTACTCTGCAGCAACATTTCTAAACATTGCCATTGCTTATTATGGTTCTGCTGACTGTGATTCGCAATACAACTGTTTGATTCTCCCGTTAAGGAAAGCATCGGGCGTGAATAGTGTAAATAAAGTAATACATATATGTTGGGTTAATAGAAATCATTTTGTTCAACTTTTAATGAATGACGATTCGTCCCCTCTACCGCCGATCCATCCAAGTTGGAACACAAGCAGCTGACAATTTCACCAAACATCTTGACACACATTTCAGTACGAGGAATCCAAAATAGAAAGCATTAAATGAAAGTATTAAAAGACATAAAAGAACTAAAATAGAATAAAACTTACATAAACTAACATCTTGAAGGAAAGAATAAGAGGAATCCAAAATACAATGGTTGAAGATAAATAAAAGCAATAAACAAAGCTTAAACTACACTAGGACATAAATAAAAAGGAAAGAAATAAAGAAATTGACGTTCTAACTTCATCGTTCTCCTTTAAAATAACAAATGTTGATTAAATTTTATAAACCACTAATTAAATAAGTCATATATAATATGTGGATTGATGGTTTTGATATTGTTGACAACGTTTAGTTTTTATAAACTCTCTATAACCATTTAAATACAACATTGGATGACACATGATATTAAAGACTCAACTAAAAGAAAGATGAGAACTCAATACACATACTACCTCCTATTCAGCCTAAATGTCTCATTTTTTGGCACTATTCATTTATCACTTTTAATTTGTATTTTACCCTTAATCTATAAGATAAAACATAGTCATGTGGGATCTTGTTTGATTCGTCTCAATACAAAGATTATTAATATCAACTTTTTATAATTTTTAATTAAGAATAATTTGAGATATTAAGGATTAAAATATTGTCTCGACAAGTGTGAAAAGTCAAATGGGACAATTGGGCTGAATTGGAGGGAGTATTAAATTAAGCAATAAATTGAGTAATTAAATTATTTGATTAATGATCTAAATTATAACTTAACATAAAAAGCGTTTTATTATTTATGTATGTCCAAATGATTAATTAATAAGTTAAATTGATTAAGCTGGAAAAAAAGTTATTCTAAGTTAAATCAATTACGAAAATCACCTAAAGTATAGGTATTAAAATATATTTGAATACTACCTGCAATTATGAATCTAATATTGTTGGGAATCTAAAATCTAACTTACACGTTTTTATCCACTTTGTTAGATAGATTGAAATGTAACTTTGAATATTCCAGAAGATATAATTTTTTTTTCCTTATATTAGCTAGATTATGCGTTAAATATAAATTTGTTTTAAAATAATAATTAGTTATGTTAGTTGCAATATTTTTTTGATTATTGTTTTATTATCCTATTATTTAGACTAACTTTAAAGGTTAAATTGATTAGAATTTAAATATTCAAATTACCATATAAATTGGATTCCTGGCTTATAAAGATCCAATGTTTTGAAAACCCAAAATTAATGCAACAAAAACTTAGAAATAGACTACATTATTGCAACGACTAAATTGAGAGGCTCTATTAAAAGACTCCTCATCAACACTCAAGAGAAGAACATACATACAACAAATGCCTACTATCAAACGTCCAAAGCTCAAAGTGTTAGATCAAATGTTCTTCTTTGTTTAGCTTTCACTTCATTTGTTTAGTTCTTATAAGTTAAATTAAAATTATAGTTTTTAAGTCACTTGTGTAGAATGCTTTTTAAAGTATTTATTTTTTTCATTTATGAAAGTTGGGTTTTATCTTTTATTAATAAGGGACTTACAGATCGTTCTTCAGAGGAAGAACGTGGTATGTAAGAAAATAGTGATTTCTTATTAGTGATATAGATTCCAAGAGAATAATAAAAGAGTTTGAATCCTAAGGGTTGCAAGAACCCATAGGCGTAAACTATTTGTAACCGAACCTCGATAACAATTTATTGTGTTTTGTTTCATTTTATTTACGTATTTTATTCTTGTTTGATTACGAATTGCAAAATCAGCCTAAGACCAACTTCCGGAAAACTGTTTAAAGCGATATACAAAGCCTTAAAACTTATTTCAAAGAAAAATAAAAATCTACCAAACTCTTTATTCACCCCTCCAGAGAGTTATCTTATTACTATAACCATTAATTTTAAACATAGATTTCAATTAACTTCAATTTTAATGTTAATTATAAGGGATGTACATAATTGGCTAACCGAAAATCGAGTACCCAGTTAATCGGGTACCTATTTTAACAACCTGTGTCCCCAACCGATTTATCCGGGTACTGAGATATCAGGTATCCGGATAAATCGAGTCGGGAGATGGGGCACCCAACATTAATTGTGTTGATGTTTTTTTTAATTTTTGTGGCATAATTTTAATATGTTAGAAATAACACAATTAGAATTTGCGGCAAATCATTTTTTAACACAACAAATGTAAGCATTATGTAGCAAAATTTAAATTAAACAATGATATTCTGATTGCTTCCCATATTAGTCGAGTAGAATGCCCATTATATTACCAGTAGGCAGTAGCAAGATCCTTTGATTCCTTTCGTTTCTAGTCCATTTGTTTGAGTTTAGTAAATCATTATGTAAAATTAAATAGGTGACAAAAAATTATATTCATCAACATTGTATAACCACTAAATCAAACTAGCAAAAACAACTGCATTTAGTACCATTTATCTGAACAGAGAGACATCATAAGAATCGGACTGTGGGACCTCTAGCATCCAAAGGCTTACAATAATAATTTATTAATGCTAACTTACTTACACCTATCTAGTAAGTAGCAAGTTATGGTCTAACAAAATTTATTATCACAAATTCTTAAATTTTACTTTAATATAAGGGGTACACGACTCAATATATTTTGTTGCCTATGATTCGACTTGCAACAAATTATTTTTAAAATAATTGACCCGCCATTTTAGGATGTACGTCAACGGATCGGTTTGTCAGAATTTTTGAAGACCCCTAGTTAGCTATTATCACTTGTGCCACTAATTATGCCACGAAAATTTAAATTTGTAGCAAGTTTTGATATTGTCACACTAAAAAATAGATTTTGAAGATGATGTCAAATTATTTACTACTTTATGCCATGGCTAAATATATATTGTGACAAATAAGCACTTGTGCATGAATATAATAATGTCATGTGTAATTATATATTGTGGCAAACAAACACTTGTACCATAACTTATGCTATGGGTAATTATATATCATGGCAAACAATCTCTTTTGCCACGAATTATACCACGAGTAAATATAGATCGTGGCAAACAAGAACTTATAACACAAACTATGCCAAGAAAAATATTTATCCTGATAAAAAATAAGTACTTGTGCCACTAATTATGCAATATATGAATTAGTAACACTTTTTGATACCTAGCTTTTTGAAAATATTAAGTAACACTTGAAACATTTTATCATTTAGTAACACTTTAAAATTTGATAACACTAATATATATGTAGCACATTTAAAATCCGTAACACAAATATATAAAACATTAAAAAATAGTAACTCTAATATGTACTCCCTCCGTTCTTTTTTGATCTTCCACATTACTATAACGGGTAGTTTCAAAAGTTCTTCCACTTTAGAATACTTTCTATTTTTGGAAACTTTTTATCCCACTTTTACCCCTTAAAATACCCTCTTTTACCTTAATGTACCCGGAATCATCCGGATACATTTATTACTATTCTTGGTCTTTGCATTTTTCATTATGACCCCTACTGCCTTCATAAACGGTCATTTTTTCCTTCTTCCTCTTAAACGGTCCATTCTCTCTTATCATGAACGCCATTTTCATGGCTTTTCCCCCTGTTTCTTCTTCATTTTTAGTGCATTTTAACTGCATTAAAATGTAGATCGGTTTATTCTCATCATTTTGAGGTTAGTTTTGTTTGTTTTGGCGAAGGTTCGAAATTTGAGCCTCTGTTCTTGAATCCTCCATTAACTTCCTGTTGAATCTTTAAGTATTTTCAATGAAAAACGACGAGTCTAAGAGTGACTCCACAATTCCTTCATATCTTTATGACGGCCTATGCGATTATGGTGAGTTGTGTTCTTGTTCCCTCAATGGTCGTTCTCATTCCTACTCCAATGAAATTTTGAGATGGTCAAAAAAAGATCTTGAGGCATATCAAAAGGTACTTGAAGATGATGCAACTTCTGTGTATAATGAATCTCCACCAACTTCTCCTATTGTTGAAAAGGTACTTAAAGAAGATGACATCAATTTGGTTGTCCTTGACACTCCTGAAGATGTTATTGCGTCTAGGGAAAAATTGAACCCCAAAAAACGTGCTTAATGATTGTAAGGTTGTTCTGATATTTCGTTTTATTTTTTTTTTAATTAAATTTGAAAAAATTGGAGCTGGTTTTATCTGTTGTTGTTTGATGCTGGATTATGATGATCTTGTATTTATGTTTGATGTTTGTTTTTTCGTTTGTGATTAACTGTGTTGTTTTTGATATTGTGTTCTTCTGGTTTGGGGTTTTTTTGGTTCTACTGTTGGTTTTATGTTGCTGGTTTTAGGGTTGATATTTGTTGCTGGTTTTATGTGTACAAGCCCCTGCGATGTCAAATTGTTGAACCTCTAAATTCTGAAAAATTTACTTTGATTACTTGGTTGAGTAGCATTTGGTAAACCATTACCCGTCACTTGATTTTTTAGCATGTTCAGTTAATTCATTTGTTGATGATAAATTGTAATCTGAGAGGTTTCATAACCTCTATGATGAATCAGGGGGCTTTTTTTTTGAAATTATGTAAAATAATGAAGTGACTTGCTAATCATTAACATGGGTTGTGATTAACAATTTGTTGCTCCTAAGTTTTTAAAGCTACAATTTTAATGATGATTTGAACAAAATAAACTGAGGGGCTTTGATGTTTGTCATCCTTGAGTTTCTTCAACTGCCTGATCATAAGCCTCTTGAATGATCTCTGTTGTTTGTGCAACATCCTCATTTTCTGTTAATGGTTGTGTTTGTTGCTAATCCCTGTTTAGGTTAATAAACGTATGAATTCGATCCAAAGTACCAAGTCCCCTGTTGCTCATCTTCAATTCCTGAAGCCATTGAAGGCTAATGATGCGAATGAACAATTTTTGGCTACTGATTTGAGGCTGTGTGAATAAGTGTTGGCTACTGATTTGGTTTACTGTTTGAAGAATTATGGCTACTGATTTGAGGCTGTGTGAATAAGTTTTGCTTCTGATTTTGGTTTATTGTTCTGTGAGCGGTTAATATAGTGTCATTAGGAATATATAAAGTCATTGGATTACAAGCTTGTAATTTCAGATTTGATGAAAAATTAATGTGAATCCATGTAATTAAAGAATGCCCAATACAAGGCTCTTTTGTTTTTTTTGGAATGGAGGGTCTGTTTGCTGCTGTGAAGCTTCAAATTTTCCTAATTTGGAAAGTTTGTTTATTTCCTCCAAAATGTAAAGTTCTCTGTAATCATTAATAAATCAGAATTTTTTTTTCATTTAGTTTTATTTATAATTATTTTATCTCTCATACTTTCAATACAATCATTACTTCACACTACTATTTAATTAAAATAATACCCACTACAACCAAAGATTCCATTTTTCTTAATTTGTGTGAAAAACACAAAGTGGAACATCAAATAAAAACGGAGGGAGTAACACTTTACAAATTGGGTAACATTAATATATAACACTTTGAAATTTGATAAAATTAAATATGCAATATATTTTATGTAAGTAACACATTTATAATATTAATCTATTTAATTATTATTTTTGTAACTTTTTATGCTACAAATTAGATTTGAATATACTTGATCTAATTAAGTAAATGAAACTAATTTAAACAATTAATTAGACTAGAATACGTGTATATAATTTTTGAGTTTTTTTAGTACATAAAAACTTTAAACTAACTCAATGAAACTATTAGCTAGATTATCTATTAATTCATTTTAAACTAAATTCTAAATATAAATGATTAAAACTAGGATTATTTAAAACAAATAATGGGGTCAATATTGTATGTAGTCGTAAATGATGAAATTGAATACTTTAGCTAAACTTTTCCAAGATAAAGAATAAAATAAGAGCAATAACAGATCGCAAAAAGATAAGAGCGCAATTAAAAAAATTAAAAAACAAAAAAAAAAGAAAGAAAAACTCTTACATCAACTGGGATCTAAATGCAAGTATAATGTTCTCTTATAAAAGAAAACGTAAAAGAGCAAAATAACAAAAAAAAACCTTGTCCAACATTGCTTGGAAAATAAATTGCAAGTCTAATACTTCCTTATAAAAGACACAAGGAAGAAAAGTAAAATATCAAAATAAATTTTATCTCACAGTGATTGGGAAAACAAAATAAAAATTAAGTTTTCTTTTATAAAAAAAGGGAATAGACCTAGCAAAATAAATGCTCCCTTATAAAGAGCCAAACAAATTTTATCTCAATTATAAAATAAAGTAGAGTAGCAAAATAAATTTACATTATTTACTAAGAGATAAGTTTTTTGTAATGTATCTATAATTAATGTGAATTTCATGGAAAATCTTGTTAATTATTGATAAAATTCCCTACATTGTTGCAATACTAGACATTAGTTTTTGAAACATTCATAATTTGATAGAATAAATTAGTTATAAACTTGCAATACTAGACATTAGTGTTTGAAACATTCATAATTTGATAGAATAAATTAGTTATAAACTTGCAATACTAGACATTAGTGTTTGAAACATTCATAATTTGATAGAATAAATTAGTTATAAACTAGATAGTGCTCGTACGATGCTCGGTTTTTTTCATTTTATTGTAAAAAACGAATAAATTGAATAAGTCCAGCATAATAATATAGATCAATGATGCTTTGTAAATTTAAAATCAAAGATAATAATTTGTGCATCTTATTACATAGTACTATTTATTACATTGTTTTTCAAATTATAATAATGTAATAGTCCCTAGTAAAGCTTTTAATGATGGTCAAATTAATCATCTTATGATTATTCTTAGCATTTAATATTCCTATAGTCATTCTAATTCAATGACATCATCTTAACTTAAAAGAGGAAAAAAAATCTCTTCAAAAGATGATAACTCATTAATTTCTTGAGTTGCTTATGTTAGCTGTGTTTTGTTTTACTATATTGTATAAATATGTTGAAATTATTCGATAAATTAATAAAAATTTGAGAAACTAAAATCAATCAATCAAAAAATTCTTGTAGTTTCGACTTGCTCTCAGTGAAAATCGGTATGGGTTTAAATAAGTTTAGTTAAACATCGATTCAAATTTACCTCAATAAAAAATTAATTTAGGTTAAGTCGATTTTAACTGAAATAAAAATGCAGAAAGAAACATAAATATGTTGAACAAAATATTGATAGTTGTTCAGTTTACTTTTTTGGTGAATTAACTACTATAGTAGGTCATTGCGTTACCCAAGTTACTTTAGATAAATACCCCTAAAGTTAAAATTATTTATGATTACTCAATATGCGAAATTAATGTAGGAAAATCAAAAAAATATTTGATTATTCGAGATAGTGTTTTCTTAAATGAAAATAAGCACCATAATTTAGGAAAATAACATACTCTCTTAACAACCATGTTGACCTATTAATAAAAGACAATTCAGGAAACTAAAAACATTGAATAATTTATAAAAGTGTAAAGCTATAACTTACTATTTTACTCGCTCATAATTTTGGAAAATAGCAAACTATTACTATTTAATTCGGGAAACTAAAATCTACTTAAGAAGCTTACTGTTTTCCGCTATTTTATTCGGTCATAATCGAATTCAACGACCCAGATCGATCACCTGCATAAATAAGTCATCAGTAAAATATATCGACACATAAATATTAGAAAACTTGTTCAAGAAAATTAATGAGTAAAATACCAGTAGAAGCCCAAAGGACTTGAGGATCAATAACAGTTAGATGATCATCTTGGAGTCGCTTCCATGTAAGAATAGACTTAACAGGACCCCATGATCCGTCTTGAGTTTTATCCAACTTGATGTTGATCACCCTGGCTCTTCTAGGCCAACCAGGGATTCCATAGCCATGATATCCAAATCCAGCATCATAACAAAGTTGAATGTCACAATGCTTTCCACAATAGTCGTTTACATGACCATGTCCAACAAAAGCAGCTTTGATATCTCCTGCTGCCAGCATTGTGTCGAAGAATCCTGAATTCACTCCTGGGCAGATCACTTTCTCTTGCTTTTCACCCACCATTTGGGAATCTGTAATGTTGTTGAATTCAGGTATTGGAATGTGGAAGAATACTAACCCTGGAGCTGGCTGCTCTTGTGCTTCTGGTGCACTCATGTAGGCTTCCTGCAGATTAGATATTAATTAGTAGTCAATTACAAATACAATCATCATTCTGCTTTCCTAAATCAAGATTTAGACAAGTTCTGCTTCCGAAATTAAAGTCAGGTTGTTTTGTAGCTGCACATTTGAAACTTAAACATGTCTATACCTAAAAAGTAATACAAGTCATAAAGGAACCAATTCAATTAAAAACTTCAGTTGATATGTCCTACTACCTCTATCCACAAATTAAAAAAAAAACAAAAAAAAATATTTGCTATTTCATTAAAAAATAAAAAAACATGTTTTTCCCTTGAATATAATAAATACTTTTTAATTATTAATTCATTATTTTTCTATGATAAATATTAATTTTAAGTATTATGAATATTAATATTATTTATTTTTATAATAAATATTAATATTATTTATTATGAATAAATTTATTAATTTAGGATGTATTTTAATTTTAAATATTTTTCTTAAAGAAAATTTAAGTTATATTTAAATCAATTATATAGATAATACAAATTAAAATGTAAACTTTTTTCTTTTATTTTCATATTACTATCTTCTATGAATAAATCCATAAATGAAAGATTCGAGAAATAACTTCATCGAAATAACCAAAATGAGAAAAAGTCTTGAGGAAGTCCGAAGTAAAGATAAGTCTTGAGATATTCGAAATGAGAGATGAGAAATCAAAAATGAAACTCTGATAGAATTCAAAAATGTGTTCTTTTAATTGTCCACTTCTAAACCGACAACAGCCTGGCGACCACACAAAAAAAGGTGATAGAAAGCAAGAAGACCACACCAAAAAATGTCTGGGGCGCAGCCACACCAACGCTATTTTATAATAACAATAATACTAATAACAATATTAAAATAAATATCGACGCTTGTCTACGGCCCCAGGTCAAAGCCAACTGTGCTGAAACCTTAGGCCATAGTCAGGCCATCGCCAATTAAAAAAATATATTTGAACTGTTAAATTCATGCTTAAAAATATTTACTTTGGTTATGTTTTGCTCTTTGTTGGGTTAGTTTGCTTAAAATCATGGTTATTGGTATTGTATTAGTTATTGTAGTTTTTGTTTTTGGGCTAGCCCGAGTGAAGGGAACAATATGGATAAAATCATAAAATGCATGATTTGGGTTAATTTGTTGCAGGACCGGCCCTAGACGGTGACCTTGAGGGTAGGCAAGGGGTGCTACCGCCCAGGGCCCAATGTTTTTAGGGGCCCAATTACAGGTTGAAAATGTACAGGTAAAAAAAATGATTTTCATCCGTATTCATTAGGTACAATAATCTTGAAAAAGGAGAATGAGTAAAGTAAGTAAAACGGTCATTGATCTCAACAGTCATACGTATTAATTAAGTAAAAAAACAAAAGATTTTTGGGTTATTCCTCATTAATACATTAATGACTTTTCAATTCCCAATTTTACCACTTTATGCCCCTTCACCAATAAACTTCATTTTTCAAGTAAAAAATTCCAATTTTCTATCACCATTTTCAAATTCCGACTTCTATTAGCATCAATTTGTTGGTTTATTTCAGTTTGTGGTCATGAATTTGGGCATTCATTTATGAAAGTTTTCCCTGGTAATTTTTTAGTCCTCTTTTCTTTGTTTCCAAATTACTTTTAAACTACACTATGTATATGTTTTTTTAAAGTGCAATTTTTAATTATTTGTTGAATTATTAGTTGAAATTGCTGATACTTTTTTATCATATTTTGTTTGAATATAAATTTAATTTTTGGTTTAATTTCGTTTTGATTATATTGTGAGTATGTCTTTTATTTGATTCATTTCGTTGACATTATATACTACTTGTTAGGCTATTGATGTGGTAGTTTTTCTCGCAATCTTCAACTCTCAAGTCATTTTCCTGCGAAATCTTTGCAATTTATGGCTTCTCTAAGTCTTTAAGGTTAGTAAGATTAGCATCTTGGTGAGAGCAAATATATATACATCGCATAATTCATAATAGATTTTTGGATACTAATGGACAAAGTTGAATTTTTTGACCATGAATATCAACGTGACAACAAAACAACATAGGAAGTACTACGAAAAGGGGCCTAATTTTTCCATTTCCCCTAGGGCCTATAAAATCAGAGAAACGGCACTAATTTGATGCAGTCTTTATGTTCTGGTATTATGGGTCAGAGGTAGTGGCAGATCTATTCACAGGCACCCCCTAACATATGCCTCAGGGGGATTTTTATTTGAAAAAATTTGATGCTGTTAGGGGTCCAAAGTACCATGTTTCATTTCATCAACATTCAAAAAAAAAACTCTTACTCTTCTCTCTTTTCCTCTAAAAGAAAAGCAAAACTACTCTAAAACCCTAAAGACTCATGCGTCTGTCGCCGCCCACCTGCGCTTGTCGTCGCCCATTTGCACCTGCCGCCTGCTTACCTACGACCTCCGGCCAGCCGTTGCCGTCTATTTGCCTGCCGCTGCCCTGTTCGCTGCCTTTCTCTCCTCTCTTCTACTAAAAAAAACTCTACAATCAGAATTTTTGTTTTTTGAACGTATTTTCACTCATTTTAATCTTAATCTTTAATTCTTTATGTTCTCATCGTTTATCATAATCTATAATCATGATGTTTTACTTTCTCTATCTTAATCTCAATCTTGATTTTGAATTTTGTTAGAATGTTATATTTTTTTTATGTTATTTAATTGAATTATTGAATATTTGTTAATGTTATGTAAATGTGTTTGTTAATTTTGAATAATTGAATGTTTCTTGACTTTTTTTTGTTTATCTTCTTTGAGTAATTAAATATTTGACTAATTGAATAATTGAACATTTGTGAATGTGTTTTGATGTTCTTGCTAGAATTCAAAAATCAATATAGAGAAAACAAGAGAGTATTGTTTCTTTTTTTGCCGAACATTTCTAATCCTACTCCATCATCTATTCCTTCTCAAGATTAAGAGAAAGAAAGTGAAACGGTTCAAACTCCAACCCCAATAAATAAAGGAATATTAACTTTCATTGATGTTTTGAATCTTCCTCAAGATCCCAGAAAAAGGAGAAAAATGTCTCAATTTCACCCAAGTGACCAAGATATTGTTAGAAGAGAACATTGTTCAAGAAATACTTGTCAACCTTATAAACATGAATTTAAATTCACAAAGTTTGGGATAAAAAACCGTAGATTTAATCTGAAATGGTTTGATAAATACAAAACATGGCTTGAATATAGTGTTGAGACAGATGCAGCTTTTTGTTTCGCTTGTTATTTATTCAAGGATGATAATGTTGGACAACATTCTTTTGTGATGGATGGATTTCATAATTGGAAACGGTCGGATTCTTTGATGTACATGTTGGTGCAAATATGAGTGCTCATCGAATAGCAATGAAATGACTTGAAGATTAATTCAATCTCAGCTGCTTTGTTTAAGCAAGATGAAGAAGCTAAAATTAAATATCGAAGGAGATTAGAAGTTTCCGTTAAGTGCTTGAGGTGGCTTATAGTTCAAGGCATGCCATGTCTGGTTCATGATGAAAAACAAGATTCACTAAATAGGGGTAACTTAATTGAACTTTTAAAATTTCACGCGGAAGGTAGACCTGATGTTGAAGATGTTGTGCTGGACAATGTGCCGAAAAATTGTCAAATGATAACTCCTTCAATTCAAAAAGAAATCATTAATGCTTGTGCAAAAGAGACCACCAAAGCAATTGTCACAGAAATCGGTGAAGAGTGTTTTGCTATTCTTGCTGATGGTTTCTCATCTTTTGATTTAAAAAAATTGTATGGCTTGCTTTAGTCGTTGTGATTTCTCATCTTTTGATACAATAAAATTGTTGAATCTTGCTAAATTTTATCCAAATAAGTTTCCAAATGAAGATTTGATATTCTTTGAGGAATCGCTTCAAAGTTTCATTAGTGATGTGAGAAATGATGACTGATTCTTTGATGTGAAGACTCTTAATGAACTATCCATTAAACTTGTTGATACAAGGAAGCATGAAACTCATTCAGATGTCTATAAGCTGTTGAAATTGATATTTCTTCTTCCAGTGACGACATCAATTGTCGAAAGATCATTTTCTGGAATGACTCACATAAAAAGCAAAGTGCGAAACAGCATGGGAGAACAATTTTTGAATGATAGCTTAGCTACCTTTTAGGAGAAGGATTTGTTTCTCAATGTTAGTATTGATACTATTATACATCGATTCCAAAATATGAGAACTAGGCAAGAATAATTGAAGTTTGTTCGTTGCTTTATATTTCATTTTGTTGGACTATGTTTTCATTGTAGATTTGAACAATTGTAGTTTGTTCGTAACCTTTTATATTAATTTGGCTTTGTCTTAGAATTATTGCACTTCTACAAGTCATTTTGCCGAAATAAAAAATATTTTAGTTGTTAATTTTACAAATGAACCTTTGACGAAATTTCGTTCATTTGTTAGTGCCCCAGGAGACTCTAAATCCTAAATCCGCCACTGGTCATAGGGTATGACCAAAGATTCACTCCTATTTCGAAATGAGCAAAGTTGAGTAAGAGCTTAGCTCTTGAGCTTGAAGGTAAAGTCTCAATCTAATTAACCATCAACTTAAAAGTTAGAAAATTGTTTGGTTTCACCATGTATACTAATGATGAAGTAGTATAAAAGCCAAACACTACCAGGTCATTCTAGTCACCTTAGAAAGTTCATGAAGGAGGTTGCCTATATGTTCAAGTTTAATGATATAGTCTTATGAATGGTTAATAGTAGGTTGAAATAATGAAATTTGATGAATTAAAGAAGGTAAATGTTTAGAAAGCTACACCTTTCTCTAACCTAATGACTACACATTCCATAAGGCAAGAAGTGAGAAAGACCTTGGTTAAGTTCCCACGTAAACAACAGTCTTTTGAACAACTAAAAGATTAGTATCATGGCAGAGCAAGGCCCCAATTCTAGAAGGTCAATTTTGGCTTCCCATGATTAATTTATGTTCTTTGAGACGATCTTATCGTGGAGCACTCTTTAACAATTGGCTGAATAGCCCAAACTAATACAATTATTAGCATATAGACTCCTTATTTCGAAGTTGTCTCATCAAAAGACAACCTCTCGCAAGAGTAGCTCCTAATATTTTAAGAAAAACACTTCCTTTATGTTTTTTACTTGCTCGAATTTCCATTTGGGTGTTTTTAAATACATACATCCTTATTAGAAGTGTTCTTTGGGACACGTAGGGATGGATCGGAGATCTTTCTTGATAGGTCAGGTTGGGCTAGGTCATATTATTTTTTATAACGGGTCGGGCCAGGCCAACGGCCCATTCCGTCCCTCATGGCCCATTTATGTAAAACATTCTCATTATATTAATTAATTATGAAATCAATTTTATAAATATTAATTATATTACCTAATACAGCATATATTGTAAAATTTTAAATATATAAATATTAATCAAATAACTACCACTAGCCGTTAAAACACTTTAAAAATTTTAATTACTATTTAAAATTTGTTCAAGTTGACATTAGAAAGTATTTAAAGCCCGACTTGTTTTAAGTTTTTCCTTGTCCAACCAGAAAGTGGAGTAACCTTATGAGTTTTACATCTCAAGATGACAAATTACTAAAGCTGCTTATGGGTGGGTTACCTACCAGGCTCAAAAGACGGGCAGGCTTGGACAACAGTTTCAAAAAAAATATAATATTTGGACCTGTACTACTTGTCCTCCAAGTTAAGCGGGCGGGTAGCGGCACAAATGTAATACCGGTGTGTAAACCCGTCTGCCTACTTATTTAATAGATATACAATTTTCTAAAATATATTATATGTGATTAATTGTTTCTATGCTTTTGCTTCAGATCACAAGTAGGCATCTTTATTTTCATGCTTAGATGTACTTTTCTTAGGTGCAAAAAATCTTTGAACTCACAAGACACAACATACTAAAGCTTTAATCCAAACAATACGAAAAGTCGTTAGTTATAAACTAACAATATATAAGAACATAAATATGTAAATTAGTTTTTTACTTAATTATAAATTAAAAATTCGTTTGTCTACGAATCCTGCCTGCTAAGAAAGAGGATGGGGACTATTAATATTTTGGGCCCGCAGGCAGGATTTTAGGGCCAGGTTTGGTCTGCATCCAAATCCACCCACGAATACCTTGACAAATTATCATTCACAAAGAAACAACAAAGATCAACATTGTTGCCCTTTTGTTGAGCAACATTTCTCATAACTTCTTTGGCTTTGGAAAATTTAGCCTTCAACGCGTCTAGCGTATTAACAAATGCAAAACCTTAGTTTGGTCCATCTCCAACAATATACCAGTATAAAATCAACCCATTCAAACAAACCATGTCTTAATTCAAGGACTCTTTGTTGTAAATCACAAATTATCGTTCAATGTTGTGATTTCGCTTTCTTTACGTTGTGTCAAGCTCCAAATCTCACCTTAATGGAGGTGAGTTCAATCACCTCGTTGCTTACTATTTGGCTTGCACATTTGAGAATGAAGTTATGAATGCAAAGAAGTATGGGTGCATATGCTTTGGATCACTCAATGAAGTGATAGACGAGGATGATTTAGAATGCCTTAATGAAGGGAAGGCACGAAGATTGGGAGGATTTGAAGACCACTCGACCAGTATTTGCTACAATCCAGTAGGTTCTATGAATCCGCTCACCTGGTGGAGCATGGCCCGCTCGATCGAGCAACTTTCAGTGCCCAAAACAGAATGTTTCTATTTTATGCGGGTTTTCTTGTAGGCTTTCAAATATGACATGGGACTATATAATGGATCTTAGGGATTCATTAGGGTTCAATAGAGTGCCTAATACTCAGAATCAACTATCATTTTAACTAAGAGAGTTCATTCTACTTGCATTAGGGCATTTGAGAGAGATTGACATCAAAGGTTCAATCTTTACTTTGAGAGGTTGTTCTCAAAGGTTGTGTGAGTTGAGTCATTAATATATTGTTGAGTATATTAATGATAAGATACTTCTTTTGAGGGAGAGGTATCCTTAAAGATACCTCATATATCTTGTGTTTTGTGTTCTCTATTGTTGTGCTCAGTTTTTGTTGCTTTCTTTGTGCTTTCTTTTTTCTTGTTTGTTATTCATCATTGTCATACCCTATTCATCTTTGTGCTTTTGGTGAGATTTGTGGGTTGTTTGGTAGGTGAAAGTTAGGGTCTTTGGTGAAGAAACAAGATGGCAAAGTTTTATATTCCATTGTTTGATAGAAAATGAATTTTTCAGTGTGGAGAAGCACCGTAGAAGACTTGTTGGTGCAACAAGGGATTGATGATGCTCTTGAGAGATCCAAGCCAACATCAATGGATGAAGGGAAGTGAGTGGCTATGAAGAAGAAGGTGGTGAGCACTATTAGGCTTGCCGTTGCACCCAAAATCAAGTATAATTACTTGAAGGAGACTGACCCTGGTGTGTTGTTGGAGAAACCTCAAGCGGTGTATGCTTCTAAAAATCTCTTACCAACAAATTTTGCTCGAGATGGGAGTTGTATCAACTCATGAAGGAGGATAATACAAGTATGCAAGATAATATCAACAAATTAACCAATTTGTGTGCCAATTGTTGAATGCCGATGAGAAGCTTTCTGATGAGGGGAAAGCCTTACTACTCTTGGCTTCACTTCCTAAGAGCTATAAGAATATAGTTCAAACGTTGCTCCATGGGAGAGAATCTATCACACTCGATCAAGCATTTGTGGCGTTGAGAGAGAATGATAGGTTTTTAGAGAAACATGATGGGGAAGACAAGTAGGGGAGTAGTGAGGCACTATTTGGTGAGGGTTCAAGAGGGAGAGCAAAGGACAAGGGTTATCAAGCTAGGGGGAATTCTCAAGGGAGAAATGACTATAGTAACGAGGAGTGTTACTATTGTAAAAAGAAGGGGCACATTCAAATGATGTGTAAGGAGATGAAGGAAGACCTCAAGAGATGAAAGACTTGAGGGTTGGAAGAAGAGATGGTGAAAGTAGCGGGGATGCCGCTCTAGGCTTTGTGGATGATGATGACTATGATGGTGCGCTTCTTATTGATGGGGGAGTGACTCATAATAAGAAATGGGCGATTAACGCCGGTTGTTCATTCCATATATGTTGTGAGAAAGAGAAGTTTGCTAAGCTTAGCTATGTTGATGAAGGCCTTTTCACTTTGCCAAATGATGAGAGGGTGAAGGTGGAGGGTATTAGTGAGGTTGTGATTATGACACGTAATGGTGTCAAGAGAAGGCTAGGTGGTGTGAGGTATGTTCCCAAGCTTGAGAGGAACCTCATCTCACTTGGTAGATTGGAGTCAAAGGTATGCACCTTCAAAGCTAGTGATGGGTTCTTGAAGGTCATTAAGGAGAGCATGGTGCTCATGAGAGGGAGAAGGAGTGAAAGCAACTTGTATGTGTTACAAGTTGATGGTGGTTGCCTAGGCCACATGGATGATTGCAAGTCACCCAAGAAGGTGACATTTGATGATGATGAAAGATTTGAGCTTGAGGGGGAGATTGTTGTGTCAAGCTCCAAATCTCACCTTGATGGAGGTGAGTTCGATCACCTCGTTGCTTACTCTTTGTCTTACACGTTTGAGAATGAAGTTATGAGTGCAAAGAAGTATGAGAGCATATACTTTGGGTCACTCAATGAAATGATAAATGAGGATGATTTAGAGTGCCTTAACGAAAGGAAGGCACGAAGATTGGAAGGATTTGAAGACCACTCGACCAGTCGAGCAAGAGTAGCTCCGTCAAGCCAAGTCTCTACTACTTCATCCGCTCTCCTGGTGGAGCTTGGCCTGCTCGATCGAGCGACTTCTAGCGTCCAAAACAGAATGTTTCTATTTTATGCGGGTTTTCTTGTGGGCTTTTGAGGGGTTGTCTTAAGGCTCCCAAATATGACATGGGATTATATAATGGATCTTAGGGATTCATTAGGGTTTAAGAGAGAGCCTAATACTTAGAATCAACTATGGTTTTAGCCAAGAGAGTTCATTCTACTTGCATTAAGGCAATTGAGAGAGATTGACATTAAAGGTTCAATCTTTACTTTGAGAGGTTGTTCTCAAAGGTTGTGTGAGTTACGTCATTAATGTATTGTTGATTATATTAATAATAAGATACTTGTTTTCAGAGGGAGGTATCCTTAGATACTTCATATATTTTGTGTTTTGTGTTTTCCATTGTTGTGCTCTATTTTTGGTGCTTTCTTTGTGCTTTCTTTTCTCTTGTTTGTTCTTCACCATTATCATAACCCATTCACAACACTTTAGAATTTTCTTGTTAATCAGAAATAAAGGTGTAATAAAATATAAAGTCGACATGTTAAAAACCTGTGCCGACCTGCTAATTTTTAAAACCGTTCTAACTCGTTAAAAGTCCGACCCTTTTAAAAAAAGACAATTTTTTATTAAGACTGTCATATCGTGAGACGGCTTAATATGGGCTGGCCCAATATTTAATTTTAAAAAACCTAAAAAAACAACTCGTCTTATATGAGACTGTCTCAACATGGGACGGGCCCATATATTAGCTTATTTCTTTAATTAATTACTTTAAAATCATAAGTGATCGTTTTAAGATTATAAGTAATAACTCTAAAATTATAAAAAAATAACTATTTTAAAATTATAAATGACCACTTTAAGACAGAATGTGTGTATTGGGTCAGCCCAATAAAGATGGTCTCACCGTGAGACCGTCTCATTTAAGAATTAGTGAAAAAAACACTATTTTTGATTTACTTAATTGAATTATTTTTGAAAAAGGACATTAATTGGGCTATTTGTATGAACCCCTCTCACCATAAGATGGTCTCATAATTAACGGACTTGACCCTGTTATGATGGGCCGGATCACATGCTTTTAATAGGCTCCTAGCATTAATTAAATGCTCCCCCTATAAAAAAAAAAAAGAAAACGCACTCATTTACTTCTTTAACATCAATTATGTATTTCTTACATATTTAATATCCTCACTTCAATAATTTGATCCCCACTGTTTTCCACCATCTTTTCATTCTCCAACTTTTCTAATTATTTAAATATTCTATACTTAAATTGAAAAATTAATCATTTTCTCAGATCCTCCCTCTAATTCAACATTAACGTCTCATTTGCTTTATGCACTTATTCAATCCTTAATATCTCTAATATTGCATTATTAAAAATTATGAAAAGTTAATATAAATAATCCTTGCATTGAAACGAATCAAACAAGATCCCACATGACTATGTTTTAACTTGTAGATTAATAATAAAATACAAATTTAGAGTAAGAGATGGACAGTGTCCAAAAAGCAAAGAAAATGTTAGTGTTAAATTGGAGGGAGTATACTAGTACTAACAAGTGTTAAATTGAAAAACTAGTCATTTTCTCACACTTATTTTGTGTGTACTTTCTCTATATAATGTATCTAAAAAATAGTACTCCTTGAAAATTTAGAAAGTGTTAAAACTTAGAGAGATAAGGAGGAAATAGAATGAGTAAAAGTTAGAAGATAGAGATGTTTTTATTCATTGGTGTGATTTTTTACATTAGTGAACTTCCATATTTATATGCAAGTTCAACTACAATTACATTGAATGCATTCACATTAGGGTAAATTCATTAATTACCTTTCACACTATATTCATTAATTACCTTTCACACTATATTTCAACACTCCCCCTTGAATTCACATTCTAATTATGTAAAAAAGAGTAAAATATTATTACAATATTTCTATTTAATACTGCCTCATTAAAAACCTTGTCAGGAAAAACCCAATGGGATAAAAACATGAACGAAGGGAAAAAGAGTGCAGTAAATATGATTCTCCCCCTGAGTTCAACAAATATCTCGTAGATGACACATTCCAATTTTATATACAAGTTGCTCGAATCTCTTTGTTGGAAGGGACTTTGTGAATTGATCTATAAGATTTTCACGTGATTGAATTTGTTTGACTTTTATTATTTCGTACTTCTGGAGGTCATGTGCAAAGAAAAAGTTTAGTGCTATGTGTTTGGTTCTATCCCCTTTTATGAAGCCTTCACTAACTTGTTCAATACAACCGATATTATCTTCAAAAATTACAGTTAGAGAATTTATTATTGAGTTTATCCCACATTCTTCTTGAATGTGACCAATTACGGACCTTAAACAAACGAATTCTCTACTTGTTTCATAAAGGGCGATCAATACTGCATGATTTGATGATGTAGCTGTCAGTGTCTGTTTCGTGGATCTCCAAGATATTGGGTACCTCCATATGTGAATACATATCCATTTTTTGATTTAGCCTTATGGGGGTCTAATAAGTATCCAGCATCTGAATATCCAACAAGAGTAGCAACTTGCTTTGATCTATAAAATAGTCCAAGATCTTTAGTTCCTCGAACGTAGCGCAACAAATATTTTATCCCATTCCAATGTCTCTTTGTTGGTGAATTGCTATATCTAGCTAATAAATTAACAGCAAAAGCAATAACAGGTCTCGTATTATTAGCTAGATACATCAGAGCTCCAATTGCGCTTAAATATGGCACTTCAGGGCCAAGAATCTCCTCGTCTTCTTCACAAGGTCGAAATGGATCATCTTTTGGTTTTAATGATCGCACTATCATTGGAGAGCTCAGCGGATGAGCTTTGTCCATATGAAATCTTTTTAGGACTTTTTCTGTATAGTTGGATTGGTGTACAAAGATTCCACCCCTTAAGTGCTCTATTTGTAATCCAAGGCAAAACTTTGTTTTCCCAAGATCTTTCATTTCGAATTCTTTCATCAAATATTTTGCAGTTTGTTCAAGCTCTTTGAGAGTTCTAATGATATTTAAATCATCAAAACATAAACTGCAATTATAGAAAATCCTGATTAAGTTCGTTTAATAAATACACAAGGACTGATTTGATCATTTATGAATCCTTCTTTCAGGAGATATTCACTAAGACGGTTATACCACATTCTTCCAGATTGTTTTAGTCCATAAAGTGACCTTTTCAGCTTTATGAAAAACATTTCTCGTGATTTGTGGTTTTCTGGCAACTTAAGTCCTTCAGGGACTTTCATATAAATGTCTGTATCAAGTGAACCATATAAATATGCGGTCACAACATCCATAAGTCGCATTTGCAAACTGTTTGAGACAGTTAGACTTATCAACAATCTTAATGTAGTCGCATCTACTATTGGAGAATACGTCTCTTCATAATTAATCCCTGGTCATTGGGAAAAACCTTGTGCTACAAGTCGTGCCTTATATGTAACCACTTCATTTATCTCATTTCTTTTTCTTACAAACACCCATTTATAGCCGACCGGTTTTATACTATATGGTGTTTGGGTAATTTGTCCAAAAACTTCTCGTTTCTTAAGTGACTTTAATTCCGCTTGAATAGCATCTTTCCATTTTGGCCAATCATTCCTATGCCGACATTCTTGTATCGTTCTTAGTTCTATATCATTTTCATCAAGTGTTATTTCGGTAGCGATTGAATGAGCAAGTGCATCATTAACAATAACATTCTTTCGATTTATTTGTCTTTTAGTTGAAATGTAATTAATCGAAATTTTATTGTTATCTTTGATATCATTATTTTCTTCTTCTCTGAGATTTTCATCCTCATCTTCAAAACTTCTTTCTTTACAATTCATTGAAGAAGTAATATTGATAACATTTGCCATTTCATTCAACCTTTTGGATTTTCTTTGTTTCAAATCCTTTGAACCAAGTGGTCTTCCACGCTTCGGGCGTGCAATAGATTCATTTTCGGTGGCTTTGTTATCAGTGGGAATTTCAATTCGTGCCGGAATATTTGCCGCAGGAATATATGATTTTGTCACTTGCTTTGTTTCTAGAAATGCATCAGGTAATCTGTTTGCAATATATTGATTATGGACAATTAGTCTAACTTCTTGTTCAGAAGCATTCGTTTTTGGATCATATATTTTCAAATGTAATGCATTCCATGTGAGATCTATTTCCTTCTTATTTGGGTCCACTTTCTCTCCCCCTAAGGATGGGAATATTGTCTCATTAAAATGACAATCTGCAAATCTAGCATTAAATAAATCACCAGTCATTGGTTCTAAATATTTGATAATTGACGGGCATTCAAATCCAACATAAATTCCCATCCTTCTTTGTGGACCCATTTTTGTACGTTGGGGTGGTGTAATAGGGACATATACTGCACATTCAAATATTTTCAAGTGTGATATATTTGGTTCTCGACCATGCACTAATTGCTGTGGTGAATATTTATGATAAGCACTTGGTCTCAATCTTATCAATGACGATGCGTGTATTATTGCATGGCCCCATGCAAATGATGGCAATTCGACCTCATTAATAATGGTCTTACTATTAATTGGAGTCTTTTAATCAATGATTCAGCCAGACCATTTTGAGTATGAACATGAGCTACTGGATGTTCTACGTCAATTCCAATTGACGTACAATAATCAATAAAAGTTTCAGATGTAAAATTCTCCGGCATTGTCAAGCCTTATTCGCTTAATTGTATAATCTAGAAATTGATTTCTCAATCGAATGATTTGAGCAAGTAATTTCGCAAATGCCACATTTCTAGTTTGTAGGAGACTTACATGTACCCATCGTGTTGAGGCATCAATCAATACCATAAAATATCTAAATGGCCCAGAAGTAGGATTAAATGACCCACATATATCTCCATGAATTCTTTCCAGAAATTTAGGAGTTTCAGTTGCAATTTTATTTAAAGATGGTCTAATTATCAATTTGCCTTGTGAGCATATAGAACATGATAATTCATTTGGTTGGAAAATTCTAATTTCTTCATTGAATGCCCAATTGAATTTTCAATAATTTTTTGCATCATTCCCACAACAAGTGACCCAATCGGTCATGCCATAAATTCATCATTTCTTTATTATCTAACTTCTGGTTAGACACCATGTTTATCTCAACAGGTTTTATATTAATGCGATATAATCTCGATGAGTATGCTGGTAATTTTTCATGAATGCTTTTCTTGCCGCATTTTTCAAATGTGACACATAAATATTCAGTATGATTTTCAGTCATTGTTTCTAAATGATAACCATTTTGGCGTACATCTTTAAAACTTATGAGATATCGTCGAGATTTACTCGAATATAAAGCATCATTAATTACTAGTTTTGTCCCATCAGGAAGTATTATTTGAGCTTTTCTATATCCTTCTATTAGTGTAGTAGTTCCAGAGATTGTGGTGACATCTGTTTTCACCATCTTCAACTCAGAAAAATATTTTTTGTTCTTTAGGATAGTGTGAGTTGTTCCACTATCTAGGAGGCATTGATATTTGAATCCATTTTTTTCAAACTGATCAATATCTTCATATTAAATAAATAGATAGTTAAAATAAAATTTCATTAACATTAGATGATATCAATACATAAAAAGGAGATTGCATATAAAAAAAAGGAAATACAACTAAATAAGCACCACAATATTGTTAAGAAAAATTCAAATATCTTCGTCGTATTCTTTATCATTTTCATCGCCATCTAAATAGAAGTCTGAAAGGTCAAGATTAGGCATTGACGTGCTTGCTTTATTATAAGGATCGACATTAGGCATTGAAGTGCTTGCTTCATTAAAGTTTGCTTCCACACCTTTACCCTTTTTTCTTTTGGGAAGCTAAATACAACTCCACCAAATGTTTGGCAGTACGACATGTACGTGCCCAATGCCCCGTCATGCCACATTTGTAACAAATATTTTCTTTTCCTTCTTGATGACTATTTTTATTTTGATATCCAACTTGTTTTCCCCTTCGAGAATTATTATTGTAATGACCATTTTGGCAATTTTGGGGAAAGTGGCCTCTACCAAATCCTTGAAACTTTCTACCATGTCCATTAAAATTTCCACGACCTTGTCCTAATCCTCTTCCTTGGGAATTTCCGCGTCCTCTACCACGATTATTATAATTTCCACGGCCTTTATTTTCAACAACATGTGCTTTAGGCACATGTGTTTTAGTAGAGTGTGTCTCACGGATAGTTTGAGATCCAATAGGTCTCATATTATGATTTTTCCAGACAAGATCATTATGTTGTTCAGCCAGTGAAAGTACTACACTCAGATATGAATATCTTTTGAAATTTTTTTCCCTATATTGTTATTGCAGAATAATGTTTGATAAATGAAAAGTAGATGATGTGAGTTCAATCATTTCTGCATCAGTCACCGGGTGCTCAACAATATTTCAACATTGATGCAATTCGGTATAATGTTGAATTGTACTCACTGAGAGTCTTAAAATCAGAAAATCATAAATTCTTCCACTCATGGCTAGCTTGTGGAAGAAGCACCCTTTTGTGGTGATTAAATCTTTCAACAAGAAAGTACCACAATGTTTTGGGATCTTTTATGAATAAATTTTCGGATTTAAGGCTATCATGAATATGATGCCTCAAGAGGAGTAAGGCTTTGCCCTTTTCTTGATTTGTAGCTACCTTTATTTTAATAGCTTGAGTTCCCTCTATTGGATCCTTTTCTTTTACTTTCAATACAGTATGTTCAAGTCCTTGAGCTTCTAAGTTCATGATGGCATCTTCTTTCCATTCTAAGAATTTTTGTCCAATTAAGTCTAGTATGTTGAATAGTCTTTTGGTAATTTATGCCATACTTGCTACATAATATATATACTTGTTTTGTAAGTATATGACAATGCAATAATTCTTATATTTTCAAAATAATAAACCATTAGAAAAATTATGATGTTTTAATTTCATAATCTTCTTCCCCTTGGTTTGTTATGAATTTGTTGTAGATAATAAATTTATGAATAAATCAAGAACAAGAGAAATAATAATAATAATAATAATAATAATAATAATAATAATAATAATAATAATAACAAGGAGAAGAACGAAAAAAAAATTAAAGACAATAAATGCTAAAGAGGGTAAAAAAATAGCATTTACATAATATATTAGTATAATTTATCATACAAAATGCACTAACAAACAAAAGAAAATATGACAAAAAAATCATGTGCATTTTGTTTCTTCTTCTTCAAAATAAATTAGTTCTTCATAATTATTATAATTCCTAATGCTACAAGAAGGACCACCAAATCCATAATTAAGGAGATATATAATTTGAGTTTGGCAAAATTATCTTCAAATCTAAAAGTATGGGAAGAGGAAGAAGATGGATTGTTTTTGTGATGTTGGTACATTGTCGATGGAAGGAAGAAGGAGAAGGAGGGTTTTTGATGTAAAGAGTAAAGTTGAAAGGATAAGGGGTATGAGGTAAAAAAATTGGGGTAATCCGATTTTATAGATGGTTATCCCAAATTGTACAATATACCGTATTATTTATGTATACTTAAAAGAAATACGTAAAGTAAAAGGTAAAAAAATGCACATGGATATAAATGCAAATACTGCAAATAAAAAAATGCACTTATAAATATATGAGAATAAAAAAATAATGCTAATCGTCCATTTAGGCGGTAAAGGAAAAACAATTAGCCAACCATATAGGCGGTTTAAAGAGTAACAAAAGAAATAAATAATACTAACCGTCCATTAAGGAGGTAAAAGAAAAAAACAATTAGCCAGCCATATAGGCGGTATAAAATAAAATAATAACAAAAGCATTAAAGTGTTCTTGTCATCCGTAAAGGTGACGTATTTGTCCAATAAATTATTTTATGGGTCATTTAAATTTATCTTGTAACGTTTAGTACTTGTTTCTCCCTCATCATCTTTGGTTCTTTTATTACTTGTTGAGTGTTTATTTTCAGTTGATGTTGTCGAGGCATTATTAGTTGGTTGTATTGATGAATTATTTGTTGGTCGTACTGGTGGAATATTAGTCGGTGGAACTAGTGGATTATTAGTTGGTCATACATGTGAATTACGAGTTGGTGGTATTGGTAGACCATTAGTATTATTGGGATTATTATGTCGGAGCTGATTTAAATCAGTCCTTGCTGGGTTTGTCCTGAAGGGTATGGAATTATGCTCAATTATAAAATATAAAAATGTGTTGAAAACATCTTGTATGACGATGTTGATACCATTTGATTGTTGGTCTATTTGTGGTTACTGATGAAGAAAAATGCTTAATTAGGTTTTAAAAATATTACCTTCTTGATTATTAAGGGTAGAGCTGGTACTGATAACGTGTTAAAACTTAGAGAGATAAGGAGGAAATAGAATGAGTAAAAGTTAGAAGATGGAGATGTTTTTACTCATTGGTGTGATTTTTTACATTGGTGAACTTCCATATTTATAGGCAAATTCATCTCCAATTACATTTAATGCATTCACATTAGGGTAAATTCATTAATTACCTTTCACACTATATTCATTAATTACCTTTCACACTATATTTCAACAGAGAGTAAATTTCAACGTAAAATTGACAGGCAACAACTTTTGCTTTTTTTTTGTTTTGTTTTTTTTCCAACTATGTAAATGGTACTTTGTAAACACTATTTATATTTACTTTTAATTTGTATTATGTTCTTAGTTTATAAGTTTAATTATAGTTAAAATTTTGTTTGTTCGTCTCAATGTGAAGGTTATTAATATAAACTTTTTATCTAATTTTTAATTAAAGATATTATGTATTGAATTAGTTGGCAAACATGAAAAAAAAGATAAACATTAATTTTGAATTGCAGCAGGGAGTATATAATACTCCCTTCTATTTAACTCATGTGTCTCATTTTAGTTTTTAGCAATTTTTAGGTGATCAAAATTGAAACTATATGGGAAGAAGAAAGAGTGCATTATCTTTCAATTTGATACGGGTAAAGTGAAAATAGTAAGTGTAAAGATGTGAAAATTTTAAGTTTTATTAAGGGTAAATTGATAAAGTTAACATATCTAAAATTGAAATGAAATATTTAGACTGATTTGATCCAATAAGAAAATAAGACACTTACGAATAATAATCCCTCCTATTCGCCCAATGTGTCTCATCTGACATTTCACTATTTTTTAGATGGTTAAATAAAACCACATTTGAAAGAAAAGTGTTTAATATGCATAAAGTAGAATTAAAAGGTGTGAAAAAAGTAGGTTTAATAAGAATAAATTAATAAAGTGAACACTTTTAAAATAAAAATAAGACATTTAAGGTGATTTGACCAAATAAGAAAATGAAACACTTAAAGTGAATAGAAGGGAGTAATAATAATAATAATAATAATAATAATAATAATAATAATAATAATAATATAGAGTAGCTAGATAATGAATGAAGAGTAGGTAATAATAACCTGAAGTTGTTTGGATGTGCGAAGAAACCAAGACTGCTGAGAAGGTTGAATCCACTCATATCCAACGTAGTAAAAAGGAGTGAAACTGTAAGTGTAATCACCACTATCAAGAAGATAAAGGTTGAGTACAGATTTGTTCTGTAAAGAGGAACCTTCTACTCCACCAACCTCCAAGTTATAGTTACCCCAACCCCAAATACTCTCTCCTTCTTCAAGATTTGCTGGGTTTTTCAGTGACAATGTGTTTTTCATACCTACTATGTATTCCATTACAACTTCTCTTGAAAGTCCAGTTTGTAGATAGTTTACATCATGGTTCCCTAATATTGCAGTCCATGGTTTGTTTGACTCAATTGCTGGCCCAAACATTTCGTCCATGGATCTATTGTAGTTATAGCAGTCTATTGTATGCACGTTGTCACCTGCACATCCAATTCAAATAAATACAACTATTAGGCTGTGACAATTATAATCACTGCGTTAGCACACTTGTGTCGAGGCACCCACAGGCTCAAGCCTCCAAATTCATGATTAATGAGCATTAACTTGCGTACATGCTTAATTGTTAGAATTAGTGTTCAAAATTAGAAACTAATTAGTAACTTCAATTTGAAGTTCTTATTAATACCTTAAAATTAGTTTTAAATCGTTATTTTGCAGAGTTTCTTTAATGGATAATTTAATTGCTAGAAATATAAGAGTTAGTTAGTGGATTATGTTTACCCAATATTTAAAGTTAATTTCCTTTAGTTAATATAGTTTTATAACTTGGTAAGTCTATAAAAAAGTTATTTCTGTTGAATTAATTATAATAGTTTTACTTTTATAATTATACCATATTTACTTCCTTTTAATCTTTTTCCTAATAAGACATTGAACCTTTTTCCTAAAATTATATAGTAGAATACTATTAAATTTGCAAGTTTATAATCCACTATTTTAATAATATAACATGTAAAATATATCGACAACAATCAGTTCATCATGATTATTATGATAAGACCATTATACACAGAAAAAAAAAAAGAAAAATAATAAGTTACCAGTGAAAACAATGAGGTCAGGGTTCTCAGCAGCAATAAAACGACGGAGATAATCAGTGGTATTAAGATCAGAGCAAGATTCCAATTGAGAAGGTAAGACATCAGTACAAGGAGTATCCTTGCCATTAGCGTAGTGGGAATCTGAGATTTGTAGAATCTTAAACTCTCCATTAGAGTTGAATCTTAATTTGCCCTCATATCTTGCTGACCCTGTTCCAACTACTACTATTAGGAGTACTACTATTAAACGCACACTAAATTCTTGTGGCTTCCAACTTCTTGAACAACAACATAGAAAGCCTGACCTCATCATTTTTTTATTCAATGATTTTCTTTGAAAGCTCAGATAGTCTGAACTGTACTTAACCAACTACATATATTCTGGTATGAAGTATTAATCTCAAAACAATAACTCTTTAATTTGCGTTAATCGTCCCACGAAAGTATATATCACTGTCACGTCACGTGTTGTTAAACCCAATTCTTATATTCCGCCACCCTTTTTATTTTATCGCCACCCCCCTGAGTAAATTACCATTTTACCTTTACTTTATAAAAAATTAACAACATTACTATTAAGGGTAAAATTCCTATATATACCACACTCCACCTAAAATTATTCTCACTACTACTAAATACAACTCACTAGAGCTATACTCAGTTTCCATTTAGAAACACAGGATTTGCACCCGTGCTGCACGAGGCACCAAGAAAAACAAAGTAGTCCCCAACTTTATTGGTTTTGCTTTTTATTTTTTATACTCCCCTCAAATTTGAGTTATGATATTTTATTTGTTTTTTCCAAGTTTGTTAATATACTAATTTAATTTATAGTATTACTGATTATAAATAATTAAAAATTATAAAATATTGATTTAATAATTTTTGTGTTGAGACGAATCATATAAGACCTCACTTAATTATATTTCAATTTATAAATTAAGAATTAAATATCAATTAAGAGTGAAATGTACATAGTGTTAAAAATAAAAATGAGACATTAATTCCGAATTCAAAAGAATACATGTATTTTTGATCCGTTTAATGAGATTCGCTTTATTTTATTTTCTAATTGTGACTCAAATTCTTTGTTTAATTCTCATAAATACATTCAACATACATTTCAAATCATTTATATACTTCTATGTCTAACGCTTCTCCATAAAAGACATTTTTTATTCACTTATATTTAGTTGAGACGGTCTATAATATAGACCTCTCAATATATGGGCTGACCCATATTTCAAATTTTAAAAAAAATTAACAAAAATAAAATGAAAACTGATTCTGATGAGCGGTTTCTTAATCACTCCTCAATAACTTTTCAACTTCCATCTCCCTAAATGTATGAATATATAACTACAAATGTTTTTATTACAATTCTCCAAAAATTAACCGCAGTTGTGTTCTTCAACATTACTATTTACCATCATTAATGAACCTTAATTTTTTTTTAAAAAAAATTTAGAAGAACCACAATAGTTTTTATTACCTTCCCCAAATAGTATACATTGTTATCTTCTTCAAAATTATTGTTTTTCACCATTGATGAAGCTTAATTTAAAAAATCCCACAGTCGAATTCAAACACTAAATTTTCCATTATATTATGAAAAACCGATTTTTTTCATTTTCAAGGGATAAATTAACGTGGGAAAGAGACAGTTAATGAATAGACTTTTTATATTCTCGAATATAATACACGCGCGTGGAAAGAAAGCAGCGATTTATTTTAAGAAAGCAGCAGTTTTTTTAAAAAAAAGAATTTAAAAAGGAGATGTAGGCCGAGCTATTTCGCTATACTATAGACGGTCTGAGAAGATCTGTATCCTTTTTCCTTACAACTCTCATCTTTTAACAAATGCTATAAGAGAGAGGGAGTAACTTACAAACTTAGACCAATACAATTAATTTAGAAGTACTTAACATTAATTTGGAGTGTATATAAACCACTCAGAACCAGTTGACCATTAATTTTGGATCATTTAAATTAGAACTGTTAAATTGTGTCTCCACCTAAAAATTTGAATCAGAATCTAAGTTAACCAATTTAAAAGTGTATTTTTTTGGTTTGTTGAATCGGTATGATTGGAATTGAAGTTGCACTTAAATTGGTTGATAAATGAGAATGGTATAATTGAATATAAATTGCAACCGATTGTAATAATCTATATATATTCTTTGGATTTTGACTGTTAGCTATAATTCCTGTAGTAATTAATGTTTGCTGACTGGTCTTATTTGGTATAAATACTTCTCAACGTATAATGTAAAATGAACATAATTAAGTGAGATCTTGTTTGATTTGTCTAAATATATTTTTTATGATATGAAATTAAAAATATCAAAGATTAAATTGTGCAATTGATAGAGTGAAAAAAAAAATTTGCAATATAAAAACCAGAGGAAATATAACCGTTATTAGAGTTTAAACTTAGTAGTGACTGAACTAAGGTATATCCAATATGGATTATGCACAAATCCATGGCAAACCATGCAAAACCCACTTAACATGAACCGAATTTAAGTGATTTTTGTAAATTCGAACCAATTATTAATCAAATTGACCCGATAACTTGAATGACACACACTAAAATTGACAAATACCCTAAAAATCTAACTGAGCTGAATAACTCTCGTAAAAATTGACTCGATAAAATTTTAACTGATGCTAATATATCATGTAGAAAAATACGAATATTTATTATAAGTATAATGAAATGAAAGAATAATAATACTATTAAAAAACTTAAATAATGAATAAAGAAGGATCTCAAAATTTCCTGCATGCAGCAAAGGCTCAAGGTGTTTGACAACACGTGACGTGACACTACCATGCGGCGGTTTCCAAGTGCACACACGTCCTTATCACTCGTAAATCGTCACCTGTATCGGTATTCTCATATCTTATTTACAAGTTATAAAGACTATTTTTAATTAGACCAATTTATTATATATTTTTTAAAATATTATAAATATGCATTAAGAATAATATAAGTAGATAATTAAAATATTAAAAGTAGAAATTAAAGATACAATAAGTAAGCATTAAGAATAATATAAGTTGACACTAAAAATACGATAAATAAATATTAATTTTTAATGGGGTAAATTTAAAATACGTCTCTGTGTCCAAACTAGTTGAATCTTATCATCACTTTGCTTCCAATTTCTACAATGTCTTTTATCATATGTGTAATTCTTTTAAGAAACTGGGTTGACAAGATAGAATGAAAATTAATTCATTTTAAAGTATTACTAAGTGTCTCATTTACTTTATGTACTTTATTCAATACACTTATTTAATTCTTAATATATCTAATTCTGTATAATTAAAAATTATAAAAAAAATTGATATTAATAAACTTTATATTAAAACGAATTTAATAAGATCATACATGACTATGTTTTAACTTATAAAATAAATAATAAAACATAATTTAATAGTGATAATTGAATAGTGTCGAAAAAGTAAATGAAACACCTAAGTTGAATATGAGGTAGTATCATAAAGTAATTTGTAAATAGCAACCTTCAAGTTTAGAGCTTTTGTGAGTTTACTGTCTCAATGGATTTTTTTTTTTAATAATTGCCACTAAAGTATCAAATTGTACACCATTCAAGCTAAGTAATCGTTAACCAACCCAAATGTCCTTTGACCAGTCTAAATAATCGTTGACCATTAGTCCATTACTAATTATCTTTGACATTTGTTGACCATCCCTGATCACTTCTAACTTTTCTAATTACCCATAATACCCATGTGTTTTAGCACTTTAACATCGTTTTTACCTATCCTCATGATATCTGTAACAGACTAGAAATTCTTAATTTTAATCTTCCGATTAATTATTCTGAATTTTCAATTCAAATCTCTAATCCTTTGATTATCCATTTCAAACCATCTTTAATTCCTAAATCTTTTTCGATTTTGTAATTTTTTTCGAATATTAAACTTTAAAATAGTATTTTGTTTAAAATCTTTTTATAAGCACTAAAATATTATTTTATTATTTTATAGTAAGAAAAGTAAAATTTTATTATTATATTCACGGTTTTGTAAAACGTTACTTTTTAAACTAACATTACTACTTATTATTTTAACCTTATAATTTTGATATAATTATTTTATACATAAAAATGAGTCGTATTTTTATTATGAACATTAAGTATAGTTTAAGCAAAATTTTAAATAAACTACATATTTTCATGATCAAACTTACCCATTATTTTAAAGTATATTCACTTGTACATACTAGAACAAAATTTTGATAAACCAAAATCCTTTCTATGTTAACCCATGATGTTCATCACTTACACAAGCTATCACCATTTCCTTACACAAGATAACATTCTTCTACACTCCAAACTCTTACACATTCACTTACACACTACAACTCTTACACATTCAGTTACACACTCTAAATCACTTACACAAGTTAACCTTTTTCTATACTCCTAACACTTTTTTTCATACAATCTAATGAACTACAAAGTTGCCCAAACCCATTATTGAATACCCCCTTAGCCATGAGATCACTTACACCACCATCATCAAATCTTTCTAACATTCTTTCTTATATTTTCACTTCATTAAAATCTTACTACATTAATACCTTTATTAATTGAAGAAATTAAAGAGCATGGAGCATAGAACACTCTTTATTTAGCTTAAATCATCATCATTATTTTGGGAGTTGGATTAATTATCTTTGGAGCATTATTATCTATCATGGAGGATCTTATTTCTTATTATTTTCCTAATTAGTACTTAGTACTAATCCTTGGTGTTAGTATGGTATAACTTCTTACCCTACTCTTTTTGTAGAATTTTACATTATGTTTACTTTATAATATGCAAAGTATGAAATATGTTGATATATTTTAGTGGAATTTAGTTTAATGAAATTATAATCAAGATTATATTAAGTATGTGTATGCTAAAAGTATTTTTAATATGTTAATTTAATAATCTTTGAACAAGTTTAGGTAGTTGAGTGCAAAATTATATTTTAGTGATATTAAGTATGATTTATGTTATAAACTAGTGCTAGTATATTTATGAGTTATGTGTTACATTAGAAATGTTATTATATTTAAGAATTTATTTTATGTTAGAATTTTGTATTAATATGTTTATGTCAGCCTTCAAAGTAGTTTATAAGGTAGTAAGTTATTTTATGAACGTAGTTTACTAAGTATGATTATATTAAGAATATTGTTATTATACTTTATTCTGAGATTAAAGTTTATCCTTAAAGTTATAGTAAATTTCTAAGTTATTGTGTAAAGTTTTTATTCTTTTAGTGGTTACGTTAATTATTTAAATCTTGAATTTACTATAATAAATTAAATGAAGTTGTTTTGTTAGTGAAAAAGGCCCCAAAATACTCATAGGCCATTTGACCATTATCATATTAAAAAGAAAAAGAGTTTGATTTATTTTTTTTTATATTATTATAAGCTATTTTGTGATAATATTAGAATAAAATCTTAAAAGTTATTTTTGAGAAAGCTTTATAAGTTATTAAATATTGAAGTGATTTTCTTGAATGTATGAGATTTCATAATTAAAAAAAATAAAATAACTTTTGTGACATTTAATTACTATTTGACCAAAATTTATATAAAAAGATGTAAAAGTATTTTTAGTAAACTTGTTCTTAAACTATGTGTGAAATATTGATTTTTGTGAAATTATAAGTTTTATTTGTTTTATAACTAGAATATTGACATTTGTGAATCTAATAAGTTTACTTGTTTTTCCAAACTTGAAATAATTATTTTTGGTAAACTTGTTGAATTGTAAAAACTTATCCAAAGGTTGCAGTTTAACTTGAATTTTAATTAGAATGTTTGATTTTGTCAGGAGAATAAAGTTTTACTTATTTTACAGTTGGAAATTTTGATTTTTGGAACTTATTCAAGAGAAATAGATTTTAGCAGCTACTTGTGGAAAATACTAATTTGGAGACTATTAATAAAATATTAAGTTATTAGTGTGAATTTAGTGACCTATTAAAATAAAGTTATAAATAAAATTTAATGTGTAAAAATTCAGTGTTGAACATATAAAGACGTAAAGGTAAATTAAACGTTATGATTAAGAATTATATTAAATAAATAAAGTTACCACTTAGGTTGGTCAAATTCAAATTCAAAGTCAACTTGGAGTAATAAAAATGTGATGTACTTGTGTGAAATGTATTGATTGAATGACCCTGATAGTAAGGTAATGTCGAACCATGGACCGGCATGTAAAATCCCGGCATCCGTGTTGGCCGGCACGTAAAATGCGGTGTAAGACAGGGGGTTCGCTACCTATCCTGTAGTGCTCGAGCATAAATATTATATTGGAGGGGTGACGACTCCCACCACAGTTAGGGTTTAGGACTAAAGTTCTCACCTAACCAGACCCTTACATATATCAGGTGTCATATTGATGTGCTTGTTGATCAGTGATAAACTTGATTAACGTTGATGCTATGATGCATGGTACGGTTATGAGTATTAACCAAATGAACTTACTCAAGTGTTAAGATTACCGAATTGTATAAGTGGCAGTAACGTACTTCTGTCAGGATCGAGAATAGTATCTTAATGACTTAAAAGTATGTAACAGAAAAAGAACATGGTAAAAGTATACGGTGATGTCAATTAAGTATAAGTTCGTACTTAAATTATTATTTTGTAAATGTAGCGTATAATTTCCGTATTTTGAGCTGGATAGGAAGTTATGCTCGGCGTTAAGCGCTGACCGATTCAATCGGCTGTCTTCCGTATCATGGATGGCAGCATTTTGCAGGATTTAGTTCAGGTTCCGATCAAGGCCGCAACAATTACTATTTATCGAGAACTTAGCTGCTTTTTGTATCTTTATTGATGACTTGATGATGATGTATTTTTTTTCTTTTTGAGCAAACAATATTTCTTATCAGAGGTAATAATATTTTACTTTTGTTTTAAACAGTTTTAGTTTTATGATTTACAGTTTTTAACAATTCTGCATTTTGAGACTTCCGCAATATTTTTTGTATTAAACATTATTATTAAATGCTAATTATGTATCGAGATTGCCGCTTTTGTTACAATATCTTTTTAAAAAAACGGCCGACGTAATTACCCTTATGCGGTTAATCTTTCGGATATCCGGTCAAAACATGTACTCGCCTAACGTAAACCGAAAAAGATATTTAACATCGTTTTTACCCATCATAACGATAATTTTTCAAAAATCGAATGTCGCGATTATTCTTACAAGGTAACTCTTTTGAAAATTTGGTCGAACCAATTACTTATTACCTATTTTCCGACATGTGGATCAAAAAAAAATATTTAACGTTTTTACATATCATAATGATAATTTTTCAAAAAACGAACGTCGTTATTTTTCTTATTGATTAACTCTTTTGAAAATCCGGTCGAAACAAGTACTTACACCTAATATAGACAGAAATAGATATTTAACGACATTTTTACCCATCATAGATATTTTTTCAAAAAACGGACGTTACGATTATTTTTATGGGGTAACTCTTTTGAAAATGTGGTCGAACCAAGTACTTATTTACCTATTTTATGATACATAGACCGAAATAAATATTTAACATTATTTTTACCCATCATAATGATATTTTTTCAAAAAACAGACATTGCAATTAACCTTAAAGGATAACTCATTCGAAAATTTGGTCGAAACAAATAGTTATTCGTTTATTTTCTGACACATAGACCGAAAAAGATATTTTAATAAAGAGTAATAATATTATTAAAAACTTAATTAAAGAATAAAAAAAGGATCTAAAACTTTCCAGAATCAGCTAGGTGTTTAACAAGGGAGTCGCTAAATTTCGCCACCCCTTTTCATTTTATCGCCACCCCCTGTAAAATTACATTTTTGCCCCTGTATTTAAAAAAATTACAAAATTGCCACTATACTTAAAAATTAATTAATAAATGTAAATCACGCTTAATAACACTAATAAGAATTTAATGCGTAAGATTTGTCTATATATATGGAATTCTGAGATGCGTATGAAGTACGAATTCAAACACGGTACTATCTCTTTAAAAACTGGTACTATCTCTCTAAAAAGTGTTAAAGAAGTGGTAACCCGTAATTGGTTAAATATGGCTAACGAAAGCGATTATGAGTCGGATGCGGTACGTAAAGTTGTCGTTGGAAAATTAAAAAAAAAAAAAGGCGCACAAATCTGGGCGGCTGAACCATGGTTCAGGCGCACAAATCTGGGTGTCTGAACCATGGTTCAGGCGCACCAATCTGGGCGCCTAAACCATGGTTCAGGCGCACAAATCTGGGCGACTGTGAATTTTTTTTTTTTTCCGTATTAATTTTTTTTAAATTATTATTATTATTATTGTTAGTACTATTTTTTATTTTCCGTATTAATTTTTTTTTATTTTCCGTATTAATTTTTATTGTTGATAAATTTAAATTTTTAAGATTTTTTTATTTACGTAATGTTTTTAATTTGTTGTTGTTGTTGTCATTATTATTATTATTATTATTATTATTATTATTATTATTATTGTAGTCATTAATGTACTTAATTTATATTATTTATATTTCAAATTTTCAGGAGTTTGAAAACTTTGGAGACAACGTAGACTACTCCGGTAGCTTTGTTACGGATAGGGAATTTATCTACTTAGATGAGTTACATAGTTGGGCCGATGCGATAGCAATAACAATCGGTTTTCAATTTACACGTGCTTCTTATAAAAAGAAAGAAGGACGTTCTAGAGTTAGTGTCTATTTAAGATGTCACCGCTATGGTAATATTAGGGGTGATGTACATAATCTAGATAATACTGCCCGACCTGGTTCTAAAAGTAGAAGTTGCGGGTGTAAATTTATGATTGTAGGAAGTAGTCGTAAACCACCCGTTCTTGGTGTACAGAGATGGTTATGTAAGGGCAAATAGGATTAATGTAGACATTCGGGAGCACATACGACAGCTTAGTGCAACCGGAATGCAACCGGCCTTTATTATGAATTCTATTAGAGATAATTTTCCTGGTTTTTTTGCTAGTATGAATCAGATATATAATATTAGACAATCAATAAGGAGAGAAGAGATGGAGGGTAGGACTCCCCTTCAACACTGTCTTCATATGGCCACAGAACTTAATTATGTGGTCTGGACAGACTTGGATAACGAAGGGCAATTGAGCAGACTATTAATTGCAAATCCTACCTCTATCCAAATGATACGTACGTGGCCGTATGTTGTGCTGATAGATACAACGTACAAAACGAACAAACAAAAGTGGCCACTATGTGAAGTGATCGGAATGACGCCAACCAATCACAATTTCTTGGTTGCGTTTTGTTTGATGCGAGATGAGGCGGCTGTGTCGTATTCGTGGGTGCTGCAGGGATTGAGAGATATTTTCGGCACTGCTCAGACTCCTAGCGTCATTGTAACCGATCGAGACGAAGGTTTATCTGCAGCTATTCGTGACGTCTTCCCAGGTAAAAAGGCTTTGCTAATTCATTATTGTGGTTATATCTAATGATAAGGTCTTAATTACATTCAATGTTTTTTTTAATGTAGATGTGCGGCATTTGTTATGCATCTGGCATATTGGCAACGACGTTGAGAACATGGTGGACAAGTTGTGTGGCGGCAAGAAAAATCAACAAGGGTAGGTATTCAGGAAAAGTAGATGGAACCCCTTGGTTGAAAGTTCTACGATCGAGGAATATGAAGATAAATGGCAAGTGATCGTCAGTACGTGGTCGGTTAGGAACAAAAAGGTCGTTCGGTATTTGACTGGAACATGGATTCCACTGAGAGAGAAATTTGTCCGTGCGTGGACGAATGATTGTTTACACTTGGGTAACCGGACTACCAGCAGAGTTGAAAGCCAACACTCGTCTTTTAAGTATTACGTTGGTAGCGGTAATAGCTCATTCGATACCCTTTTCAAAAGGGCGCACGCACAGATTACAAATCAGCAAGCTACAATCCGACAAGCGCTACAGGATTCCATGTCTTCTGTACCAAGATCGATGCGACAACATTACTTTAGACCTCTATATCGCCACGTATCTCTCTATGCCTTGGAGCAGCTCCAGCTTGAGTATAACCGCATGTTAGAACTCGGTGATTTTGTGTTTAACAAATGTGGTTGTGTACTTCAACAAACCCATGGATTGCCGTGTGCATGTTATTTACATATGTCCATCGGATCACATGGTGCTTTGTATTTGGATGACATTCATGAATTCTTGAGTACTTTGAGGTACACAGAGGTAGGAGACGAAACCGATGAAGGAGTACGATACCCGAACGCCAATGACAAAGAGTACTTTCAATCTCTGGTCGATGAAGTCCTCAAATCTGATCCCGCTGTTGTTCGCCGAATGTCTCAGTTACTTGAATATGAACTACACCCAGATGGCGCAGAAATACCTGAGCCTTACGCTAGTCCACCGAGAAAGGGAAGACCAAGAACAAGTAAAAACATGAGAAGGAGAAAAAGTTCATTTGAATATAGCAGATCATCTTCTCGCGGTCGAGGGTCTAGATCTTCTTCCCGCGGGAGATCTAGTGGCAGATCTAGTGGTCGAGAGACGCAATCCTCAGTAGGAATTAAGTTCAGTTTCAACTTATCCGGTACTTGACTATATTTTTCGTTTTTTGCATTAATTCGTCTCAGTTTACGCATATTAACTTTATTTACATTTATTGTAGATGATCCTGGAGGTCGAGATTTTTCACACTTTCCATGGCCTAATAACATCCCATTTATCCTTCCTCCTTACTTGTTCGACTGGATTGATATGTTAGGTGATGGTAACTGTGGATTTAGAGCAATTGCCGTCACAGAGCTGGGAGGCGAGGAAGCATGGCCTCTTTTAAGGCGTGCTATGAGTATGGAAATGCAAATGAATAGAGCGCAATACCTAACTTTGTATCTATCCCAAGAGTCACTAGACGAGTCTATATTCAGAATAGGTTCACACGCAAACGGACCTGCTCCTTTCATGCACTGGATGGATGCACCGATGGCTTTGTACTCTGCAGCAACATTTCTAAACATTGCCATTGCTTATTATGGTTCTGCTGACTGTGATTCGCAATACAACTGTTTGATTCTCCCGTTAAGGAAAGCATCGGGCGTGAATAGTGTAAATAAAGTAATACATATATGTTGGGTTAATAGAAATCATTTTGTTCAACTTTTAATGAATGACGATTCGTCCCCTCTACCGCCGATCCATCCAAGTTGGAACACAAGCAGCTGACAATTTCACCAAACATCTTGACACACATTTCAGTACGAGGAATCCAAAATAGAAAGCATTAAATGAAAGTATTAAAAGACATAAAAGAACTAAAATAGAATAAAACTTACATAAACTAACATCTTGAAGGAAAGAATAAGAGGAATCCAAAATACAATGGTTGAAGATAAATAAAAGCAATAAACAAAGCTTAAACTACACTAGGACATAAATAAAAAGGAAAGAAATAAAGAAATTGACGTTCTAACTTCATCGTTCTCCTTTAAAATAACAAATGTTGATTAAATTTTATAAACCACTAATTAAATAAGTCATATATAATATGTGGATTGATGGTTTTGATATTGTTGACAACGTTTAGTTTTTATAAACTCTCTATAACCAATTAAATACAACATTGGATGACACATGATTATTAAAGACTCAACTCAAAGAAAGATGAGAACTCAATACACATACTACCTCCTATTCAGCCTAAATGTCTCATTTTTTGACACTATTCACTTATCACTTTTAATTTGTATTTTACCCTTAATCTATAAGATAAAACATAGTCATGTGGGATCTTGTTTGATTCGTCTCAATACAAAGATTATTAATATCAACTTTTTATAATTTTTAATTAAGAATAATTTGAGATATTAAGGATTAAAATATTGTCTCGACAAGTGTGAAAAGTCAAATGGGACAATTGGGCTGAATTGGAGGGAGTATTAAATTAAGCAATAAATTGAGTAATTAAATTATTTGATTAATGATCTAAATTATAACTTAACATAAAAAGCGTTTTATTATTTATGTATGTCCAAATGATTAATTAATAAGTTAAATTGATTAAGCTGGAAAAAAAGTTATTCTAAGTTAAATCAATTACGAAAATCACCTAAAGTATAGGTATTAAAATATATTTGAATACTACCTGCAATTATGAATCTAATATTGTTGGGAATCTAAAATCTAACTTACACGTTTTTATCCACTTTGTTAGATAGATTGAAATGTAACTTTGAATATTCCAGAAGATATAATTTTGTTTTCCTTATATTAGCTAGATTATGCGTTAAATATAAATTTGTTTTAAAATAATAATTAGTTATGTTAGTTGCAATATTTTTTTGATTATTGTTTTATTATCCTATTATTTAGACTAACTTTAAAGGTTAAATTGATTAGAATTTAAATATTCAAATTACCATATAAATTGGATTCCTGGCTTATAAAGATCCAATGTTTTGAAAACCCAAAATTAATGCAACAAAAACTTAGAAATAGACTACATTATTGCAACGACTAAATTGAGAGGCTCTATTAAAAGACTCCTCATCAACACTCAAGAGAAGAACATACATACAACAAATGCCTACTATCAAACGTCCAAAGCTCAAAGTGTTAGATCAAATGTTCTTCTTTGTTTAGCTTTCACTTCATTTGTTTAGTTCTTATAAGTTAAATTAAAATTATAGTTTTTAAGTCACTTGTGTAGAATGCTTTTTAAAGTATTTATTTTTTTCATTTATGAAAGTTGGGTTTTATCTTTTATTAATAAGGGACTTACAGATCGTTCTTCAGAGGAAGAACGTGGTATGTAAGAAAATAGTGATTTCTTATTAGTGATATAGATTCCAAGAGAATAATAAAAGAGTTTGAATCCTAAGGGTTGCAAGAACCCATAGGCGTAAACTATTTGTAACCGAACCTCGATAACAATTTATTGTGTTTTGTTTCATTTTATTTACGTATTTTATTCTTGTTTGATTACGAATTGCAAAATCAGCCTAAGACCAACTTCCGGAAAACTGTTTAAAGCGATATACAAAGCCTTAAAACTTATTTCAAAGAAAAATAAAAATCTACCAAACTCTTTATTCACCCCTCCAGAGAGTTATCTTATTACTATAACCATTAATTTTAAACATAGATTTCAATTAACTTCAATTTTAATGTTAATTATAAGGGATGTACATAATTGGCTAACCGAAAATCGAGTACCCAGTTAATCGGGTACCTATTTTAACAACCTGTGTCCCCAACCGATTTATCCGGGTACTGAGATATCAGGTATCCGGATAAATCGAGTCGGGAGATGGGGCACCCAACATTAATTGTGTTGATGTTTTTTTTAATTTTTGTGGCATAATTTTAATATGTTAGAAATAACACAATTAGAATTTGCGGCAAATCATTTTTTAACACAACAAATGTAAGCATTATGTAGCAAAATTTAAATTAAACAATGATATTCTGATTGCTTCCCATATTAGTCGAGTAGAATGCCCATTATATTACCAGTAGGCAGTAGCAAGATCCTTTGATTCCTTTCGTTTCTAGTCCATTTGTTTGAGTTTAGTAAATCATTATGTAAAATTAAATAGGTGACAAAAAATTATATTCATCAACATTGTATAACCACTAAATCAAACTAGCAAAAACAACTGCATTTAGTACCATTTATCTGAACAGAGAGACATCATAAGAATCGGACTGTGGGACCTCTAGCATCCAAAGGCTTACAATAATAATTTATTAATGCTAACTTACTTACACCTATCTAGTAAGTAGCAAGTTATGGTCTAACAAAATTTATTATCACAAATTCTTAAATTTTACTTTAATATAAGGGGTACACGACTCAATATATTTTGTTGCCTATGATTCGACTTGCAACAAATTATTTTTAAAATAATTGACCCGCCATTTTAGGATGTACGTCAACGGATCGGTTTGTCAGAATTTTTGAAGACCCCTAGTTAGCTATTATCACTTGTGCCACTAATTATGCCACGAAAATTTAAATTTGTAGCAAGTTTTGATATTGTCACACTAAAAAATAGATTTTGAAGATGATGTCAAATTATTTACTACTTTATGCCATGGCTAAATATATATTGTGACAAATAAGCACTTGTGCCATGAATATAATAATGTCATGTGTAATTATATATTGTGGCAAACAAACACTTGTACCATAACTTATGCTATGGGTAATTATATATCATGGCAAACAATCTCTTGTGCCATGAATAGGCATGGCCACGGGGCGGGTTACCCGGAACCGAACCGGTCCCGAACCGCTTGGAACCGGAACCGTTTGCGACAGGTTCCGAACCGCCCCGAACCGCGAAACCGTGAAACCGCCGGAAAAAAATTGCCGGAACCGTAAAACCGCCGGAAAAAACCGTCGTGAACCGGGTAAAAAAACCCGCGGTTTGGAACCGGAACCGGTCCGGGAGAACCGGTCCAACGGTTCCATGGAACCGGTTCTGGAACCGGAACCGGAACCGGTCCGGTTGAACCGGCTCAACGGTTCTGTGGAACCGGAACCGGGACCGGTCCGGTTGAACCGGCCCACCGGTTCCATGGAACCGGTTCGCCAAAAAACTAGCCGTTTGTTACCGTTTATAGCCGTTGGGATATACTCTATATATACTCATCACTTTCAATCATTTTCATTCACAACTCATCTCTTCTCCTACTCTCTCTACTTACTCTCTCTACTTAATTCTTTAATTACGCAATTATTCTCTTAATTACATAATTAGTCTTCTAATTATTTCTTAATTTAGTTAGTTACATAATTAATTATTTATTTATTTCTTAATTCTATATTTCTATTATTACTTCAATATTATCAATCATGTCTTCATTTTTGAAAAAAGCCACAAAAAAAGTTACTAAAGTGGCAAAATCATTAGGAGGTTCCAGTTCCTCCAAAAGAAAGGCCACTTCTACTCCGTCGGTATCAACAACACCCTCCATTAGTAATTATAATTATGAACATAATTATCCGGAAGGGTACGACCCGGAGTTACATAATTATGCAGAAGAAGTGGAAAGAGATATACAAATTGATGAAGAAGAGGAACCAACGACCCCAATTGGGATACATATATCTCGACAGTCATCAACAAGATCATATGAAGAACAAGGAGAACAACAACAACAAAGACAAGCTCGTGGTAAACGAGTCAATTTCCAAACTATCGGTTAGTTTTATAATTTTATTCTTCAAATTAATTAAACTTTAAATTATTTATTTATTTAATTATAGTTTTATAATTTTAAATTATTTATTTAGATGAAGATGAACCAGTAAGACAACCTTTTCCGGCAATGCCACCTCCTAGTGGTAGAGCTGTTTCACATGTGTGGTCGTATTTCACAAAAGAACCAACTGAGAATCCAGATATTTTCTTATGCACTTGTCAAATTTGTGAAAGTCAAGGAGTAAAGCCCTTAGTTTCATACAGTTTCACCAGAGGTAAATACTTTTTAAGTTTTTTATACATACATAATACATTCATACATTATATATTCATATTTTATAAACATTTATTTATTGTGTTTTGTGAATACGTGTTAGGTGGTGGAACGGGATCTTTTAACAAACATTTGGCAAAGAAGCATGGAATCACAAAAGAAACTCATGCAGCAAGCGGCAGCGGGACCACAAGTGGAAGCCGACAGACACAATGGGACATTCCCAACACAGGTATGCCTTTTAGATATAATCGTAATGACATGATTGATGAATTTTCTAGGTATGTAATTTGTGATGAATTGCCTTTTAACCACGGTGAAAGTAGGGCATACGAGCGTCTCACTAGACAACAATTGCAACCACAATATAGAGCAATCCCTAGGAGCACTCTTAAAAGACGCACAATTAAATTATACGAATCAATGCGCTATGAATTAATTGAAATGTTTAAATCGTTTAATGGTAGGGTTAGCATAACAACTGACATTTGGTCTGCTCCCCCACATTTAGAACCTTATATGTGTGTAACAGCACACTGGATAGATCGAAATTGGATTATTCAAAAAAGAATAATTGCTTTTGAGACAATGCCAGAAAGACATACCGGTGAAAACATAAAATATAGATTAGTAGAGATATGTAGAGAATGGAACTTATTAGATAAAATATTTTGTTGTTCAACTGATAATGCAACCGCAAACATTAAATGTATAGAACTTTTGTTTAACGAACCTGCCTTTAGTTTAATCCTTGGGGGTAGCTTATTACACATACGTTGTTGTGCGCATATAGTTAACTTATCTTGTCAAGTAGGCATAAAACAATTAAGTGAATTATTAGAACCAATTAGGGATATAGTGAAATGGCTTAGGACCGGAAAGAAAAAAAGAAGATATAAACAATTATGTGACCAATACCAACTTAAAAAAGTGTATTGGTCATTAGATACTCCTACACGTTGGGGCTCAACCAACGATTTATTAAGAAAGGCGATTGCTTATCGCCCAGTAATAACACAAATATATAGTGAGTATACAGATAGTTTCATAGCTGATGCAACTTGGGAATTAGCAATAGGTGTACATAACATATTAGAAGCGTATGACCACGCGACTAAGATTTTTTCTTATGTTTATGAACCGAACGTTCACTTAGTAATAAGTGAATGTATTACTATTTTTTATCATCTACTTAAACATACACATGAAGATACTAACCCACAATTAAGGCCGATTCTTGCAGATATGATGGAAAAATGGAAATCATATTTTACCGATTTTCCTTATATTTATGGAATCGCAACCATTTTGGACCCACGTTTTAAAACTGAGGTCCTAACTAAAGTAATAGGATTTTATTATCAATCGTTAGATCGCCCGTCTTCTGATGTACAATATTATGTAGGAACATGTAAAAAATATTTAGCTGAACTGTATGATTTTTACGCTAGTGTATATAACCCGAAACGCGATATGTCTAGGCGTGCTAGCGTTTCGGCTCGTCCCACTTTCTATAATTCAGTAATAGCTAACATAATGACTCAAGATGATAGTTTTGTAGGATCTTCTTCTTCCTCGACCACATATTTAGAACTAGATAGTTATCTTAAACACCACTTTGAAATAGACCCAAGTGTCTATAATATTTTGGAGTGGTGGAAAGAAAAATCTGTTAAATTTCCCATTTTATCGAGAATTGCAAAGGATGTCCTTGCAATTCCCGCGTCAACTATTGCGTCGGAGTCTGCTTTTAGTGCAGGTAGAAGAGTTTTGGACGAAAAGCGATCTCGTCTTGCTCCACATAGTATTCAAATATGTGTTTGCAAGAAAGATTGGGATCAAGCTGAGATTCGAACACAAGGACTAAGGAACGATGATGATCAAGACGACGATGATGATCCATGGATGATGATGGATACAACTTCATCATCGTCAGGAGGAGAGTCAGCGGAAGCATCTAATCAACCACATGATGATGACGAAGACGAATAGGATCAATCCGACAAGCGACAACGATGAATCAACACTCAACAACTATAAATAAAAGGTATGACAAAGAACTACGTGGGCTTTGATTCCTTCGGGATACGTAGGCAGCTTAGTATTCATTTGGGTACTAGGTTCAAGTCCATTTTCTCCCTTTTTTTTTATTAATCATCTTTATCGACATTATCATTGATTCGTTTCTTATTAATTTATTTTTTTCCATTCTTTTTAGTAAATATTTCAATAACGATGACAACTTGACATGCAATGAATTTCGCTAATAATCAAGTAATCATCAAAGGTACGTCCGCGATATTATAGTATTTTTTTATTATACAAAAATTTAAAGAAAAAATTAAAATGGAACCGATGGTCCGACCCGCCCGTCCCGTGAGTTGGAACCGCCGGAACCGCCTCATGAACCGCCAAGGAACCGTTTGGAACCGCCCGGAACCGGAACCGGAACCGGAACCGTTCGCGACAGGTTCCAAATGGAACCGGAACCGGGTGGAACCGGAACCGGATGGAACCGGAACGGAACCGGACCAACCCGGACCGTGGCCATGCCTAGCCATGAATTATACCACGAGTAAATATAGATCGTGGCAAACAAGAACTTATAACACAAACTATGCCAAGAAAAATATTTATCCTGATAAAAAATAAGTACTTGTGCCACTAATTATGCAATATATGAATTAGTAACACTTTTTGATACCTAGCTTTTTGAAAATATTAAGTAACACTTGAAACATTTTATCATTTAGTAACACTTTAAAATTTGATAACACTAATATATATGTAGCACATTTAAAATCCGTAACACAAATATATAAAACATTAAAAAATAGTAACTCTAATATGTACTCCCTCCGTTCTTTTTTGATCTTCCACATTACTATAACGGGTAGTTTCAAAAGTTCTTCCACTTTAGAATACTTTCTATTTTTGGAAACTTTTTATCCCACTTTTACCCCTTAAAATACCCTCTTTTACCTTAATGTACCCGGAATCATCCGGATACATTTATTACTATTCTTGGTCTTTGCATTTTTCATTATGACCCCTACTGCCTTCATAAACGGTCATTTTTTCCTTCTTCCTCTTAAACGGTCCATTCTCTCTTATCATGAACGCCATTTTCATGGCTTTTCCCCCTGTTTCTTCTTCATTTTTAGTGCATTTTAACTGCATTAAAATGTAGATCGGTTTATTCTCATCATTTTGAGGTTAGTTTTGTTTGTTTTGGCGAAGGTTCGAAATTTGAGCCTCTGTTCTTGAATCCTCCATTAACTTCCTGTTGAATCTTTAAGTATTTTCAATGAAAAACGACGAGTCTAAGAGTGACTCCACAATTCCTTCATATCTTTATGACGGCCTATGCGATTATGGTGAGTTGTGTTCTTGTTCCCTCAATGGTCGTTCTCATTCCTACTCCAATGAAATTTTGAGATGGTCAAAAAAAGATCTTGAGGCATATCAAAAGGTACTTGAAGATGATGCAACTTCTGTGTATAATGAATCTCCACCAACTTCTCCTATTGTTGAAAAGGTACTTAAAGAAGATGACATCAATTTGGTTGTCCTTGACACTCCTGAAGATGTTATTGCGTCTAGGGAAAAATTGAACCCCAAAAAACGTGCTTAATGATTGTAAGGTTGTTCTGATATTTCGTTTTATTTTTTTTTTTAATTAAATTTGAAAAAATTGGAGCTGGTTTTATCTGTTGTTGTTTGATGCTGGATTATGATGATCTTGTATTTATGTTTGATGTTTGTTTTTTCGTTTGTGATTAACTGTGTTGTTTTTGATATTGTGTTCTTCTGGTTTGGGGTTTTTTTGGTTCTACTGTTGGTTTTATGTTGCTGGTTTTAGGGTTGATATTTGTTGCTGGTTTTATGTGTACAAGCCCCTGCGATGTCAAATTGTTGAACCTCTAAATTCTGAAAAATTTACTTTGATTACTTGGTTGAGTAGCATTTGGTAAACCATTACCCGTCACTTGATTTTTTAGCATGTTCAGTTAATTCATTTGTTGATGATAAATTGTAATCTGAGAGGTTTCATAACCTCTATGATGAATCAGGGGGCTTTTTTTTTGAAATTATGTAAAATAATGAAGTGACTTGCTAATCATTAACATGGGTTGTGATTAACAATTTGTTGCTCCTAAGTTTTTAAAGCTACAATTTTAATGATGATTTGAACAAAATAAACTGAGGGGCTTTGATGTTTGTCATCCTTGAGTTTCTTCAACTGCCTGATCATAAGCCTCTTGAATGATCTCTGTTGTTTGTGCAGCATCCTCATTTTCTTTTAATGGTTGTGTTTGTTGCTGATCCCTGTTTGGGTTAATAAACGTATGAATTCGATCCAAAGTACCAAGCCCCCTGTTGCTCATCTTCAATTCCTGAAGCCATTGAAGGCTAATGATGCGAACGAACAATTTTTGGCTACTGATTTGAGGCTGTGTGAATAAGTGTTGGCTACTGATTTGGTTTACTGTTTGAAGAATTATGGCTACTGATTTGAGGCTGTGTGAATAAGTTTTGCTTCTGATTTTGGTTTATTGTTCTGTGAGCTGTTAATATAGTGTCATTAGGAATATATAAAGTCATTGGATTACAAGCTTGTAATTTCAGATTTGATGAAAAATTAATGTGAATCCATGTAATTAAAGAATGCCCAATACAAGGCTCTTTTGTTTTTTTTGGAATGGAGGGTCTGTTTGCTGCTGTGAAGCTTCAAATTTTCCTAATTTGGAAAGTTTGTTTATTTCCTCCAAAATGTAAAGTTCTCTGTAATCATTAATAAATCAGAATTTTTTTTTCATTTAGTTTTATTTATAATTATTTTATCTCTCATACTTTCAATACAATCATTACTTCACACTACTATTTAATTAAAATAATACCCACTACAACCAAAGATTCCATTTTTCTTAATTTGTGTGAAAAACACAAAGTGGAACATCAAATAAAAACGGAGGGAGTAACACTTTACAAATTGGGTAACATTAATATATAACACTTTGAAATTTGATAAAATTAAATATGCAATATATTTTATGTAAGTAACACATTTATAATATTAATCTATTTAATTATTATTTTTGTAACTTTTTATGCTACAAATTAGATTTGAATATACTTGATCTAATTAAGTAAATGAAACTAATTTAAACAATTAATTAGACTAGAATACGTGTATATAATTTTTGAGTTTTTTTAGTACATAAAAACTTTAAACTAACTCAATGAAACTATTAGCTAGATTATCTATTAATTCATTTTAAACTAAATTCTAAATATAAATGATTAAAACTAGGATTATTTAAAACAAATAATGGGGTCAATATTGTATGTAGTCGTAAATGATGAAATTGAATACTTTAGCTAAACTTTTCCAAGATAAAGAATAAAATAAGAGCAATAACAGATCGCAAAAAGATAAGAGCGCAATTAAAAAAATTAAAAAACAAAAAAAAAAGAAAGAAAAACTCTTACATCAACTGGGATCTAAATGCAAGTATAATGTTCTCTTATAAAAGAAAACGTAAAAGAGCAAAATAACAAAAAAAAACCTTGTCCAACATTGCTTGGAAAATAAATTGCAAGTCTAATACTTCCTTATAAAAGACACAAGGAAGAAAAGTAAAATATCAAAATAAATTTTATCTCACAGTGATTGGGAAAACAAAATAAAAATTAAGTTTTCTTTTATAAAAAAAGGGAATAGACCTAGCAAAATAAATGCTCCCTTATAAAGAGCCAAACAAATTTTATCTCAATTATAAAATAAAGTAGAGTAGCAAAATAAATTTACATTATTTACTAAGAGATAAGTTTTTTGTAATGTATCTATAATTAATGTGAATTTCATGGAAAATCTTGTTAATTATTGATAAAATTCCCTACATTGTTGCAATACTAGACATTAGTTTTTGAAACATTCATAATTTGATAGAATAAATTAGTTATAAACTTGCAATACTAGACATTAGTGTTTGAAACATTCATAATTTGATAGAATAAATTAGTTATAAACTTGCAATACTAGACATTAGTGTTTGAAACATTCATAATTTGATAGAATAAATTAGTTATAAACTAGATAGTGCTCGTACGATGCTCGGTTTTTTTCATTTTATTGTAAAAAACGAATAAATTGAATAAGTCCAGCATAATAATATAGATCAATGATGCTTTGTAAATTTAAAATCAAAGATAATAATTTGTGCATCTTATTACATAGTACTATTTATTACATTGTTTTTCAAATTATAATAATGTAATAGTCCCTAGTAAAGCTTTTAATGATGGTCAAATTAATCATCTTATGATTATTCTTAGCATTTAATATTCCTATAGTCATTCTAATTCAATGACATCATCTTAACTTAAAAGAGGAAAAAAAATCTCTTCAAAAGATGATAACTCATTAATTTCTTGAGTTGCTTATGTTAGCTGTGTTTTGTTTTACTATATTGTATAAATATGTTGAAATTATTCGATAAATTAATAAAAATTTGAGAAACTAAAATCAATCAATCAAAAAATTCTTGTAGTTTCGACTTGCTCTCAGTGAAAATCGGTATGGGTTTAAATAAGTTTAGTTAAACATCGATTCAAATTTACCTCAATAAAAAATTAATTTAGGTTAAGTCGATTTTAACTGAAATAAAAATGCAGAAAGAAACATAAATATGTTGAACAAAATATTGATAGTTGTTCAGTTTACTTTTTTGGTGAATTAACTACTATAGTAGGTCATTGCGTTACCCAAGTTACTTTAGATAAATACCCCTAAAGTTAAAATTATTTATGATTACTCAATATGCGAAATTAATGTAGGAAAATCAAAAAAATATTTGATTATTCGAGATAGTGTTTTCTTAAATGAAAATAAGCACCATAATTTAGGAAAATAACATACTCTCTTAACAACCATGTTGACCTATTAATAAAAGACAATTCAGGAAACTAAAAACATTGAATAATTTATAAAAGTGTAAAGCTATAACTTACTATTTTACTCGCTCATAATTTTGGAAAATAGCAAACTATTACTATTTAATTCGGGAAACTAAAATCTACTTAAGAAGCTTACTGTTTTCCGCTATTTTATTCGGTCATAATCGAATTCAACGACCCAGATCGATCACCTGCATAAATAAGTCATCAGTAAAATATATCGACACATAAATATTAGAAAACTTGTTCAAGAAAATTAATGAGTAAAATACCAGTAGAAGCCCAAAGGACTTGAGGATCAATAACAGTTAGATGATCATCTTGGAGTCGCTTCCATGTAAGAATAGACTTAACAGGACCCCATGATCCGTCTTGAGTTTTATCCAACTTGATGTTGATCACCCTGGCTCTTCTAGGCCAACCAGGGATTCCATAGCCATGATATCCAAATCCAGCATCATAACAAAGTTGAATGTCACAATGCTTTCCACAATAGTCGTTTACATGACCATGTCCAACAAAAGCAGCTTTGATATCTCCTGCTGCCAGCATTGTGTCGAAGAATCCTGAATTCACTCCTGGGCAGATCACTTTCTCTTGCTTTTCACCCACCATTTGGGAATCTGTAATGTTGTTGAATTCAGGTATTGGAATGTGGAAGAATACTAACCCTGGAGCTGGCTGCTCTTGTGCTTCTGGTGCACTCATGTAGGCTTCCTGCAGATTAGATATTAATTAGTAGTCAATTACAAATACAATCATCATTCTGCTTTCCTAAATCAAGATTTAGACAAGTTCTGCTTCCGAAATTAAAGTCAGGTTGTTTTGTAGCTGCACATTTGAAACTTAAACATGTCTATACCTAAAAAGTAATACAAGTCATAAAGGAACCAATTCAATTAAAAACTTCAGTTGATATGTCCTACTACCTCTATCCAAAAATTAAAAAAAAAACAAAAAAAAATATTTGCTATTTCATTAAAAAATAAAAAAACATGTTTTTCCCTTGAATATAATAAATACTTTTTAATTATTAATTCATTATTTTTCTATGATAAATATTAATTTTAAGTATTATGAATATTAATATTATTTATTTTTATAATAAATATTAATATTATTTATTATGAATAAATTTATTAATTTAGGATGTATTTTAATTTTAAATATTTTTCTTAAAGAAAATTTAAGTTATATTTAAATCAATTATATAGATAATACAAATTAAAATGTAAACTTTTTTCTTTTATTTTCATATTACTATCTTCTATGAATAAATCCATAAATGAAAGATTCGAGAAATAACTTCATCGAAATAACCAAAATGAGAAAAAGTCTTGAGGAAGTCCGAAGTAAAGATAAGTCTTGAGATATTCGAAATGAGAGATGAGAAATCAAAAATGAAACTCTGATAGAATTCAAAAATGTGTTCTTTTAATTGTCCACTTCTAAACCGACAACAGCCTGGCGACCACACAAAAAAAGGTGATAGAAAGCAAGAAGACCACACCAAAAAATGTCTGGGGCGCAGCCACACCAACGCTATTTTATAATAACAATAATACTAATAACAATATTAAAATAAATATCGACGCCTGTCTACGGCCCCAGGTCAAAGCCAACTGTGCTGAAACCTTAGGCCATAGTCAGGCCATCGCCAATTAAAAAAATATATTTGAACTGTTAAATTCATGCTTAAAAATATTTACTTTGGTTATGTTTTGCTCTTTGTTGGGTTAGTTTGCTTAAAATCATGGTTATTGGTATTGTATTAGTTATTGTAGTTTTTGTTTTTGGGCTAGCCCGAGTGAAGGGAACAATATGGATAAAATCATAAAATGCATGATTTGGGTTAATTTGTTGCAGGACCGGCCCTAGACGGTGACCTTGAGGGTAGGCAAGGGGTGCTACCGCCCAGGGCCCAATGTTTTTAGGGGCCCAATTACAGGTTGAAAATGTACAGGTAAAAAAAATGATTTTCATCCGTATTCATTAGGTACAATAATCTTGAAAAAGGAGAATGAGTAAAGTAAGTAAAACGGTCATTGATCTCAACAGTCATACGTATTAATTAAGTAAAAAAACAAAAGATTTTTGGGTTATTCCTCATTAATACATTAATGACTTTTCAACCCAATTTTACCACTTTATGCCCCTTCACCAATAAACTTCATTTTTCAAGTAAAAAATTCCAATTTTCTATCACCATTTTCAAATTCCGACTTCTATTAGCATCAATTTGTTGGTTTATTTCAGTTTGTGGTCATGAATTTGGGCATTCATTTATGAAAGTTTTCCCTGGTAATTTTTTAGTCCTCTTTTCTTTGTTTCCAAATTACTTTTAAACTACACTATGTATATGTTTTTTTAAAGTGCAATTTTTAATTATTTGTTGAATTATTAGTTGAAATTGCTGATACTTTTTTATCATATTTTGTTTGAATATAAATTTAATTTTTGGTTTAATTTCGTTTTGATTATATTGTGAGTATGTCTTTTATTTGATTCATTTCGTTGACATTATATACTACTTGTTAGGCTATTGATGTGGTAGTTTTTCTCGCAATCTTCAACTCTCAAGTCATTTTCCTGCGAAATCTTTGCAATTTATGGCTTCTCTAAGTCTTTAAGGTTAGTAAGATTAGCATCTTGGTGAGAGCAAATATATATACATCGCATAATTCATAATAGATTTTTGGATACTAATGGACAAAGTTGAATTTTTTGACCATGAATATAAACGTGACAACAAAACAACATAGGAAGTACTACGAAAAGGGGCCTAATTTTTCCATTTCCCCTAGGGCCTATAAAATCAGAGAAACGGCACTAATTTGATGCAGTCTTTATGTTCTGGTATTATGGGTCAGAGGTAGTGGCAGATCTATTCACAGGCACCCCCTAACATATGCCTCAGGGGGATTTTTATTTGAAAAAATTTGATGCTGTTAGGGGTCCAAAGTACCATGTTTCATTTCATCAACATTCAAAAAAAAAACTCTTACTCTTCTCTCTTTTCCTCTAAAAGAAAAGCAAAACTACTCTAAAACCCTAAAGACTCATGCGTCTGTCGCCGCCCACCTGCGCTTGTCGTCGCCCATTTGCACCTGCCGCCTGCTTACCTACGACCTCCGGCCAGCCGTTGCCGTCTATTTGCCTGCCGCTGCCCTGTTCGCTGCCTTTCTCTCCTCTCTTCTACTAAAAAAAACTCTACAATCAGAATTTTTGTTTTTTGAACGTATTTTCACTCATTTTAATCTTAATCTTTAATTCTTTATGTTCTCATCGTTTATCATAATCTATAATCATGATGTTTTACTTTCTCTATCTTAATCTCAATCTTGATTTTGAATTTTGTTAGAATGTTATATTTTTTTTATGTTATTTAATTGAATTATTGAATATTTGTTAATGTTATGTAAATGTGTTTGTTAATTTTGAATAATTGAATGTTTCTTGACTTTTTTTTGTTTATCTTCTTTGAGTAATTAAATATTTGACTAATTGAATAATTGAACATTTGTGAATGTGTTTTGATGTTCTTGCTAGAATTCAAAAATCAATATAGAGAAAACAAGAGAGTATTGTTTCTTTTTTTGCCGAACATTTCTAATCCTACTCCATCATCTATTCCTTCTCAAGATTAAGAGAAAGAAAGTGAAACGGTTCAAACTCCAACCCCAATAAATAAAGGAATATTAACTTTCATTGATGTTTTGAATCTTCCTCAAGATCCCAGAAAAAGGAGAAAAATGTCTCAATTTCACCCAAGTGACCAAGATATTGTTAGAAGAGAACATTGTTCAAGAAATACTTGTCAACCTTATAAACATGAATTTAAATTCACAAAGTTTGGGATAAAAAACCGTAGATTTAATCTGAAATGGTTTGATAAATACAAAACATGGCTTGAATATAGTGTTGAGACAGATGCAGCTTTTTGTTTCGCTTGTTATTTATTCAAGGATGATAATGTTGGACAACATTCTTTTGTGATGGATGGATTTCATAATTGGAAACGGTCGGATTCTTTGATGTACATGTTGGTGCAAATATGAGTGCTCATCGAATAGCAATGAAATGACTTGAAGATTAATTCAATCTCAGCTGCTTTGTTTAAGCAAGATGAAGAAGCTAAAATTAAATATCGAAGGAGATTAGAAGTTTCCGTTAAGTGCTTGAGGTGGCTTATAGTTCAAGGCATGCCATGTCTGGTTCATAATGAAAAACAAGATTCACTAAATAGGGGTAACTTAATTGAACTTTTAAAATTTCACGCGGAAGGTAGACCTGATGTTGAAGATGTTGTGCTGGACAATGTGCCGAAAAATTGTCAAATGATAATTCCTTCAATTCAAAAAGAAATCATTAATGCTTGTGCAAAAGAGACCACCAAAGCAATTGTCACAGAAATCGGTGAAGAGTGTTTTGCTATTCTTGCTGATGGTTTCTCATCTTTTGATTTAAAAAAATTGTATGGCTTGCTTTAGTCGTTGTGATTTCTCATCTTTTGATACAATAAAATTGTTGAATCTTGCTAAATTTTATCCAAATAAGTTTCCAAATGAAGATTTGATATTCTTTGAGGAATCGCTTCAAAGTTTCATTAGTGATGTGAGAAATGATGACTGATTCTTTGATGTGAAGACTCTTAATGAACTATCCATTAAACTTGTTGATACAAGGAAGCATGAAACTCATTCAGATGTCTATAAGCTGTTGAAATTGATATTTCTTCTTCCAATGACGACATCAATTGTCGAAAGATCATTTTCTGGAATGACTCACATAAAAAGCAAAGTGCGAAACAGCATGGGAGAACAATTTTTGAATGATAGCTTAGCTACCTTTTAGGAGAAGGATTTGTTTCTCAATGTTAGTATTGATGCTATTATACATCGATTCCAAAATATGAGAACTAGGCAAGAATAATTGAAGTTTGTTCGTTGCTTTATATTTCATTTTGTTGGACTATGTTTTCATTGTAGATTTGAACAATTGTAGTTTGTTCGTAACCTTTTATATTAATTTGGCTTTGTCTTAGAATTATTGCACTTCTACAAGTCATTTTGCCGAAATAAAAAATATTTTAGTTGTTAATTTTACAAATGAACCTTTGACGAAATTTCGTTCATTTGTTAGTGCCCCAGGAGACTCTAAATCCTAAATCCGCCACTGGTCATAGGGTATGACCAAAGATTCACTCCTATTTCGAAATGAGCAAAGTTGAGTAAGAGCTTAGCTCTTGAGCTTGAAGGTAAAGTCTCAATCTAATTAACCATCAACTTAAAAGTTAGAAAATTGTTTGGTTTCACCATGTATACTAATGATGAAGTAGTATAAAAGCCAAACACTACCAGGTCATTCTAGTCACCTTAGAAAGTTCATGAAGGAGGTTGCCTATATGTTCAAGTTTAATGATATAGTCTTATGAATGGTTAATAGTAGGTTGAAATAATGAAATTTGATGAATTAAAGAAGGTAAATGTTTAGAAAGCTACACCTTTCTCTAACCTAATGACTACACATTCCATAAGGCAAGAAGTGAGAAAGACCTTGGTTAAGTTCCCACGTAAACAACAGTCTTTTGAACAACTAAAAGATTAGTATCATGGCAGAGCAAGGCCCCAATTCTAGAAGGTCAATTTTGGCTTCCCATGATTAATTTATGTTCTTTGAGACGATCTTATCGTGGAGCACTCTTTAACAATTGGCTGAATAGCCCAAACTAATACAATTATTAGCATATAGACTCCTTATTTCGAAGTTGTCTCATCAAAAGACAACCTCTCGCAAGAGTAGCTCCTAATATTTTAAGAAAAACACTTCCTTTATGTTTTTTACTTGCTCGAATTTCCATTTGGGTGTTTTTAAATACATACATCCTTATTAGAAGTGTTCTTTGGGACACGTAGGGATGGATCGGAGATCTTTCTTGATAGGTCAGGTTGGGCTAGGTCATATTATTTTTTATAACGGGTCGGGCCAGGCCAACGGCCCATTCCGTCCCTCATGGCCCATTTATGTAAAACATTCTCATTATATTAATTAATTATGAAATCAATTTTATAAATATTAATTATATTACCTAATACAGCATATATTGTAAAATTTTAAATATATAAATATTAATCAAATAACTACCACTAGCCGTTAAAACACTTTAAAAATTTTAATTACTATTTAAAATTTGTTCAAGTTGACATTAGAAAGTATTTAAAGCCCGACTTGTTTTAAGTTTTTCCTTGTCCAACCAGAAAGTGGAGTAACCTTATGAGTTTTACATCTCAAGATGACAAATTACTAAAGCTGCTTATGGGTGGGTTACCTACCAGGCTCAAAAGACGGGCAGGCTTGGACAACAGTTTCAAAAAAAATATAATATTTGGACCTGTACTACTTGTCCTCCAAGTTAAGTGGGCGGGTAGCGGCACAAATGTAATACCGGTGTGTAAACCCGTCTGCCTACTTATTTAATAGATATACAATTTTCTAAAATATATTATATGTGATTAATTGTTTCTATGCTTTTGCTTCAGATCACAAGTAGGCATCTTTATTTTCATGCTTAGATGTACTTTTCTTAGGTGCAAAAAATCTTTGAACTCACAAGACACAACCATACTAAAGCTTTAATCCAAACAATACGAAAAGTCGTTAGTTATAAACTAACAATATATAAGAACATAAATATGTAAATTAGTTTTTTACTTAATTATAAATTAAAAATTCGTTTGTCTACGAATCCTGCCTGCTAAGAAAGAGGATGGGGACTATTAATATTTTGGGCCCGCAGGCAGGATTTTAGGGCCAGGTTTGGTCTGCATCCAAATCCACCCACGAATACCTTGACAAATTATCATTCACAAAGAAACAACAAAGATCAACATTGTTGCCCTTTTGTTGAGCAACATTTCTCATAACTTCTTTGGCTTTGGAAAATTTAGCCTTCAACGCGTCTAGCGTATTAACAAATGCAAAACCTTAGTTTGGTCCATCTCCAACAATATACCAGTATAAAATCAACCCATTCAAACAAACCATGTCTTAATTCAAGGACTCTTTGTTGTAAATCACAAATTATCGTTCAATGTTGTGATTTCGCTTTCTTTACGTTGTGTCAAGCTCCAAATCTCACCTTAATGGAGGTGAGTTCAATCACCTCGTTGCTTACTATTTGGCTTGCACATTTGAGAATGAAGTTATGAATGCAAAGAAGTATGGGTGCATATGCTTTGGATCACTCAATGAAGTGATAGACGAGGATGATTTAGAATGCCTTAATGAAGGGAAGGCACGAAGATTGGGAGGATTTGAAGACCACTCGACCAGTATTTGCTACAATCCAGTAGGTTCTATGAATCCGCTCACCTGGTGGAGCATGGCCCGCTCGATCGAGCAACTTTCAGTGCCCAAAACAGAATGTTTCTATTTTATGCGGGTTTTCTTGTAGGCTTTCAAATATGACATGGGACTATATAATGGATCTTAGGGATTCATTAGGGTTCAATAGAGTGCCTAATACTCAGAATCAACTATCGTTTTAACTAAGAGAGTTCATTCTACTTGCATTAGGGCATTTGAGAGAGATTGACATCAAAGGTTCAATCTTTACTTTGAGAGGTTGTTCTCAAAGGTTGTGTGAGTTGAGTCATTAATATATTGTTGAGTATATTAATGATAAGATACTTCTTTTGAGGGAGAGGTATCCTTAAAGATACCTCATATATCTTGTGTTTTGTGTTCTCTATTGTTGTGCTCAGTTTTTGTTGCTTTCTTTGTGCTTTCTTTTTTCTTGTTTGTTATTCATCATTGTCATACCCTATTCATCTTTGTGCTTTTGGTGAGATTTGTGGGTTGTTTGGTAGGTGAAAGTTAGGGTCTTTGGTGAAGAAACAAGATGGCAAAGTTTTATATTCCATTGTTTGATAGAAAATGAATTTTTCAGTGTGGAGAAGCACCGTAGAAGACTTGTTGGTGCAACAAGGGATTGATGATGCTCTTGAGAGATCCAAGCCAACATCAATGGATGAAGGGAAGTGAGTGGCTATGAAGAAGAAGGTGGTGAGCACTATTAGGCTTGCCGTTGCACCCAAAATCAAGTATAATTACTTGAAGGAGACTGACCCTGGTGTGTTGTTGGAGAAACCTCAAGCGGTGTATGCTTCTAAAAATCTCTTACCAACAAATTTTGCTCGAGATGGGAGTTGTATCAACTCATGAAGGAGGATAATACAAGTATGCAAGATAATATCAACAAATTAACCAATTTGTGTGCCAATTGTTGAATGCCGATGAGAAGCTTTCTGATGAGGGGAAAGCCTTACTACTCTTGGCTTCACTTCCTAAGAGCTATAAGAATATAGTTCAAACGTTGCTCCATGGGAGAGAATCTATCACACTCGATCAAGCATTTGTGGCGTTGAGAGAGAATGATAGGTTTTTAGAGAAACATGATGGGGAAGACAAGTAGGGGAGTAGTGAGGCACTATTTGGTGAGGGTTCAAGAGGGAGAGCAAAGGACAAGGGTTATCAAGCTAGGGGGAATTCTCAAGGGAGAAATGACTATAGTAACGAGGAGTGTTACTATTGTAAAAAGAAGGGGCACATTCAAATGATGTGTAAGGAGATGAAGGAAGACCTCAAGAGATGAAAGACTTGAGGGTTGGAAGAAGAGATGGTGAAAGTAGCGGGGATGCCGCTCTAGGCTTTGTGGATGATGATGACTATGATGGTGCGCTTCTTATTGATGGGGGAGTGACTCATAATAAGAAATGGGCGATTAACGCCGGTTGTTCATTCCATATATGTTGTGAGAAAGAGAAGTTTGCTAAGCTTAGCTATGTTGATGAAGGCCTTTTCACTTTGCCAAATGATGAGAGGGTGAAGGTGGAGGGTATTAGTGAGGTTGTGATTATGACACGTAATGGTGTCAAGAGAAGGCTAGGTGGTGTGAGGTATGTTCCCAAGCTTGAGAGGAACCTCATCTCACTTGGTAGATTGGAGTCAAAGGTATGCACCTTCAAAGCTAGTGATGGGTTCTTGAAGGTCATTAAGGAGAGCATGGTGCTCATGAGAGGGAGAAGGAGTGAAAGCAACTTGTATGTGTTACAAGTTGATGGTGGTTGCCTAGGCCACATGGATGATTGCAAGTCACCCAAGAAGGTGACATTTGATGATGATGAAAGATTTGAGCTTGAGGGGGAGATTGTTGTGTCAAGCTCCAAATCTCACCTTGATGGAGGTGAGTTCGATCACCTCGTTGCTTACTCTTTGTCTTACACGTTTGAGAATGAAGTTATGAGTGCAAAGAAGTATGAGAGCATATACTTTGGGTCACTCAATGAAATGATAAATGAGGATGATTTAGAGTGCCTTAACGAAAGGAAGGCACGAAGATTGGAAGGATTTGAAGACCACTCGACCAGTCGAGCAAGAGTAGCTCCGTCAAGCCAAGTCTCTACTACTTCATCCGCTCTCCTGGTGGAGCTTGGCCTGCTCGATCGAGCGACTTCTAGCGTCCAAAACAGAATGTTTCTATTTTATGCGGGTTTTCTTGTGGGCTTTTGAGGGATTGTCTTAAGGCTCCCAAATATGACATGGGATTATATAATGGATCTTAGGGATTCATTAGGGTTTAAGAGAGAGCCTAATACTTAGAATCAACTATGGTTTTAGCCAAGAGAGTTCATTCTACTTGCATTAAGGCAATTGAGAGAGATTGACATTAAAGGTTCAATCTTTACTTTGAAAGGTTGTTCTCAAAGGTTGTGTGAGTTACGTCATTAATGTATTGTTGATTATATTAATAATAAGATACTTGTTTTCAGAGGGAGGTATCCTTAGATACTTCATATATTTTGTGTTTTGTGTTTTCCATTGTTGTGCTCTATTTTTGGTGCTTTCTTTGTGCTTTCTTTTCTCTTGTTTGTTCTTCACCATTATCATAACCCATTCACAACACTTTAGAATTTTCTTGTTAATCAGAAATAAAGGTGTAATAAAATATAAAGTCGACATGTTAAAAACCTGTGCCGACCTGCTAATTTTTAAAACCGTTCTAACTCGTTAAAAGTCCGACCCTTTTAAAAAAAGACAATTTTTTATTAAGACTGTCATATCGTGAGACGGCTTAATATGGGCTGGCCCAATATTTAATTTTAAAAAACCTAAAAAAACAACTCGTCTTATATGAGACTGTCTCAACATGGGACGGGCCCATATATTAGCTTATTTCTTTAATTAATTACTTTAAAATCATAAGTGATCGTTTTAAGATTATAAGTAATAACTCTAAAATTATAAAAAAATAACTATTTTAAAATTATAAATGACCACTTTAAGACAGAATGTGTGTATTGGGTCAGCCCAATAAAGATGGTCTCACCGTGAGACCGTCTCATTTAAGAATTAGTGAAAAAAACACTATTTTTGATTTACTTAATTGAATTATTTTTGAAAAAGGACATTAATTGGGCTATTTGTATGAACCCCTCTCACCATAAGATGGTCTCATAATTAACGGACTTGACCCTGTTATGATGGGCCGGATCACATGCTTTTAATAGGCTCCTAGCATTAATTAAATGCTCCCCCTATAAAAAAAAAAAAAAAGAAAACGCACTCATTTACTTCTTTAACATCAATTATGTATTTCTTACATATTTAATATCCTCACTTCAATAATTTGATCCCCACTGTTTTCCACCATCTTTTCATTCTCCAACTTTTCTAATTATTTAAATATTCTATACTTAAATTGAAAAATTAATCATTTTCTCAGATCCTCCCTCTAATTCAACATTAACGTCTCATTTGCTTTATGCACTTATTCAATCCTTAATATCTCTAATATTGCATTATTAAAAATTATGAAAAGTTAATATAAATAATCCTTGCATTGAAACGAATCAAACAAGATCCCACATGACTATGTTTTAACTTGTAGATTAATAATAAAATACAAATTTAGAGTAAGAGATGGACAGTGTCCAAAAAGCAAAGAAAATGTTAGTGTTAAATTGGAGGGAGTATACTAGTACTAACAAGTGTTAAATTGAAAAACTAGTCATTTTCTCACACTTATTTTGTGTGTACTTTCTCTATATAATGTATCTAAAAAATAGTACTCCTTGAAAATTTAGAAAGTGTTAAAACTTAGAGAGATAAGGAGGAAATAGAATGAGTAAAAGTTAGAAGATAGAGATGTTTTTATTCATTGGTGTGATTTTTTACATTAGTGAACTTCCATATTTATATGCAAGTTCAACTACAATTACATTGAATGCATTCACATTAGGGTAAATTCATTAATTACCTTTCACACTATATTCATTAATTACCTTTCACACTATATTTCAACACTCCCCCTTGAATTCACATTCTAATTATGTAAAAAAGAGTAAAATATTATTACAATATTTCTATTTAATACTGCCTCATTAAAAACCTTGTCAGGAAAAACCCAATGGGATAAAAACATGAACGAAGGGAAAAAGAGTGCAGTAAATATGATTCTCCCCCTGAGTTCAACAAATATCTCGTAGATGACACATTCCAATTTTATATACAAGTTGCTCGAATCTCTTTGTTGGAAGGGACTTTGTGAATTGATCTATAAGATTTTCACGTGATTGAATTTGTTTGACTTTTATTATTTCGTACTTCTGGAGGTCATGTGCAAAGAAAAAGTTTAGTGCTATGTGTTTGGTTCTATCCCCTTTTATGAAGCCTTCACTAACTTGTTCAATACAACCGATATTATCTTCAAAAATTACAGTTAGAGAATTTATTATTGAGTTTATCCCACATTCTTCTTGAATGTGACCAATTACGGACCTTAAACAAACGAATTCTCTACTTGTTTCATAAAGGGCGATCAATACTGCATGATTTGATGATGTAGCTGTCAGTGTCTGTTTCGTGGATCTCCAAGATATTGGGTACCTCCATATGTGAATACATATCCATTTTTTGATTTAGCCTTATGGGGGTCTAATAAGTATCCAGCATCTGAATATCCAACAAGAGTAGCAACTTGCTTTGATCTATAAAATAGTCCAAAGATCTTTAGTTCCTCGAACGTAGCGCAACAAATGTTTTATCCCATTCCAATGTCTCTTTGTTGGTGAATTGCTATATCTAGCTAATAAATTAACAGCAAAAGCAATAACAGGTCTCGTATTATTAGCTAGATACATTAGAGCTCCAATTGCGCTTAAATATGGCACTTCAGGGCCAAGAATCTCCTCGTCTTCTTCACAAGGTCGAAATGGATCATCTTTTGGTTTTAATGATCGCACTATCATTGGAGAGCTCAGCGGATGAGCTTTGTCCATATGAAATCTTTTTAGGACTTTTTCTGTATAGTTGGATTGGTGTACAAAGATTCCACCCCTTAAGTGCTCTATTTGTAATCCAAGGCAAAACTTTGTTTTCCCAAGATCTTTCATTTCGAATTCTTTCATCAAATATTTTGCAGTTTGTTCAAGCTCTTTGAGAGTTCTAATGATATTTAAATCATCAAAACATAAACTGCAATTATAGAAAATCCTGATTAAGTTCGTTTAATAAATACACAAGGACTGATTTGATCATTTATGAATCCTTCTTTCAGGAGATATTCACTAAGACGGTTATACCACATTCTTCCAGATTGTTTTAGTCCATAAAGTGACCTTTTCAGCTTTATGAAAAACATTTCTCGTGATTTGTGGTTTTCTGGCAACTTAAGTCCTTCAGGGACTTTCATATAAATGTCTGTATCAAGTGAACCATATAAATATGCGGTCACAACATCCATAAGTCGCATTTGCAAACTGTTTGAGACAGTTAGACTTATCAACAATCTTAATGTAGTCGCATCTACTATTGGAGAATACGTCTCTTCATAATTAATCCCTGGTCATTGGGAAAAACCTTGTGCTACAAGTCGTGCCTTATATGTAACCACTTCATTTATCTCATTTCTTTTTCTTACAAACACCCATTTATAGCCGACCGGTTTTATACTATATGGTGTTTGGGTAATTTGTCCAAAAACTTCTCGTTTCTTAAGTGACTTTAATTCCGCTTGAATAGCATCTTTCCATTTTGGCCAATCATTCCTATGCCGACATTCTTGTATCGTTCTTAGTTCTATATCATTTTCATCAAGTGTTATTTCGGTAGCGATTGAATGAGCAAGTGCATCATTAACAATAACATTCTTTCGATTTATTTGTCTTTTAGTTGAAATGTAATTAATCGAAATTTTATTGTTATCTTTGATATCATTATTTTCTTCTTCTCTGAGATTTTTTGATCCTCATCTCCAAAACTTCTTTCTTTACAATTCATTGAAGAAGTAATATTGATAACATTTGCCATTTCATTCAACCTTTTGGATTTTCTTTGTTTCAAATCCTTTGAACCAAGTGGTCTTCCACGCTTCGGGCGTGCAATAGATTCATTTTCGGTGGCTTTGTTATCAGTGGGAATTTCAATTCGTGCCGGAATATTTGCCGCAGGAATATATGATTTTGTCACTTGCTTTGTTTCTAGAAATGCATCAGGTAATCTGTTTGCAATATATTGATTATGGACAATTAGTCTAACTTCTTGTTCAGAAGCATTCGTTTTTGGATCATATATTTTCAAATGTATTGCATTCCATGTGAGATCTATTTCCTTCTTATTTGGGTCCACTTTCTCTCCCCCTAAGGATGGGAATATTGTCTCATTAAAATGACAATCTGCAAATCTAGCATTAAATAAATCACCAGTCATTGGTTCTAAATATTTGATAATTGACGGGCATTCAAATCCAACATAAATTCCCATCCTTCTTTGTGGACCCATTTTTGTACGTTGGGGTGGTGTAATAGGGACATATACTGCACATTCAAATATTTTCAAGTGTGATATATTTGGTTCTCGACCATGCACTAATTGCTGTGGTGAATATTTATGATAAGCACTTGGTCTCAATCTTATCAATGACGATGCGTGTATTATTGCATGGCCCCATGCAAATGATGGCAATTCGACCTCATTAATAATGGTCTTGCTATTAATTGGAGTCTTTTAATCAATGATTCAGCCAGACCATTTTGAGTATGAACATGAGCTACTGGATGTTCTACGTCAATTCCAATTGACGTACAATAATCAATAAAAGTTTCAGATGTAAAATTCTCCGGCATTGTCAAGCCTTATTCGCTTAATTGTATAATCTAGAAATTGATTTCTCAATCGAATGATTTGAGCAAGTAATTTCGCAAATGCCACATTTCTAGTTTGTAGGAGACTTACATGTACCCATCGTGTTGAGGCATCAATCAATACCATAAAATATCTAAATGGCCCAGAAGTAGGATTAAATGACCCACATATATCTCCATGAATTCTTTCCAGAAATTTAGGAGTTTCAGTTGCAATTTTATTTAAAGATGGTCTAATTATCAATTTGCCTTGTGAGCATATAGAACATGATAATTCATTTGGTTGGAAAATTCTAATTTCTTCATTGAATGCCCAATTGAATTTTCAATAATTTTTTGCATCATTCCCACAACAAGTGACCCAATCGGTCATGCCATAAATTCATCATTTCTTTATTATCTAACTTCTGGTTAGACACCATGTTTATCTCAACAGGTTTTATATTAATGCGATATAATCTCGATGAGTATGCTGGTAATTTTTCATGAATGCTTTTCTTGCCGCATTTTTCAAATGTGACACATAAATATTCAGTATGATTTTCAGTCATTGTTTCTAAATGATAACCATTTTGGCGTACATCTTTAAAACTTATGAGATATCGTCGAGATTTACTCGAATATAAAGCATCATTAATTACTAGTTTTGTCCCATCAGGAAGTATTATTTGAGCTTTTCTATATCCTTCTATTAGTGTAGTAGTTCCAGAGATTGTGGTGACATCTGTTTTCACCATCTTCAACTCAGAAAAATATTTTTTGTTCTTTAGGATAGTGTGAGTTGTTCCACTATCTAGGAGGCATTGATATTTGAATCCATTTTCAAACTGATCAATATCTTCATATTAAATAAATAGATAGTTAAAATAAAATTTCATTAACATTAGATGATATCAATACATAAAAAGGAGATTGCATATAAAAAAAAGGAAATACAACTAAATAAGCACCACAATATTGTTAAGAAAAATTCAAATATCTTCGTCGTATTCTTTATCATTTTCATCGCCATCTAAATAGAAGTCTGAAAGGTCAAGATTAGGCATTGACGTGCTTGCTTTATTATAAGGATCGACATTAGGCATTGAAGTGCTTGCTTCATTAAAGTTTGCTTCCACACCTTTACCCTTTTTTCTTTTGGGAAGCTAAATACAACTCCACCAAATGTTTGGCAGTACGACATGTACGTGCCCAATGCCCCGTCATGCCACATTTGTAACAAATATTTTCTTTTCCTTCTTGATGACTATTTTTATTTTGATATCCAACTTGTTTTCCCCTTCGAGAATTATTATTGTAATGACCATTTTGGCAATTTTAGGGAAAGTGGCCTCTACCAAATCCTTGAAACTTTCTACCATGTCCATTAAAATTTCCACGACCTTGTCCTAATCCTCTTCCTTGGGAATTTCCGCGTCCTCTACCACGATTATTATAATTTCCACGGCCTTTATTTTCAACAACATGTGCTTTAGGCACATGTGTTTTAGTAGAGTGTGTCTCACGGATAGTTTGAGATCCAATAGGTCTCATATTATGATTTTTCCAGACAAGATCATTATGTTGTTCAGCCAGTGAAAGTACTACACTCAGATATGAATATCTTTTGAAATTTTTTTCCCTATATTGTTATTGCAGAATAATGTTTGATAAATGAAAAGTAGATGATGTGAGTTCAATCATTTCTGCATCAGTCACCGGGTGCTCAACAATATTTCAACATTGATGCAATTCGGTATAATGTTTGAATTGTACTCACTGAGAGTCTTAAAATCAGAAAATCATAAATTCTTCCACTCATGGCTAGCTTGTGGAAGAAGCACCCTTTTGTGGTGATTAAATCTTTCAACAAGAAAGTACCACAATGTTTTGGGATCTTTTATGAATAAATTTTCGAATTTAAGGCTATCATGAATATGATGCCTCAAGAGGAGTAAGGCTTTGCCCTTTTCTTGATTTGTAGCTACCTTTATTTTAATAGCTTGAGTTCCATCTATTGGATCCTTTTCTTTTACTTTCAATACAGTATGTTCAAGTCCTTGAGCTTCTAAGTTCATGATGGCATCTTCTTTCCATTCTAAGAATTTTTGTCTAATTAAGTCTAGTATGTTGAATAGTCTTTTGGTAATTTATGCCATACTTGCTACATAATATATATACTTGTTTTGTAAGTATATGACAATGCAATAATTCTTATATTTTCAAAATAATAAACCATTAGAAAAATTATGATGTTTTAATTTCATAATCTTCTCCCCCTTGGTTTGTTATGAATTTGTTGTAGATAATAAATTTATGAATAAATCAAGAACAAGAGAAATAATAATAATAATAATAATAATAATAATAATAATAATAATAATAATAATAATAATAATAACAAGGAGAAGAACGAAAAAAAAATTAAAGACAATAAATGCTAAAGAGGGTAAAAAAATAGCATTTACATAATATATTAGTATAATTTATCATACAAAATGCACTAACAAACAAAAGAAAATATGACAAAAAAAATCATGTGCATTTTGTTTCTTCTTCTTCAAAATAAATTAGTTCTTCATAATTATTATAATTCCTAATGCTACAAGAAGGACCACCAAACCCATAATTAAGGAGATATATAATTTGAGTTTGGCAAAATTATCTTCAAATCTAAAAGTATGGGAAGAGGAAGAAGATGGATTGTTTTTGTGATGTTGGTACATTGTCGATGGAAGGAAGAAGGAGAAGGAGGGTTTTTGATGTAAAGAGTAAAGTTGAAAGGATAAGGGGTATGAGGTAAAAAAATTGGGGTAATCCGATTTTATAGATGGTTATCCCAAATTGTACAATATACCGTATTATTTATGTATACTTAAAAGAAATACGTAAAGTAAAAGGTAAAAAAATGCACATGGATATAAATGCAAATACTGCAAATAAAAAAATGCACTTATAAATATATGAGAATAAAAAAATAATGCTAATCGTCCATTTAGGCGGTAAAGGAAAAACAATTAGCCAACCATATATGCGGTTTAAAGAGTAACAAAAGAAATAAATAATACTAACCGTCCATTAAGGAGGTAAAAGAAAAAAACAATTAGCCAGCCATATAGGCGGTATAAAATAAAATAATAACAAAAGCATTAAAGTGTTCTTGTCATCCGTAAAGGTGACGTATTTGTCCAATAAATTATTTTATGGGTCATTTAAATTTATCTTGTAACGTTTAGTACTTGTTTCTCCCTCATCATCTTTGGTTCTTTTATTACTTGTTGAGTGTTTATTTTCAGTTGATGTTGTCGAGGCATTATTAGTTGGTTGTATTGATGAATTATTTGTTGGTCGTACTGGTGGAATATTAGTCGGTGGAACTAGTGGATTATTAGTTGGTCATACATGTGAATTACGAGTTGGTGGTATTGGTAGACCATTAGTATTATTGGGATTATTATGTCGGAGCTGATTTAAATCAGTCCTTGCTGGGTTTGTCCTGAAGGGTATGGAATTATGCTCAATTATAAAATATAAAAATGTGTTGAAAACATCTTGTATGACGATGTTGATACCATTTGATTGTTGGTCTATTTGTGGTTACTGATGAAGAAAAATGCTTAATTAGGTTTTAAAAATATTACCTTCTTGATTATTAAGGGTAGAGCTGGTACTGATAACGTGTTAAAACTTAGAGAGATAAGGAGGAAATAGAATGAGTAAAAGTTAGAAGATGGAGATGTTTTTACTCATTGGTGTGATTTTTTACATTGGTGAACTTCCATATTTATAGGCAAATTCATCTCCAATTACATTTAATGCATTCACATTAGGGTAAATTCATTAATTACCTTTCACACTATATTCATTAATTACCTTTCACACTATATTTCAACAGAGAGTAAATTTCAACGTAAAATTGACAGGCAACAACTTTTGCTTTTTTTTTGTTTTGTTTTTTTTCCAACTATGTAAATGGTACTTTGTAAACACTATTTATATTTACTTTTAATTTGTATTATGTTCTTAGTTTATAAGTTTAATTATAGTTAAAATTTTGTTTGTTCGTCTCAATGTGAAGGTTATTAATATAAACTTTTTATCTAATTTTTAATTAAAGATATTATGTATTGAATTAGTTGGCAAACATGAAAAAAAAGATAAACATTAATTTTGAATTGCAGCAGGGAGTATATAATACTCCCTTCTATTTAACTCATGTGTCTCATTTTAGTTTTTAGCAATTTTTAGGTGATCAAATTGAAACTATATGGGAAGAAGAAAGAGTGCATTATCTTTCAATTTGATACGGGTAAAGTGAAAATAGTAAGTGTAAAGATGTGAAAATTTTAAGTTTTATTAAGGGTAAATTGATAAAGTTAACATATCTAAAATTGAAATGAAATATTTACACTGATTTGATCCAATAAGAAAATAAGACACTTACGAATAATAATCCCTCCTATTCGCCCAATGTGTCTCATCTGACATTTCACTATTTTTTAGATGGTTAAATAAAACCACATTTGAAAGAAAAGTGTTTAATATGCATAAAGTAGAATTAAAAGGTGTGAAAAAAGTAGGTTTAATAAGAATAAATTAATAAAGTGAACACTTTTAAAATAAAAATAAGACATTTAAGGTGATTTGACCAAATAAGAAAATGAAACACTTAAAGTGAATAGAAGGGAGTAATAATAATAATAATAATAATAATAATAATAATAATAATAATAATAATAATAATAATAATATAGAGTAGCTAGATAATGAATGAAGAGTAGGTAATAATAACCTGAAGTTGTTTGGATGTGCGAAGAAACCAAGACTGCTGAGAAGGTTGAATCCACTCATATCCAACGTAGTAAAAAGGAGTGAAACTGTAAGTGTAATCACCACTATCAAGAAGATAAAGGTTGAGTACAGATTTGTTCTGTAAAGAGGAACCTTCTACTCCACCAACCTCCAAGTTATAGTTACCCCAACCCCAAATACTCTCTCCTTCTTCAAGATTTGCTGGGTTTTTCAGTGACAATGTGTTTTTCATACCTACTATGTATTCCATTACAACTTCTCTTGAAAGTCCAGTTTGTAGATAGTTTACATCATGGTTCCCTAATATTGCAGTCCATGGTTTGTTTGACTCAATTGCTGGCCCAAACATTTCGTCCATGGATCTATTGTAGTTATAGCAGTCTATTGTATGCACGTTGTCACCTGCACATCCAATTCAAATAAATACAACTATTAGGCTGTGACAATTATAATCACTGCGTTAGCACACTTGTGTCGAGGCACCCACAGGCTCAAGCCTCCAAATTCATGATTAATGAGCATTAACTTGCGTACATGCTTAATTGTTAGAATTAGTGTTCAAAATTAGAAACTAATTAGTAACTTCAATTTGAAGTTCTTATTAATACCTTAAAATTAGTTTTAAATCGTTATTTTGCAGAGTTTCTTTAATGGATAATTTAATTGCTAGAAATATAAGAGTTAGTTAGTGGATTATGTTTACCCAATATTTAAAGTTAATTTCCTTTAGTTAATATAGTTTTATAACTTGGTAAGTCTATAAAAAAGTTATTTCTGTTGAATTAATTATAATAGTTTTACTTTTATAATTATACCATATTTACTTCCTTTTAATCTTTTTCCTAATAAGACATTGAACCTTTTTCCTAAAATTATATAGTAGAATACTATTAAATTTGCAAGTTTATAATCCACTATTTTAATAATATAACATGTAAAATATATCGACAACAATCAGTTCATCATGATTATTATGATAAGACCATTATACACAGAAAAAAAAAAAGAAAAATAATAAGTTACCAGTGAAAACAATGAGGTCAGGGTTCTCAGCAGCAATAAAACGACGGAGATAATCAGTGGTATTAAGATCAGAGCAAGATTCCAATTGAGAAGGTAAGACATCAGTACAAGGAGTATCCTTGCCATTAGCGTAGTGGGAATCTGAGATTTGTAGAATCTTAAACTCTCCATTAGAGTTGAATCTTAATTTGCCCTCATATCTTGCTGACCCTGTTCCAACTACTACTATTAGGAGTACTACTATTAAACGCACACTAAATTCTTGTGGCTTCCAACTTCTTGAACAACAACATAGAAAGCCTGACCTCATCATTTTTTTATTCAATGATTTTCTTTGAAAGCTCAGATAGTCTGAACTGTACTTAACCAACTACATATATTCTGGTATGAAGTATTAATCTCAAAACAATAACTCTTTAATTTGCGTTAATCGTCCCACGAAAGTATATATCACTGTCACGTCACGTGTTGTTAAACCCAATTCTTATATTCCGCCACCCTTTTTATTTTATCGCCACCCCCCTGAGTAAATTACCATTTTACCTTTACTTTATAAAAAATTAACAACATTACTATTAAGGGTAAAATTCCTATATATACCACACTCCACCTAAAATTATTCTCACTACTACTAAATACAACTCACTAGAGCTATACTCAGTTTCCATTTAGAAACACAGGATTTGCACCCGTGCTGCACGAGGCACCAAGAAAAACAAAGTAGTCCCCAACTTTATTGGTTTTGCTTTTTATTTTTTATACTCCCCTCAAATTTGAGTTATGATATTTTATTTGTTTTTTCCAAGTTTGTTAATATACTAATTTAATTTATAGTATTACTGATTATAAATAATTAAAAATTATAAAATATTGATTTAATAATTTTTGTGTTGAGACGAATCATATAAGACCTCACTTAATTATATTTCAATTTATAAATTAAGAATTAAATATCAATTAAGAGTGAAATGTACATAGTGTTAAAAATAAAAATGAGACATTAATTCCGAATTCAAAAGAATACATGTATTTTTGATCCGTTTAATGAGATTCGCTTTATTTTATTTTCTAATTGTGACTCAAATTCTTTGTTTAATTCTCATAAATACATTCAACATACATTTCAAATCATTTATATACTTCTATGTCTAACGCTTCTCCATAAAAGACATTTTTTATTCACTTATATTTAGTTGAGACGGTCTATAATATAGACCTCTCAATATATGGGCTGACCCATATTTCAAATTTTAAAAAAAATTAACAAAAATAAAATGAAAACTGATTCTGATGAGCGGTTTCTTAATCACTCCTCAATAACTTTTCAACTTCCATCTCCCTAAATGTATGAATATATAACTACAAATGTTTTTATTACAATTCTCCAAAAATTAACCGCAGTTGTGTTCTTCAACATTACTATTTACCATCATTAATGAACCTTAATTTTTTTTAAAAAAAAATTTAGAAGAACCACAATAGTTTTTATTACCTTCCCCAAATAGTATACATTGTTATCTTCTTCAAAATTATTGTTTTTCACCATTGATGAAGCTTAATTTAAAAAATCCCACAGTCGAATTCAAACACTAAATTTTCCATTATATTATGAAAAACCGATTTTTTTCATTTTCAAGGGATAAATTAACGTGGGAAAGAGACAGTTAATGAATAGACTTTTTATATTCTCGAATATAATACACGCGCGTGGAAAGAAAGCAGCGATTTATTTTAAGAAAGCAGCAGTTTTTTTAAAAAAAAGAATTTAAAAAGGAGATGTAGGCCGAGCTATTTCGCTATACTATAGACGGTCTGAGAAGATCTGTATCCTTTTTCCTTACAACTCTCATCTTTTAACAAATGCTATAAGAGAGAGGGAGTAACTTACAAACTTAGACCAATACAATTAATTTAGAAGTACTTAACATTAATTTGGAGTGTATATAAACCACTCAGAACCAGTTGACCATTAATTTTGGATCATTTAAATTAGAACTGTTAAATTGTGTCTCCACCTAAAAATTTGAATCAGAATCTAAGTTAACCAATTTAAAAGTGTATTTTTTTGGTTTGTTGAATCGGTATGATTGGAATTGAAGTTGCACTTAAATTGGTTGATAAATGAGAATGGTATAATTGAATATAAATTGCAACCGATTGTAATAATCTATATATATTCTTTGGATTTTGACTGTTAGCTATAATTCCTGTAGTAATTAATGTTTGCTGACTGGTCTTATTTGGTATAAATACTTCTCAACGTATAATGTAAAATGAACATAATTAAGTGAGATCTTGTTTGATTTGTCTAAATATATTTTTTATGATATGAAATTAAAAATATCAAAGATTAAATTGTGCAATTGATAGAGTGAAAAAAAAAATTTGCAATATAAAAACCAGAGGAAATATAACCGTTATTAGAGTTTAAACTTAGTAGTGACTGAACTAAGGTATATCCAATATGGATTATGCACAAATCCATGGCAAACCATGCAAAACCCACTTAACATGAACCGAATTTAAGTGATTTTTGTAAATTCGAACCAATTATTAATCAAATTGACCCGATAACTTGAATGACACACACTAAAATTGACAAATACCCTAAAAATCTAACTGAGCTGAATAACTCTCGTAAAAATTGACTCGATAAAATTTTAACTGATGCTAATATATCATGTAGAAAAATACGAATATTTATTATAAGTATAATGAAATGAAAGAATAATAATACTATTAAAAAACTTAAATAATGAATAAAGAAGGATCTCAAAATTTCCTGCATGCAGCAAAGGCTCAAGGTGTTTGACAACACGTGACGTGACACTACCATGCGGCGGTTTCCAAGTGCACACACGTCCTTATCACTCGTAAATCGTCACCTGTATCGGTATTCTCATATCTTATTTACAAGTTATAAAGACTATTTTTAATTAGACCAATTTATTATATATTTTTTAAAATATTATAAATATGCATTAAGAATAATATAAGTAGATAATTAAAATATTAAAAGTAGAAATTAAAGATATAATAAGTAAGCATTAAGAATAATATAAATTGACACTAAAAATACGATAAATAAATATTAATTTTTAATGGGGTAAATTTAAAATACGTCTCTGTGTCCAAACTAGTTGAATCTTATCATCACTTTGCTTCCAATTTCTACAATGTCTTTTATCATATGTGTAATTCTTTTAAGAAACTGGGTTGACAAGATAGAATGAAAATTAATTCATTTTAAAGTATTACTAAGTGTCTCATTTACTTTATGTACTTTATTCAATACACTTATTTAATTCTTAATATATCTAATTCTGTATAATTAAAAATTATAAAAAAAATTGATATTAATAAACTTTATATTAAAACGAATTTAATAAGATCATACATGACTATGTTTTAACTTATAAAATAAATAATAAAACATAATTTAATAGTGATAATTGAATAGTGTCGAAAAAGTAAATGAAACACCTAAGTTGAATATGAGGTAGTATCATAAAGTAATTTGTAAATAGCAACCTTCAAGTTTAGAGCTTTTGTGAGTTACTGTCTCAATGGATTTTTTTTTTTTAATAATTGCCACTAAAGTATCAAATTGTACACCATTCAAGCTAAGTAATCGTTAACCAACCCAAATGTCCTTTGACCAGTCTAAATAATCGTTGACCATTAGTCCATTACTAATTATCTTTGACATTTGTTGACCATCCCTGATCACTTTTAACTTTTCTAATTACCCATAATACCCATGTGTTTTAGCACTTTAACATCGTTTTTACCTATCCTCATGATATCTGTAACAGACTAGAAATTCTTAATTTTAATCTTCTGATTAATTATTCTGAATTTTCAATTCAAATCTCTAATCCTTTGATTATCCATTTCAAACCATCTTTAATTCCTAAATCTTTTTCGATTTTGTAATTTTTTTCGAATATTAAACTTTAAAATAGTATTTTGTTTAAAATCTTTTTATAAGCACTAAAATATTATTTTATTATTTTATAGTAAGAAAAGTAAAATTTTATTATTATATTCACGGTTTTGTAAAACGTTACTTTTTAAACTAACATTACTACTTATTATTTTAACCTTATAATTTTGATATAATTATTTTATACATAAAAATGAGTCGTATTTTTATTATGAACATTAAGTATAGTTTAAGCAAAATTTTAAATAAACTACATATTTTCATGATCAAACTTACCCATTATTTTAAAGTATATTCACTTGTACATACTAGAACAAAATTTTGATAAACCAAAATCCTTTCTATGTTAACCCATGATGTTCATCACTTACACAAGCTATCACCATTTCCTTACACAAGATAACATTCTTCTACACTCCAAACTCTTACACATTCACTTACACACTACAACTCTTACACATTCAGTTACACACTCTAAATCACTTACACAAGTTAACCTTTTTCTATACTCCTAACACTTTTTTTCATACAATCTAATGAACTATAAAGTTGCCCAAACCCATTATTAAATACCCCCTTAGCTATGAGATCACTTACACCACCATCATCAAATCTTTCTAACATTCTTTCTTATATTTTCACTTCATTAAAATCTTACTACATTAATACCTTTATTAATTGAAGAAATTAAAGAGCATGGAGCATAGAACACTCTTTATTTAGCTTAAATCATCATCATTATTTTGGGAGTTGGATTAATTATCTTTGGAGCATTATTATCTATCATGGAGGATCTTATTTCTTATTATTTTCCTAATTAGTACTTAGTACTAATCCTTGGTGTTAGTATGGTATAACTTCTTACCCTACTCTTTTTGTAGAATTTTACATTATGTTTACTTTATAATATGCAAAGTATGAAATATGTTGATATATTTTAGTGGAATTTAGTTTAATGAAATTATAATCAAGATTATATTAAGTATGTGTATGCTAAAAGTATTTTTAATATGTTAATTTAATAATCTTTGAACAAGTTTAGGTAGTTGAGTGCAAAATTATATTTTAGTGATATTAAGTATGATTTATGTTATAAACTAGTGCTAGTATATTTATGAGTTATGTGTTACATTAGAAATGTTATTATATTTAAGAATTTATTTTATGTTAGAATTTTGTATTAATATGTTTATGTTAGCCTTCAAAGTAGTTTATAAGGTAGTAAGTTATTTTATGAACGTAGTTTACTAAGTATGATTATATTAAGAATATTGTTATTATACTTTATTCTGAGATTAAAGTTTATCCTTAAAGTTATAGTAAATTTCTAAGTTATTGTGTAAAGTTTTTATTCTTTTAGTGGTTACGTTAATTATTTAAATCTTGAATTTACTATAATAAATTAAATGAAGTTGTTTTGTTAGTGAAAAAGGCCCCAAAATACTCATAGGCCATTTGACCATTATCATATTAAAAAGAAAAAGAGTTTGATTTATTTTTTTTTATATTATTATAAGCTATTTTGTGATAATATTAGAATAAAATCTTAAAAGTTATTTTTGAGAAAGCTTTATAAGTTATTAAATATTGAAGTGATTTTCTTGAATGTATGAGATTTCATAATTAAAAAAAATAAAATAACTTTTGTGACATTTAATTACTATTTGACCAAAATTTATATAAAAAGATGTAAAAGTATTTTTAGTAAACTTGTTCTTAAACTATGTGTGAAATATTGATTTTTGTGAAATTATAAGTTTTATTTGTTTTATAACTAGAATATTGACATTTGTGAATCTAATAAGTTTACTTGTTTTTCCAAACTTGAAATAATTATTTTTGGTAAACTTGTTGAATTGTAAAAACTTATCCAAAGGTTGCAGTTTAACTTGAATTTTAATTAGAATGTTTGATTTTGTCAGGAGAATAAAGTTTTACTTATTTTACAGTTGGAAATTTTGATTTTTGGAACTTATTCAAGAGAAATAGATTTTAGCAGCTACTTGTGGAAAATACTAATTTGGAGACTATTAATAAAATATTAAGTTATTAGTGTGAATTTAGTGACCTATTAAAATAAAGTTATAAATAAAATTTAATGTGTAAAAATTCAGTGTTGAACATATAAAGACGTAAAGGTAAATTAAACGTTATGATTAAGAATTATATTAAATAAATAAAGTTACCACTTAGGTTGGTCAAATTCAAATTCAAAGTCAACTTGGAGTAATAAAAATGTGATGTACTTGTGTGAAATGTATTGATTGAATGACCCTGATAGTAAGGTAATGTCGAACCATGGACCAGCATGTAAAATCCCGGCATCCGTGTTGGCCGGCACGTAAAATGCGGTGTAAGACAGGGGGTGCGCTACCTATCCTGTAGTGCTCGAGCATAAATATTATATTGGAGGGGTGACGACTCCCACCACAGTTAGGGTTTAGGACTAAAGTTCTCACCTAACCAGACCCTTACATATATCAGGTGTCATATTGATGTGCTTGTTGATCAGTGATAAACTTGATTAGCGTTGATGCTATGATGCATGGTATGGTTATGAGTATTAACCAAATGAACTTACTCAAGTGTTAAGATTACCGAATTGTATAAGTGGCAGTAACGTACTTCTGTCAGGATCGAGAATAGTATCTTAATGACTTAAAAGTATGTAACAGAAAAAGAACATGGTAAAAGTATACGGTGATGTCAATTAAGTATAAGTTCGTACTTAAATTATTATTTTGTAAATGTAGCGTATAATTTCCGTATTTTGAGCTGGATAGGAAGTTATGCTCGGCGTTAAGCGCTGACCGATTCAATCGGCTGTCTTCCGTATCATGGATGGCAGCATTTTGCAGGATTTAGTTCAGGTTCCGATCAAGGCCGCAACAATTACTATTTATCGAGAACTTAGCTGCTTTTTGTATCTTTATTGATGACTTGATGATGATGTATTTTTTTTCTTTTTGAGCAAACAATATTTCTTATCAGAGGTAATAATATTTTACTTTTGTTTTAAACAGTTTTAGTTTTATGATTTACAGTTTTTAACAATTCTGCATTTTGAGACTTCCGCAATATTTTTTGTATTAAACATTATTATTAAATGCTAATTATGTATCGAGATTGCCGCTTTTGTTACAATATCTTTTTAAAAAAACGGCCGACGTAATTACCCTTATGCGGTTAATCTTTCGGATATCCGGTCAAAACATGTACTCGCCTAACGTAAACCGAAAAAGATATTTAACATCGTTTTTACCCATCATAACGATAATTTTTCAAAAATCGAATGTCGCGATTATTCTTACAGGGTAACTCTTTTGAAAATTTGGTCGAACCAATTACTTATTACCTATTTTCCGACATGTGGATCAAAAAAAAATATTTAACGTTGTTTTTACATATCATAATGATAATTTTTCAAAAAACGAACGTCGTTATTTTTCTTATTGATTAACTCTTTTGAAAATCCGGTCGAAACAAGTACTTACACCTAATATAGACAGAAATAGATATTTAACGACATTTTTACCCATCATAGATATTTTTTCAAAAAACGGACGTTACGATTATTTTTATGGGGTAACTCTTTTGAAAATGTGGTCGAACCAAGTACTTATTTACCTATTTTATGATACATAGACCGAAATAAATATTTAACATTATTTTTACCCATCATAATGATATTTTTTCAAAAAACAGACATTGCAATTAACCTTAAAGGATAACTCATTCGAAAATTTGGTCGAAACAAATAGTTATTCGTTTATTTTCTGACACATAGACCGAAAAAGATATTTTAATAAAGAGTAATAATATTATTAAAAACTTAATTAAAGAATAAAAAAAGGATCTAAAACTTTCCAGAATCAGCTAGGTGTTTAACAAGGGAGTCGCTAAATTTCGCCACCCCTTTTCATTTTATCGCCACCCCCCTATAAAATTTCATTTTTGCCCCTGTATTTAAAAAAATTACAAAATTGCCACTATACTTAAAAATTAATTAATAAATGTAAATCACGCTTAATAACACTAATAAGAATTTAATGCGTAAGATTTGTCTATATATATGGAATTCTGAGATGCGTATGAAGTACGAATTCAAACACGGTACTATCTCTTTAAAAACTGGTACTATGTCTCTAAAAAGTGTTAAAGAAGTGGTAAACCGTAATTGGTTAAATATGGCTAACGAAAGCGATTATGAGTCGGATGCGATACGTAAAGTTGTCGTTGGAAAATTAAAAAAAAAAAAAAGGCGTACAAATCTGGGCGGCTGAACCATGGTTCAGGCGCACAAATCTGGGCGACTGTGAATTTTTTTTTTTTCCGTATTAATTTTTTTAAATTATTAATATTATTATTGTTAGTACTATTTTTTATTTTCCGTATTAATTTTTTTTTATTTTCCGTATAAATTTTTATTGTTGATAAATTTAAATTTTAAAGATTTTTTTATTTACGTAATGTTTTTAATTTGTTGTTGTTGTTGTCATTATTATTATTATTATTATTATTATTATTATTATTATTATTATTATTATTATTGTAGTCATTAATATACTTAATTTATATTATTTATATTTCAAATTTTCAGGAGTTTGAAAACTTTGGAGACAACGTAGACTACTCCGGTAGCTTTGTTACGGATAGGGAATTTATCTCCTTAGATGAGTTACATAGTTGGGCCGATGCGATAGCAATAACAATCGGTTTTCAATTTACACGTGCTTCTTATAAAAAGAAAGAAGGACGTTCTAGAGTTAGTGTCTATTTAAGATGTCACCGCTATGGTAATATTAGGGGTGATGTACATAATCTAGATAATACTGCCCGACCTGGTTCTAAAAGTAGAAGTTGCGGGTGTAAATTTATGATTGTAGGAAGTAGTGGTAAACCACCCGTTCTTGGTGTACAGAGATGGTCATGTAAGGGCAAATAGGATTAATGTAGACATTCGGGAGCACATACGACAGCTTAGTGCAACCGGAATGCAACCGGCCTTTATTATGAATTCTATTAGAGATAATTTTCCTGGTTTTTATGCTAGTATGAATCAGATATATAATATTAGACAATCAATAAGGAGAGAAGAGATGGAGGGTATGACTCCCCTTCAACACTGTCTTCATATGGCCACAGAACTTAATTATGTGGTCTGTACAGACTTGGATAACGAAGGGCAATTGAGCAGACTATTAATTGCAAATCCTACCTCTATCCAAATGATACGTACGTGGCCGTATGTTGTGCTGATAGATACAACGTACAAAACGAACAAACAAAAGTGGCCACTATGTGAAGTGATCGGAATGACGCCAACCAATCACAATTTCTTGGTTGCGTTTTGTTTGATGCGAGATGAGGCGGCTGTGTCGTATACGTGGGTGCTGCAGGGATTGAGAGATATTTTCGGCACTACTCAGACTCCTAGCGTCATTGTAACCGATCGAGACGAAGGTTTATCTGCAGCTATTCGTGACGTCTTCCCAGGTAAAAAGGCTTTGCTGATTCATTATTGTGGTTATATCTAATGATAATGTCTTAATTACGTTCAATGTTTTGTTTAATGTAGATGTGCGGCATTTCTTATGCATCTGGCATATTGGCAACGACGTTGAGAACATGGTGGACAAGTTGTGTGGCGGCAAGAAAAATCAACAAGGGCAGGTATTCAGGAAAAGTAGATGGAACCCCTTGGTTGAAAGTTCTACGATCGAGGAATATGAAGATAAATGGCAAGTGATCGTCAGTACGTGGTCGGTTAGGAACAAAAAGGTCGTTCGGTATTTGACTGGAACATGGATTCCACTGAGAGAGAAATTTGTCCGTGCGTGGACGAATGATTGTTTACACTTGGGTAACCGGACTACCAGCAGAGTTGAAAGCCAACACTCGTCTTTTAAGTATTACCTTGGTAGCGGTAGTAGCTCATTCGATACCCTTTTCAAAAGGGCGCACGCACAGATTACAAATCAGCAAGCTACAATCCGACAAGCGCTACAGGATTCCATGTCTTCTGTACCAAGATCGATGCGACAACATTACTTTAGACCTCTATATCGCCACGTATCTCTCTATGCCTTGGAGCAGCTCCAGCTTGAGTATAACCGCATGTTAGAACTCGGTGATTTTGTGTTTAACAAATGTGGTTGTGTACTTCAACAAACCCATGGATTGCCGTGTGCATGTTATTTACATATGTCCATCGGATCACATGGTGCTTTGTATTTGGATGACATTCATGAATTCTTGAGTACTTTGAGGTACACAGAGGTAGGAGACGAAACCGATGAAGGAGTACGATACCCGAACGCCAATGACAAAGAGTACTTTCAATCTCTGGTCGATGAAGTCCTCAAATCTGATCCCGCTGTTGTTCGCCGAATGTCTCTGTTACTTGAATATGAACTACACCCAGATGGCGCAGAAATACCTGAGCCTTACGCTAGTCCACCGAGAAAGGGAAGACCAAGAACAAGTAATATCATGAGAAGGAGAAAAAGTTCATTTGAATATAGCAGATCATCTTCTCGCGGTCGAGGGTCTAGATCTTCTTCCCGCGGGAGATCTAGTGGCAGATCTAGTGGTCGAGAGACGCAATCCTCAGTAGGAATTAAGTTCAGTTTCAACTTATCCGGTACTTGACTATATTTTTCGTTTTTTGCATTAATTCGTCTCAGTTTACGCATATTAACTTTATTTACATTTATTGTAGATGATCCTGGAGGTCGAGATTTTTCACACTTTCCATGGCCTAATAACATCCCATTTATCCTTCCTCCTTACTTGTTCGACTGGATTGATGTGTTAGGTGATGGTAACTGTGGATTTAGAGCAATTGCCGTCACAGAGCTGGGAGGCGAGGAAGCATGGCCTCTTTTAAGGCGTACTATGAGTATGGAAATGCAAATGAATAGAGCGCAATACCTAACTTTGTATCTATCCCAAGAGTCACTAGACGAGTCTATATTCAGAATAGGTTCACACGCAAACGGACCTGCTCCTTTCATGCACTGGATGGATGCACCGATGGCTTTGTACTCTGCAGCAACATTTCTAAACATTGCCATTGCTTATTATTGTTCTGCTGACTGTGATTCGCAATACAACTGTTTGATTCTCCCGTTAAGGAAAGCATCGGGCGTGAATAGTGTAAATAAAGTAATACATATATGTTGGGTTAATAGAAATCATTTTGTTCAACTTTTAATGAATGACGATTCGTCCCCTCTACCGCCGATCCATCCAAGTTGGAAACAAGCAGCTGACAATTTCACCAAACATCTTGACACACATTTCAGTACGAGGATTATGCTCTGGAATAATCTACACGGGCCACGTTCACAACCAACTAATACCACCGCTGACGATGCTGTAAATTTAGATACTCCATAGAATTTATACACGACATTCATTATAAATTGTATATAATCCATAATTATACTATTGTGTATACGAATGACATTCATTGACGAAAAGAAATGCAATAATTAATGTAAAATAGTTTCAGTACAGACTATGCAGGGTCATGCCCTTTAAAAATTTGCCATTCTTCAAATAAATCTCTATAATCATTAAGGTATATTTCTAACGCATGTCGTTGACGGGGGTTCAAATCCGCAACCTTAGCAGGTAGTCTTGCCAGTGGAGCGAATCGACTGGGCCATTCATTCAGGAACTGAAAACACAAAAGGATAATGTCCGTTATTAATTCATTAAAAAAAAATCTGAAAAAAAAATGATAATAAAACTCACGTATTCAGATCTGCTCTGAGAAGGACCAGGACCGGAAGTAGGCCCTTCGTCCGGGGCTATGTACGGGTGTGAGCACACTTTGAACCAATCAACGTAATTAGGTTCAGCCTCAAAAGGAACAGAAGCCCGACGAAGTCCCTGCTCAACAAGGCGGGCACTATAGGGGAACCTACTCCATGCCTCCAATTATACAGCAGAAGAAGGAACGGTCACGTAGTAGGTACCGTGTGCCGGTTGGACAGCCTTGGCTGGTCTAATAGGAGCGGGAGGAATAGCCTGCACGAACCCAATCTGTTGCAATGTCCGCTCCGGCAAATACACCTCCACAACATCAAAGCACGTGATACCCCCGATTACGGTGGTGCGTGGGTGATCATTCAGCAACGCACCAGCAGCAGAATTGTAGGGAGTCCATTCAACCTGCATACAAGCGAAGTTCACAAAAAATACTATAAATTGAAAACAACATGCATGACAAAATGTAATGAACAGTACCTGAGTCTCCGTCATTGAATCAAGAACCTTGCGGTAGTCCCTCAACCTGTCCAGCTCACGACATGGTTTTTTCGGTGTCCACATCTCCGCCCTAGTCATGTTTGGCACATCTTCTCGGCGAGCATGAGGGCGGAAAGCGGGAAAGTACTCATAGATCCATGTCTGGAGCAATGTGAGGCATCCAGCAATGGTCTTGCAACCAGCCCTAAATGCCATTCCGAGCTGCCTGTACAAGAACGCCAAGGTCACCGCACCCCAGGCCACGTCCTGCTGATCGTCGTTCACGGCAAGTATCGGGTGAGGTCGCATGCCAATTCTGGACTTATCCGCCAACAAGGTAGAGCCGATGACAGCCATGTAGTACGCTGTCTTCTGGGTATCCATGGCCTGCGACCTATGACACAGCCGCATCAATTCAGCAACAGTTATGCATCCGCCGGTGAATGAACCTTTACGCCGAAGCTCAGACAGAGGCTCCCCGAACAGATTGGTGATACCAACCTCCCACTCCGCCTCCGAAGGCTCAGCCGGCAGAGAACCTTCAATAGAAATACCCAATATGCGTTGCACGTCGTGCAACATAATCGTCATCTCTCCCCAGGGCATGTGGAAGGTGTTTGTATCCGGCTGCCACCTCTCGACGAACGCAGATATCAAAGCACAATCGATGTGCTAGTGCATAATGACCGGTAGTCGGCCGAGGGAAGTGGCAGGTAGAACATCGTTTAGCGCATCGGACATATCCTTCAGTCCGATGATGGACTCCACCGGTCTCTTCCTAATACGGCATTCTAGAATCGGAGGCGTACGCTCGGATTCGTCATAAATAAGTTTAGCTATGTGCCCTCCATAGCTAGGGATCAGTCGCGTATCTGTCGGCCCACCGGGCTGGGGTGATGTCACTAACCAGTCCGTGTCAGTGGACTGTGAGGGCCTGCTCTCCTGTGGCAGCTGATTATCGACAAAACTACGTCCTGCGCGCTCAGATGCGGCAGAAGAACTCGGGCCGCCCCGGGCAAATCTGTCGTCGGGGCCGCGAACAACAGCCCTGTCCAATTGGCGACACTCAGTACCTTGGAACTGAACATCATCAGCATCATTATCATCATCACTATAAACCCCCCAACTACTCTGGAGGCTGTCAGCCTGGTCATCAATAGGAGTACGCACTTGGTTCAGCGTACTCGACCTTTGGGCCTCACTGTGTCTGACAGCCTTTTCATGCCTAGCCCTCCTAGCAGAACCCGTCACCCCCCCTCTCATGCGGGTCCCCTCTAATTAAAGTAGGCCTTGAACTATTACCTCTCAACAAATACCTAAAAAAACCTTTTCCTTTTCCTTGATTACCAGCCATTTTCTACAATTTTTACAGTTTTATTCAAAGATAAATAATAATTTAACAACAAAAAAATTAACATACAAATTTACACTAATAATTTATAAAACAACACATGAACATATTTATAATAATAAAAAAAATAACAATCACATTAATAATAACATAATTAATTATAATAACATTAACATATATTTAATAAAAAAAATACAATCAAAATAATAATAAAAATAAAATTAATAATAATAACATTAACAACAATAATAACATACTTCAAAATTTAAATTAATTATTCCTAAATATACCCAAAAAAAAAAAATTAAAAAGGGAGGCGCCCAGATCTGGGCGGCTGGACCCCGGTTCAGCCGCCTAATTTTAGGCGGCTGAACCGGGGTCCAGTCGCCCAGATCTGGGCGCCTCCCTTTCATTTTTTTTTCTTTTGCATTCAAAACAATATATAAAATTTACTAAAAAATATAAAAATTACACATTACAACATACAAATTTACAATAATAATTCAAAATTTATATTAATTAATTCTAAATACACGAAAAAAAAAAAATTCAAAGCAGTCGCCCAGATCTGGGCGGCTGTACCCCGGTTCAGGCGCCTAATTTTGGGCGCCTGAACCGGGGTCCAGCCGCCCAGATCTGTGCGCCTCGTTTTGAAATTTTTTTTTTCTTTTGCAGCTAATTAAATTAAAAATAACTTACCTCGATTAATAATTTGGGGATTGTACTTAATTTTTGCTCCGAGATTTAGCTTTAGTGAGTTGTATTTAGTTGTAGTGAGAATAATTTTAGGTGGAGTGTGGTATATATAGGAATTTTACCCTTAATGGCAATGTTGTTAATTTTTTATAAAGTAAGGGTAAAATGGTAATTTACTCAGGGGGGTGGCGATAAAATGAAAAGGGTGGCGGAATATAAGGATTGGGTAAAATTAAGTGTCAAAATTTTATTATTTCCCCCACTTACCGACAACGACAAGTTTTCTTATCTTTTATGGGTGGAGCGGGAAATTTTGATTTACACAGTTATAAAGATAAAGATTCTCACTTTGATATTTAATGAAAATATTTTCAAATTTGTGTTGTTGGTAGAGATGTTGAAATGTGCTTGACTCCAAAATCTTAATCCGTAACGGAAGTTCGACTCGAAAAATCTAAACTGAAATGGAAGTTCTCCGACTCAAAATATATTTCTTAAATATTTATCGAACCGCTTAACAACTGAAAATGAAAAAAAAATTGAACCCGAATTGCGGCTCGTTTGTATAACCGACATTTAACCGTCAACTGAGATTAGACGAACTTTATAGTGACCAAACCGAGTAATATCCAACCCTGAATCATACATGAAACTGAAATTAACTAAACCCGGACCAATTTTTAATTGAACTGTTGTAAATCTGAACCGTTTTTTAATTGCACTATTGTAAATAGTGCTGAACAAAGTTTGGTCTAAACCGCAAACAAATTCGGACCAAACCGTAATTTTTATATTTTGTCTGGTCTACAGTCTAAACGATCTGGTCTGGAATTTTTTTTTATTTCAACAAAAAATTACAATTTACAATTTGTTCCCGGTGTTTTTATTTTTCAGACCAAACCAGACCGCAAACCGGACTACGATAGAAAATTTTAATTTTTTTATAAAATAATTGGTTGTTACCTAGGTATTTCGAGATGCATTTATTTTTATATAGTAATATATTTTTGAATTATGTTGATGCAATCAATTAATTAAAAATTATTATATTTGATAATTATAGGTGAGAAATATTTGCATAAACACATATATTAATTTGGAAAAAAAATAAAAATAAAAAACCGCAGACCAGACCGGACCAGACTGTCGTAGAACGGCTTGGTTCGTTTGGTGATTTGAACTGTCCGGTCCGATATGAAAAATTTTCGGACTAAAATTTTTGATTTGGTCTTATTTAAGTGTCAGACCAGATAAAAAACGGGCCTTGTGCACTCCTAATTATAAATTTGAATTGATGTGAAACTCTAAAATAATAATAATAATAATAATAATAATAATAATAATAATAATAATAATAATATTAATTAATTTTAGTTTATAAAATAACTTCAGAAAATTTTTTAAAAATTTAAGATATCAAATGATGAATGATTGAATACTATATTCTAGTATTACAACATTGTAAACAACTTTATGAATAAAATAACAAAGATTCTTAACCAAATTAACATCAATATAAATCAATAAGCACCTTATAAAAATCCTGATATCTTAGTAATATGTTGAACTGCATCAAGATAAAAACTTATGTCTTTCATCAACAATTCAATTATGAGTTATCTTGCTATCCATCCCTTTTTCTATAAAGAACTCTTAGCTGTTATTTTGTTTCCCAAAAATGTGAGACTTTTTTTTTGTTGCAATTTTGCTCTTCTATAAAGGGGACCACTTGACTTTCACTTTGTTCCACCAATAATATGGGATAAAAACTATTTTTCTAACTCTTCTCCCTTTTCTTTTATAAGAAAGCACTTAGCTTTCACTATGTTCCACCAACAATAAAGGATAAAAATGTTAAAAGGTAAGGAGAATATAAGGAGAAGAGTAGTATAAGAGATAAACTTATATCAGTTTCTCTTGTATTTCATTATCTGTTGTGTCACAATACTACACAACCTTGCACATATATATTGCACAAGGAACATGAAAAGGAACAAATGTAGTACTATAGGAAATGATAGATGAATCCACATTTCAATGCATTCATTGTGTGGTTACATCAATCACAACACTCCCCCTTGAATGCATTACATATATGTGGAAATTTTATTATGACATTCATAATCCTAAAACTGTCTCATTAAAAACCTTTATCAAGAAAAACCCAGTGGGAAAAAAAAACTGATTAAAGGAAAAAAGAGTACAGTGAGCATATTTCTCCCCCTGAAGTTAACATATGTCTCGAAATCGGCACATCCCAATCTTGCGTACCAAATACTCGAATTGCTTTGACGGGAGTGACTTTGTGAATAAATCAGCGGGGTTTTCACATGATTGAATTTCTTGGACTTTCATCTTTTTATCTCTCTGTAGATCATGTGCGAAGAATAATTTTGGTGACAAGTGTTTTGTTCTGTCTCCTTTAATGTATCCTTCTCTGACTTGGTTGATACATGCATCATTATCTTCATAAACTGTAGTTGGTGCCCTAGTTGTATCGTTTAAGCCACAATCCTTTTGGAGTTGGCCGATCATGGACCTCAACCATACACACTCTCGGCTGGCTTCATATAAAGCTATCAGTTCTGCATGATTTGAGGATGTAGCCGTTAGAGTTTGTTTTGTTGATTTCCAAGATATTATGGTTCCTGCATATGTAAATACATATCCAGTTTGTGACTTGGCCGTATGTGGATCAGATAGATACCCTGTATCAGCATACCCAGTGAGTATGGCATCATTTCCTGACTGGAAAAATAATCCAAGGTCTATAGTTCCCTTTAGGTATCGAAACAGATGTTTTATCCCATTCCAATGTCTTTCTGTTGGTGCATTGCTATACTTAGCTAATAAATTTATAGAAAATGCTATATCAGGTCTTGTATTATTTGCTAAGTACATTAAAGCACCAATGACACTCAAGTGTGGCACTTCCGGGCCTAAAATTTCTTCGTCTTCTTCTTGTGGGCGGAATGAGTCATCTTTTCTATTTAGTGATCGTACCACCATTGGGTAACTTAGTGGATGAGCCTTGTCCATGTAAAATCGTTTCAAAACTTTCTCAGTATAATTGCTCTGATGGACAAATATTCCACTTTTCAAATGTTCAATTTGTAGACCAAGACAGAATTTAGTTTTTCCTAAATCCTTCATCTCAAATTCTCTCATCAAATATTTAGCTGTTATCTCAATTTCTCTTGGGGTTCCAATTAGATTTAAGTCATCTACATACACAGCAATTATTATGAAATCGACTTGAGATCGTTTGATGAATACACATAGGCTAATTTGGTTCTTTTTAAATCCTGCTTTCATAAGATATTCACTCAAACGATTATACCACATTCGCCCAGATTGCTTTAACCCATACAATGATATCTTTAATTTTATAGAAAACATTTCTCTGGGTACATTTTTTATTGGTAAGTTTAGCCCTTTAGGGACCTTCATATAGATGTCTGTGTCGAGTGACCCATATAAATACGCAGTTACGACATCCATCAATCTCATGTATAAGGATTGAGAAACCGTTAAACTTACCAAAAATCTGAGTGTGGTTGCATCAACTACTGGGGAATATGTTTCCTCACAATCAACTCCTGGCATTTGAGAAAAACCTTGAGCTACAAGTTTTGCCTTGTATCTAACGATTTCATTTTTCTCATTTCTTTTTCTTACAAATACCCATTTGAAGCCTACTGGTTTTATGCCTTTTGGAGTTTGTAAAATTTGCCCAAAAACTTCTCTTTTTTCTAATGATTTTAATTCTGCCTCAATTGCTTCTTTCCATCTTGGCCAATCAGGTCTTTTTCTGCTTTCATTTATTGATATTGGCTCAAGATCATTTTCATCATTTATTATTTCAATAGCTACGAAATAAGCAAAGGATTCATTTGGATGATCCCTTTTCGATTCCCTTTTTTCTTGGAGAAAATATAATTCATTGAGATTTCATAGTTTTCATCCTTTTCATTATCGGAAATGTCTTGATTTTCTCCTTTATTTTCATTTTCATTTTGAATATTATTTGGTGCACCTTCTAGTTTTCTCAATTTTCTTGGTTTTAAATCTTTTGAACCAAGTGGCCTTCCACGCTTTCTTTGCACAAAAATTTGATCACTTTTTGCTTTTTCATCAAGAATTTCTATTCGAGCTGGAGTATTTGCTGGTGGTATATGTGATTTTATACCTCTCTTAGTATCTGTGAATGCATCAGGTAATTGGTTAGCTACACTTTGAAGGTGAACAATTCGTTGTATTTCTTGTTCACATGATTTTGTTTTTTGGTCCAAATATTCTAAATGTGTTGCTTTCCAAAAAAGTTCCATATTTCTTTTCTGTAAGTCCACATTCTCTCCCCCTAAGGATGGGAATATTGTCTCATTAAAATGGCAATCAACAAATCTAGCTTGAAATTGATCACCAGTTAATGGTTCAAGATATCGAATGATTGATGGAGATTCAAAACCGACATATATTGTAACGGCCCGGTTTAAGTGACCCGGAAAATCATGTGAAAACATGATTCCGGTTCACAAACGGACACAAGAAAATTCATTTTCCACTCGGATCGTCAACGTTTCAACGGTAAAGGAATACGGTCAACGCAGGAAACAACGTCAAACAAAATAAAACAAGTCAGCGGAAGTCTTTACATACAACTCGAGAGCCTACCGGCCTCTAGACTAGCTAAAAAGTTGTACGAGGTAAAAAGAAAAACGTCTTAAACTTTCGTTACATAAACTGAGTTATTTCGACTCATAAACTTATTACAAAGTATGTCTTAGACTTGATGGTTACGGGTTCTAAGCTGAGTCCTCACTCCAGCCCCCACCTGCAATCAACCTACTGCACGTCGTATGACAACACGTAGCAGGTTCCAAAGAACGACCAATACACGTCAGAGACTTCATACATATATCAAACAGGTTGAATACAAGCATTGTGTTTACCCTAGCATGCAAAGGCTCTAATACATATTCTTTATTCAATATTTCCAATCTTGAAACGTTGCCCGTCCTGTTCGGGTCGTTCAAGTATAAAACATTTATTTTTAGATAATTCCAACTTGTAACGTTGCCCGTCCTGTTCGGGTCGTCCAAGTATAATTTCAAATATTTTTTTGGTGGAATACACTTGGGAGAGCTAATCCCAAGGCAACCACCGACCTAAGACGTTGCCTGTCCTGTTCAGGTCGCCAAAGGCTAAAGTATGCATATCCCCATGGTGACCGTAATGATCCAAAACTGCCATGGAAACAACAATTTATAATATTCCAAACCATTTGTTAACCCTCTTTGGGTAACATAACCAAACGTCAATCCCTTAGGGTGACTAACACATAAATTCTCAGTTTCACTTAATTATTTCATATTATTTGAGGTGTCTAATCCTTATGTGATTTACAAAGCCTCGATTAGAAATAAAACAGCATTACTTGCACAACCATATAAACAGTATGGTCTAAGCGTGTACCTTTAAACGCTGCAACACACGTTGTTCAAGCACAATAAGAATTTCGCCCTCTTATGAAACGAGGTCCTAAATAACACACACACACAAAACAATCACGTATTAGATCGTGTTTAAACATTTAATCCACTGAATACCATTAAGATATCACTAAGACTTAATAATATCAAATGTTTTCATCCAACTCCCAATAGTTCCAAATGTTTTAATCCACTGATTATTTTTATTTTATTTTATTTTCTTTTATTATTTAAATTATTTAATCCTTTTTAAATCTCATAACCAAGATACACCTAACCGAAACTGAATTTACATTCTACTAAAATAAAACAAACAAGACCAATTCTCCTATCACACAACCACTTGATATTTCCACACATCTAACAATACACAAAATCCCATCATCAATCTAAACCATCATCAAAACATAAGGCTAACAACATAAGACATACTCATCCACAAGATCCTTCAAGAGCACTTAAAATTTCGTAAACCATGATAATTAAATTAATTACTTGATTCTCTTATCAAATTAAAATTTTATAGAGAACCATAAACCATCATTTTTTTTTGAATCAAAACATATATATATATATATATATATATATATATATATATATATATATATATATATATATATATATATATATATATATATATATATATATATATATATATATATATATATATATATATATATATATATATATATATATATATAAGGACAATCCTTTAAACAAATCAAATTTTGTTAAAGGATTTATAAACTCATGGATACCTACATTACTTAATCCATACACTTAAAATTTCTTCTAACAAACTAAAATCTTGCTATAGAAATATAAATCGTAAAATAAATTCATTTTAACCTTTGAATAGACTTTATTCTTATAACAAATTTAAACTTTGTTAAAGAATGTAAATCAAGGAAAATTTAATATAACAGAAATAGGATTTAATCCTTTTAACCAACCAATTTTATCAAATGATTATTAAAGAAAACTTATATAAAATACTCAATCCTCCTAATAAGTCATAGGATATCATCATAAAGAAAAAGAAGATTATGTAATCCCATACTAAAATTTCTTATAAATAAAATTTATAATTAACAACCCAACTTACTTACCCTTTGATTAGAAGATTGGATTGAACAAAAATGTTTTTTTTTTCTTGAGTGCCGAACACCAAGAGCAACAAGGGAGAATTTTCTGAATTTTTTTTCTTCACTTAGAAGATTAACAATGTGAGGAATTCAAATTGAAGCTTAAGGATTAATAGGCAAATTAAGGGATGGCTTAAAGTGTCATAATTCACACTTATGAGAGGAGTTACAAAACTCCTCCCCTTACTCCTACACAACCGGCCACCTATTCCCCTTCCCCTATTTTTTTTTTGGTTAATTAATTAATTAAACAATTATTATACTATTGTTAATTGTCACGCGATAACCTCGTACGCGATAAAATTCGTTACCGTTAAAATTTAACTCACTTTATTTTTTGTAATTAACTATGTAAAATAATATAATTTAATATTACTTATTTATTGTTTTTTATTATACTTTATTTTCTTATATTTTATTTATTTCTAAACTCGATAAATCACGGGGTGTTACAGACTACCCCCCTTAAAAGAAGTTACGTCCTCGTAACTTGCATGGCAACGGAAAACGTAGATCACATATGTTATCATAACAACACTTTGCAAAACAAAACTACCAACCAAAGTCTTAGCATTTTTCGCGCGAAATTCCTATTGCCCTCTACCCCCCTTAAGAAGTTACGTCCCCGTAACGCTACTGACCTGAAAAAGGTGAGGGTACTTTTCTCGCATAGCGTCTTCTGTTTCCCAAGTAGCCGCTTCACGCTCGTGATTTGACCACAGGACTTTTACCATAGGTATATCCTTCCTTCGAGTACTACGGACCTTCTTGTCCAAGATTCGAACCGGTTGCTCAGGGTAAGACAAAGATGTATCCAAATCTAAAGGTTCGGGATCTAGTACATGGTTGGCTGCGGCATGATACCGCTTTAGTTGAGACACATGAAATACATCATGTACCTTCTCTAAAGAGTTTGGAAGAGCTAACCGATAAGCCACTTTACCCACACGTTCCAAAACTTCATATGGCCCTATGAGTCAAGGGCTCAACTTTCCACGAGCACCAAAACGTACTACTCCGCGCATGGGTGATACACGAAGTAATATCTGTTCTCCCACGGTGAACTCCTCTGGCCGTTGTTTCAAATCAGCATACGACTTTTGGCGATCCTATGCCGCTTTCAAACGATCCCTTACCAATCTTACCTTCTCAGTCATTTGAAACAACAATTCAGGTCCCAAGGTCACCGCTTCAGTGAAATCGTCCCAATAAACCGGGCTACGACAACGACGCCCATACAAAGCCTCGAATGGGGCCATCTGTATAGAAGCTTGATAACTGTTGTTGTAAGAAAACTCAACTAGATCCAAGTGTTCATCCCATGACCCTTGCCACTCCATGGCAATAGCGCGTAACATATCTTCCAATATCTGATTTGTTCGTTCTGTCTGTCCATCCGTCTGCGGATGAAACGACGTACTATAGAGCAACGTTGTACCCATTGCCTGTTGCAAGGTTTGCCAAAACTGTGACAGATATCGTGTGTCTCTATCGGACACGATAGTATGGGGCACACCGTGGTATCGCACTACATACTTAATGTAAGCTCAAGCCAATTGTTCCATTTCCCACCGACAGTTCATAGGGATGAAACGTGCTGATTTAGTCAAACGATCAACTATAACCCATAACGCATCATTACCTGCTTTCGTTCGAGGTAAACCCACAATGAAATCCATAGAGATATCATCCCACTTCCATACCGGTATCTCTAACGGTTGTAATAACCCTCCTGGTCTCTTATGCTCACTTTTAACCTTTTGACAGGTTAGGCAGCGTGAGACATACTCTGCAATATCCTTCTTCATCCCAGACCACCAAAACATTAATTTGAGATCTTGGTACATTTTGTCACCACCCGATGGACGGAAAATTTCGTACAATGCGCTTCATCCAGGATACGTTCCTTCAAAGATTCCTCCCCCGTCGGTAAACACCAACGACCCTTGAACCTCAAGCTTCCATCTTCATGGACAAGGAATCCCTCTGCTGTTCCTTCCCGTGCTTGCTCCTTTATCTTCAAGAGTTTTGGGTCTTTATCCTGGGAATTCAAGATTTCCTCAAAGAACGAAGGTCGAATAGCCAAGGCATTCAGACATCCCTGTAGTTCACCTTTACGTACCACTTCCAAGTTCAGTCTAGCAAAATCCCGATGCAACTCTTCAACTCTGCCCAAGGCAGACAGTGAGTGACTAGACTTCCTACTCAAAGCATCGGCCACCAAGTTCGCTCGCCCCTCATGATATATGAACTCCAGGTCATAATCTGTCATCAACTCTAACCACCGACGTTGTCGCATGTTTAAGTCAGGTTGTGTATAGAGATATTTCAGACTCTGATGATCCGTGTAAATCCTACACTTAACGCCATACAAGTAATGCCGCCATATCTTGAGAGCGAATACTATAGCGGCTAACTCCAGACCATGGGTCGGATAATTAACTTCATGTACTTTCAGTTGTCGTGACGCGTAAGCAATCACCTTACGGTTCTGCATCAGAACACAACCCAATCCTTTCTTCGATGCGTCACTGTAAACAGTATAATCCAACTTAGGGTCAGGTAGAGTAAGAACAGGGGCCGTAGTTAACTTTTCCTTCAAAGTCATGAAGGCCTGTTCGCATTCATCAGTCCATTCGAACTTCTTCTCTTTCTTCATTAATGAGGTCATGGGCCGAGCAATACGCGAGAAATCCTTAACAAAACGACGGTAATACCCGGCCAAACCTAGGAAACTTCGTACCTCGGTGACGCTCTTGGGTGACGACCAACTTCGAACTGTCTCCACCTTTACCGGATCCACTGAAATACCTTCCTTAGAGACAAAATGACCCAAAAATGATACCTTGTCCAACCAAAATTCACACTTTGACAGTTTCGCGTATAACTTGTTTTCTCGCAGGGTTTGCAGGACAAATCGTAGATGTTCCTGATGTTCATCCCGGTCCTTCGAATAGACCAATATGTCATCAATAAAGATAACGACGAATTTATCCAAGTACGCACTAAACACTTGGTTCATTAAGCACATGAATGCAACCGGAGCATTTGTCAACCCAAACGGCATCACTGTGAACTCATAATGTCCATAACGTGTTCTGAAAGCGGTTTTATGTATATCCCCTTCAGCTATTCTTAGCTGATGATAACCCGATCTTAAGTCAATCTTTGAAAAGATCCCGGCTCCTCTCAATTGGTCAAATAAGTCATCTATCCGGGGAAACGGGTATTTATTCTTTACTGTAACCTTACTTAACTCTCTGTAGTCAATGCATAACCTCAAACTACCATCTTTCTTTCTCACAAACAGAACTGGAGCGCCCCAAGGTGAAACACTAGGTCGAATATAACCCTTATCCAACAATTCTTCAAGCTGAGACTTTAATTCCTCCATCTCCTTTGGAGCCATACGGTAAGGGGCCTTAGAAATCGGTCAAGTCCCCGGTACCAAGTCAATCGTGAAGTCAATTTCCCGTTGAGGTGGCATTCCGGGAATCTCGTCAGGAAAAACATCCAAAAAATTCATTCACTACAGCAATATCCTTGGGATCCTCCTCTTCCTTTTCCCCCTAGCTGATATGACATAAGTACAAAGGGTGTCCTTGCCTCATAAGCCTTTGCAACTCTGAGGTCGACACCAAATTCGTCCTAGGCCCCTTGGGAAACTTCCTATATCTAACGCTTTCCCCTCGTGGTCCTTCCAATAAAAATCTCTACTCTCTGCACTCAATAGTGGCCTTATACCTTCCCAGCCAATCCATCCCCAAAATTACTTCTAAACCTTCCATATCTAACACATACAAGTCGCTAGGAAAGACAACCTTTCCTATCCTTAAGGGTACATCCCTATACAGTTTTTCACAACTGTACAATTTTCCCGATGGTACGGCCATCGTATAAGAAACTTTTTCAAAGGTTCCCAAATTCAATTTGTTTACTTTACTCTTTGCAAGAAATGAACATGTAGCTCCCGAATCAAATAATACATTCACAGCTATAGAATGAATGGCGAACGTACCTGTAACCACATCTGTCGCCTGGTCAGCTTCTCTTGCACTGACCGCAGATACCCTTCCACTCGCCGGCTGTACATTATTTCCTCCCACTTGATTCCCCCCGCGCTGCATTTCTGACCCTTCAACTCGGTTTACATCTACACGGCCTTGTCCTCCATAAAAAGGTCGCTGGAATCTCTGACCAGCATTACCACGATTTCCATTCTCGTACTGTTGGCTGGCTTGTCTACCGGCGTTGTTTAAATTTTGTTGCCGGTGTTGTCCACTCGGATGTTGGCTTCTACCCCCTTTCTTTATGTAGCACTCAAACTCTCTATGCCCCCTTTTGTGGCAAAAGTTACATTCGATCAAATTCCCTTCACAATCTTTTCCCGGATGATTTCTCTTGCACCTTCTACAGAAATACTTCCTTTCATTGCCGTCTCGGTCCAGTAATGGCCTTGCAGGCTTCGCGTCGTTCCTAATCCCTGAATTCGAATTAGACCCGCCTCCCTGAAAATTTCCGAAATTTCTTGCTTTCTTCTGATAAAAGCCCGACATGTTCTCCAATACCTGGCCAGAAATTTCTTTCCTCTTCTCAGGGATATTACCCTTCTCCTTTTCCTTCTTCTTCCTCAAAATGTTCCCTATTTGTGACGCTCTCTTATACATCTGTTCCATTGTGTTATATCGATCACTTTCAATATGTTTTTGAATGTCGAAAGATAAACCTAGCTCAAAGCGTTGCATCTTTTTCTCCTCCGTGGGTACGTCATCAGGACAATACTTGAGGTACTCCATAAATTTGTGGTAATATTCATCAACAGTCATACTACCCATCTCTAATCGCGCAAACTCGTTCGATTTATCTTTCCTTACATGCAGCGGATAAAATTTCTCTCGCATGGCCCTTTTGAACAAATCCCAACCAAAATCCCCCTCAGTCTGCTCTAACAACCCCGATCCACTGTTTGCCCACCAGTAGTCGGCTTCTCCAACCAAATAGAAGGCATCTTGATTGACTTTCAGTTCTTCTGGGCATTCTACTACATCGAAAAGTTTGTCAAATTCTCTTAACCAAAGTTCCAGTTCTGACGGTTCACCCTTACCTTCGAAAGTCGAGGGTTTGCTCTGGCTAATCCGTTTGCTCATTTCAGAGGCTAATTCCGACACAGACTTCTCTCGGGGTGCGCTTGCATTTGATAACGCTTCCACCAGATTTCTTAGCGTTCGGTTAGCACCATATCTAGACAGTCTCTTCCTAGAAATTGGAGGCATCTTCTGCAAGCGAAAGAAAGGTACCAATCAAAAGAATGTCCTAAGATTCGTAAACTTTGGAGAAAGAACAAGGTTTTGCTGGATAAACCTAACAGTCATTTACTTGTTTGTTTATATCTATAAATATATATATATAAGTATTATTATTATCATTATTATTAATTTTTTTTTTCAAGTTGAATACTTAAAAAGGAAATTATGTATGTAATGCATAAACTTACAACACCAAAAGAAACAGCAAACACACTTCAATATTTTATAGATATCTTTTGATACACCAAAATTGCCTCAAGCAAGAGTTTACATTATTACTTTATTATTTATTTGTTTAAAAGATACAACTTAAAAATAACTCAAAGAAGGTCGCGAAAACAAAAAGAACATTTAGCGCCAAGCATCCCAAGCGTCAGCACCCTCATCGTAACTTTCTATATCGAAGTCCTCATCATCCCCGTCTTCTCCAGAATCAGAGCTGGAATTCGAATACGATTCTTCCGATTCACTACCACTATCTCTGGGGCTGCTTAATCGTGAATCCTCCACCTCCTCTTCAGGATCTTCCTCATCTGACCACCCCCTATCAAACCCAACCTCAAAGCCATATAAGTCGTAATGCGATCCCCAGTTCTCTCTCTCATCATCGCTGGAAATCTCTATATAAGTAGGCGGTTCCCGATTAGGCTCCCACATTACAATATCACTCTCCGACTGAGCCTCGGTTTCCACCAGTGGGGAATCAGGCAGGATCCGCTCCCTTGACGGTTCCTTGGTCGCATCGGTGCCGACCGATATTGGAGGTTCGTTCTTCTCAGGTTCTACACTTCTCCTAAATTCAGACAAACGGTGTAATCTATTTAGGTCCAATTCTAAATCGTAACATACCCTATCGGCTTTTGCCTTAACCATAAGCATCCTTTCCCTATAATCTCTAATACTTTCACCACTCCTTATTTTCCATATCTCTGCGTTGGAGACTTCTCTCCAGGCAGTCTCTGGGTCAAACATGGGTACCTCCCTCGCTTCACTGGGGTGTGTGAGTCCATAGGGGTTTTTCCCTTATTCATATTCCTGAACATATACACATAACGAAAAAGATTCAAGTAAGAAAATTGATAACTGAGAACACCTAATCACTATAAAGGGTCCCAAAACCAGCTACATCACAACAATCACATTCAAAGTTTTTTTTTTTTTTTTTTTTCCGACCATTCCCCAACTCTCATTCCTAAGGTCTGATATTCCTTTAGCACCTAAGGAACGTTGGCTCTGATACCAATTGTAACGGCCCGGTTTAAGTGACCCGGAAAGTCATGTGAAAACATGATTCCGGTTCACAAACGGACACAAGAAAATTCATTTTCCACTCGGATCGTCAACGTTCCAACGGTAAAGGAATATGGTCAACGCAGGAAACAACGCCAAACAAAATAAAACAAGTCAGCGGAAGTCTTTACATACAACTCGAGAGCCTACCGGCCTCTAGACTAGCTAAAAAGTTGTACGAGGTAAAAAGAAAAACGTCTTAAACTTTCGTTACATAAACTGAGTTATTTCGACTCATAAACTTATTACAAAGTATGTCTTAGACTTGATGGTTACGGGTTCTAAGCTGAGTCCTCACTCCAGCCCCCACCTGCAATCAACCTACTGCACGTCGTATGACAACACGTAGCAGGTTCCAAAGAACGACCAATACACGTCAGAGACTTCATACATATATCAAACAGGTTGAATACAAGCATTGTGTTTACCCTAGCATGCAAAGGCTCTAATACATATTCTTTATTCAATATTTCCAATCTTGAAACGTTGCCCGTCCTGTTCGGGTCGTCCAAGTATAATTTCAAATATTTTTTTGGTGGAATACACTTGGGAGATCTAATCCCAAGGCAACCACCGACCTAAGACGTTGCCCGTCCTGTTGGGGTCGCCAAAGGCTAAAGTATGCATATCCCCATGGTGACCGTAATGATCCAAAACTGCCATGGGAACAATAATTTATAATATTCCAAACCATTTGTTAACCCTCTTTGGGTAACATAACCAAACGTCAATCCCTTAGGGTGACTAACACATAAATTCTCCGTTTCACTTAATTATTTCATATTATTTGAGGTGTCTAATCCTTATGTGATTTACAAAGCCTCGATTAGAAATAAAACAGCATTACTTGCACAACCATATAAACAGTATGGTCTAAGCGTGTACCTTTGAACGCTGCAACACACGTTGTTCAAGCACAATAAGAATTTCGCCCTCTTATGAAACGAGGTCCTAAATAACACACACACACACAAAACGATCACGTATTAGATCGTGTTTAAACATTTAATCCACTCAATACCGTTAAGATATCACTAAGACTTGATAATATCAAATGTTTTCATCCAACTCCCAATAGTTCCAAATTTTACATTCTGACCCGAAACTTTTATGGCCATTTCGGACAGTTTAGAAAATTCAAATTAAAAATCCGACTTCACCGCTGCGTCCGGAACGCATCAATTACCTTGGGTACCAAATTTCATAATTTCTAGCATCCAATTACTATTTTTTAATTATTTTAAGCGTTTTAACGAGTTTTAAAACGCATCGGTTAAATAAAACAACAACGAAACACACCCAACACTCGGATCGGGGTGCCACTACCGAGGCAGCAGCTGCTGTCCGAAATTCCTTTGACTTTAATTATTTTTATTTTATTTTATTTTTTTATTATTTAAATTATTTAATCCATTTTAAATCTCATAACCAAGATACACCTAACCGAAACTGAATTTACATTCTACTAAAATAAAACAAACAAGACCAATTCTCCTATCACACAACCACTTGATATTTCCACACATCTAACAATACACAAAATCCCATCATCAATCTAAACCATCATCAAAACATAAGGCTAACAACATAAGACATACTCATCCACAAGATCCTTCAAGAGCACTTAAAATTTCGTAAACCATGATAATTAAATTAATTACTTGATTCTCTTATCAAATTAAAATTTTATAGAGAACCATAAACCATTATTTTTTTTTTGAATCAAAACATATATATATATATAAGGACAATCCTTTAAACAAATCAAATTTTGTTAAAGGATTTATAAACTCATGGATAGGGATACAGGCGGGGCGGGTCTAATAGGAGACCCGCCCCATCCCCACCCCATCGGGGCGGGGATGGGTCCCGGTTTGATGGGTCATGGGGCGGGTACGGGTATAAAATTCATACCCACCGCGGGGATGGGGATGGGGATGGGTTTTAGGTGCTACCCGCCCCATCCCCGCCCCGCCCCGCCTCACGAAATGTACAAATTTTGAGAATTGGAATACCCTAAATTATTTTTCAAATTTCTGAAAACCTTGAATTATTTTCAAATTTTTTGAAAAACTTTAAAAACCCCGGTTTATATTTCTTTTAAAAAAAAAGTTTCAAAACCCTAAATACTTTGGGCCTTTGAAACCATCCATAGGATAATTTGCTTCACTGCTTCAAAACCCTAAATTATTTCTTTCAAAACCTTGAATGCTGGCCGTCATTTGCTTGAATTGCTTCACTGCTTCATTTGCTTCACAGCCTTCACTGCTGCCGTCACTTCACTGCTGCACTCCCATCTTCTTCTTCTTCTTGAAACACTCCCATCTTCTTCAATCTTGCTGCATATCGTCATCATCTTCAATCGTCTCTGTCTTTTCTCCAGTCATTGGGTAAGTTTCTTATTTTCTTCAATCGTCATCTTCTTCAATCGTCTCTATCTTTCCTGATCTGCATATCGAATATAATTTTATTAGATGATGTATATGCTGCTTGCTTTTCACTTCTGCTCGTTTCTGGTATAAAACATGGGTTTTGATTGGTTTATAAAGTAGCAATTTTGTGATTTTGTGCTTTTGTGATTTTGTGATTTTGTGATTATTTTATAACTCAAATTCTACATTTTATGGTAATTTTCATTTCTTTTATTTACCTAAAAAATGTCGATCAAATAACTATACAAACATACAATTTCAAGAAAATATAGAATTCAATATTCAAGAATAACAAAGCAATATGATCTACATCTTGTTGACATTTACATTCAGATTGTTAGGAAGAAAATATGAGTTTTGAGAATTGATGAAGAAAGAAAGGGGAAAAGAGAAAATGTGGAAAAAAATAATTGAAAATAAATATGTGACACAGATGGGTATTAAGCGGGGATTTGACGGGTGGTGGGGCGGGTAAAATGGGTATTAGACGGGGATGGATACCCAGATGGGGATGGGGATGGGGATGGTATTAGGTACAAACCCATCGAGGCGGGGACGGGGAAAAAAATTATACCCGCCGCGGGGATGGGGTTGGGGATGGGGATTGATTTACCAGATGGGGATGGGGATGGTAACGTCAATACCCGCCCCGCCCCGCCCCGTTTGCATCCCTACTCATAGATACCTACGTTACTTAATCCATACACTTAAAATTTCTTCTAACAAACTAAAATCTTGCTAGAGAAATATAAATCGTAAAATAAATTCATTTTAACCTTTGAATAGACTTTATTCTTATAACAAATTTAAACTTTGTTAAAGAATGTAAATCAAGGAAAATTTTATATAATAGAAATAGGATTTAATCCTTTTAACAAACCAATTTTATCAAATGATTATTAAAGAAAACTTATATAAAATACTCAATCCTCCTAATAAGTCATAGGATATCATCATAAAAAAAAAGAAGATTATGTAATCCCATACTAAAATTTCTTATAAATAAAATTTATAATTAACAACCCAACTTACTTACCCTTTGATTAGAAGATTGGATTGAACAAAAATGTTTTTTTTTTTTTTTTTTTTTTCTTGAGTGTCGAAAACCAAGAGCAACAAGGGAGAATTTTCTGAATTTTTTTTCTTCACTTAGAAGATTAAGAATGTGAGGAATTCAAATTGAAGCTTAAGGATTAATAGGCAAATTAAGGGATGGCTTAAAGTGTCATAATTCACACTTATGAGAGGAGTTACAAAACTCCTCCCCTTACTCCTACACAACCGGCCACCTATTCCCCTTCCCCTATATTTTTTTTTGGTTAATTAATTAATTAAACAATTATTATACTATTGTTAATTGTCATGCGATAACCTCGTACGCGATAAAATTCGTTACCGTTAAAATTTAACTCACTTTATTTTTTGTAATTAACTATGTAAAATAATATAATTTAATATTACTTATTTATTGTATTTTATTATACTTTATTTTATTATATTTTATTTATTTTTAAACTCGATAAATTACGGGGTGTTACAAATATTCCCATTCTTCTTTGTGGACCCATTTTTGAGGGGGAGCAATGGGCACATATACAGCGCATCTAGAGATTTTCAAATGTGAAATATTTGGTTCATGACCAGCTACTAATTGCATTGGCGAATATTTATGATAAGCTGTAGATCTTAGCCTAATCAATGCTGCTGCATGTAATATTGCATAACCCCAGGCCGATGATGGTAATTTTGATTTCATTAGCAGTGGTCTTGCAATTAATTGCAATCTCTTAATTAAGGATTCAGCAAGACCATTTTGTGTGTGAACATGTGGCACAGGGTGTTCCACTTTAATTCCAATTGACATGCAATAATCATTAAAAGTTTGAGATGTCAATTCACCGACATTGTCCAATCTAATACTTTTTATTGTATAATCAGGAAAATGATTTTTCAATTTGATGATTTGTGCAAGTAGTTTTGCAAATGCATTGTTTCTACTTGATAGAAGGCTTACATGTGACCATCTTGTGGAAGCATCTATTAAGACCATGAAGTACCTAAAAGGTCCACATGGTGGATTAATTGGTCCACATATATCTCCTTGAATTCTTTCAAGAAATATAAGAGATTCAGTAACAATCTTATTTACTGATGGTCTAGTAATAAATTTTCCAAGAGAACAAGAGGTGCATAAGAGCTCATTCGACTGGGGAATCTTAATATTTCTTAGTGGATGCCCGACTGAATTTTCTATTATTTTATACATCATCCCAGTGCCAGGATGACCTAAGCGGTCATGCCTTAAAGTGAATCGCTCCTTATTGTCTAGTCTTATCATATTTATTTCAATCGGGCGTATATGGGTGAGATACAACCCCGATGAATATGCTGGCATCCTTTCAAGGATAATTTTCGTTCCATTTCTTTCTGCTGTAAGGCATAAGAATTCTTTTTCATCTATACTTTTGGTTTCCATATGGTAACCATTTTGCCTTATTGCCTTGAAACTGATAAGATTTCTTCGAGATTTACTCGAGTATAGTGCATGTAACAACCCGAGTTACCGTTGACCGGGTAAACAGGGTCATCACTGGGTTCGTTTCCCAAGAAACTGAAATCACATTTCCAAAACTCAAGCAAGGGGTCACAAGCTCTTCAATGTGACTAACTCAGCTAAATCCCAAAGCCAACATCTAACTAATACAACAATTATATATTTATCCAAAAACCTAATACAAAATTACAAATTCCTACGTGCTCAGCTCAATATAAATCCTTGGAACGCTATTCAACACCGTTAACCCATCGTTCCCGACCGGTTCCGATCTGTGATCAAACTAAAAGATGGAAACAATAGGGAATCAGATTAAACTGAGTGAGAAGCAACAATCCAAAACAATTAAACACAGCAATTCAAAACAATGGTTTAAAAGCAACATCAGTTTCCTAGATCTATGTGCGCATAGGGATTCTAGTTGAGAGGAACATCCATAGCTCTAAGGCTATGTCTCTCTCGGGTGAAGCTAGTCAATATCTCAATGACAATTCGCTTCAAAAACAGGGAGTAGGGAACCATGTTCCTCAACTCCGTCAATGACCAGCTCGCAAGCCCGATCCATTGACCATATCAATATCAGCATAATCATTCATAAACATTTATCACATTCATACAAATTTCGCAAACTTTGAAATAAACATTTTACAAATGGTAGCCTGGCCAGACCCCTTTTTAAGGGACTGTTACTACTCACCAATAACGCTTCAAGAAGCGAAGTCCGTTTCTCCACGATCACTAGAAAGGTTCCTCGATGATGTCGTCTCCTGGAGCATAACAAACATAACATCACAACAAAGCGTTCGATACTACAAACTAGGTTCATATAACTCATTGTATCTCCTCCTATGATCGCATCTTAGTTCCATCTTCTATTCTAATAATTCTAATTTCAAAGATTGCGCAAGTTCTAATTCTAACCCCAACATATATAAAAAAAATATAACCTTATAGCCTTGTAACGATCATACGTCTCCACAATTCCCTTTGTATTTCCAATTCAAACACTTCTAGTTCATTTAACTCAAACCAAGAAACTAAACAAGATTAACCAGTTATCCTAAAAGAAGAACACAACTAATTTATCCATTCAACTAATAACTTTCACACGAACCCTGATACTTTCGAGAATAACCAATCATATAAAATCAAGGGTTATATCCAACACTTACAATTACCCAACTATTAAATAAATAGCTACAACAAAGAACTATCCACCACTAGCAAATTCACATGAATCAACTAACATTTAAGAACATCAAGTTTCCATAAACTTTCCACATTCAATATCCTATCGATATCCTAATCTTCGTAAGTTCATACTAATTAATAATTCCACAATTAAGTTCTGTTCACCACTTTGACCTATAATTATCATTAACAACATTCAAATCCAAATCCTCACCACTACCTATACACCATCAAGACACTACGAATCCATTCCCACAAATTGTTTCACAAGTATCTGATATTATATCTAAGAGTATCAATCTATTCAATTATTCACCATTATCATAACTTGTCACAACTCTTAGTTCCTAACATTAATTCAGCAGCTAAATACACATATCCATCAGCTAGTCTCAATCAAAAAAACTCATCTAATTAGGAATCCCGTAATGGTTTTAGGACACCTTTTACAAAAACAGGCATAACTCACTCATACGAAAACTAAATGAGACAATTTAAGTGGCTACGTGACCATTACTCAGAGCTCTACTATTCTTATTAAGACACTAAAACCCAGAAACAATTAAAACGATCCCAAAATAGCCAAAACAGAAGATTCATTATGGATTTTCAAGACAGCCTGCTAGTATTTCACTATTTTGAACATAACTCCCTCATATAAACTCATTTTGGAGCGATTCAAGTGCCCACGTGATCGAAACTCGAAGCTCTACAAATCTCATAAATACACCAAAACCCCAAAACGACTCTAACTATTTCAAAAACAGCAACACAATTCGGACAGCACAAAACGGAACCTCATTGTCGATCTTTATGACAGTCTAGTAGTATTTTGGACATAACTTCCTCATACGAACTCATCTCGGGGTGATTCAAGTGTCCACACGACCGCGACTCAAAGTTCTACAAATCTCAAGCAGACATAAGAACCCAAAAACAATCAGAACCATCCCCAAAATAGCCAAAATAGAAAGTTCAGTTTATGAACTGAAATTTCAGAATCCCAAATACTTAATTTGATACTAGAACTCAAATAACCCAAATAACCAATACTAATCAACACTAGCAAGAACCCAATTACTATTTAAACTCATACTCTAATTAAATTCAAGTTGATGCTTAAATTTGATTTAAAAAACCAAAATTGAATCCACAAATACCAAACTACTTTAAAACATTCAATCAATACTTAAATAGTATAGCTTGTAGATTACCTCAATCACCATTGAAGGAAGAGGAAAGAGTGTATGGTGGTGTGGTGACACAGGTCAGCCCAAGGGACCCGGTGGTGGTCTTGGGTCTGGACGTCTGCTGCTGCCGTGGAAACAGCCACAAAACGTGGCTGCTGCTGCCTGGGGGTCGCGGCTGCTGTAGGGGAGAAGGAGTGTGTGTCTGCGGGTGGCTACGATGGAGGCGTGGCCTGGTGGTGCTGGGGCTGCTACTGAATCGTGAGGGAGATGGAGAATGAGTGAGTCCAGTGTGAGGGAGAAAGGAAAATGGATGAGTATAAGGGTTTATAATTAAGGAGTTAAAGGTAATGAGTCATAGATTACGTGGCTAAATTACGGTGACTCAACTTCATACTCATACTCACGAAAATATGAGATGGGTAATACACCCATATTTTTCGTCGTATAATTTATTTTTCAATACTTTATTTAAATTTATTTTTATAAAGATAAGATAGTAATCAATTAATAAAATATAATCAAAATACACTTCTATCAAAGTATTCTTTATACTAATTTTATACATTAAATAAAATATACCTCTTTCTTGAAAATGTTAACAAATCAAATACTTGAGTCAATATCATCAAAATAATAATATTATTACTCGAATTAACTTACTTAATAACCTCAATCAGCTTAATAAACTTATAATTAAGCTTGATTAAATGTAGTCTATTTCATTCTCCCCAACTTAAAATAATTTCGTCCCCGAAATTATATCTACACTTCTGATCACCCTTCATAACATATAACTCGAATTTCGTGAAATGAGAACCAAATAAACTTTAGTTACTCCCCAACTTTGATTCAAGACATACTATATCTATAAATTTTCAATCATATAAGATGAATTACATATTGGTAACACAACTAAACTCAATTGAATTACTCCAAACCTTTAAATTTGAAACTTCAACCTCGATTTACTTTACGTGAACTTTCACATGTACTTTAAATCAACCACCTTACTTCAAAATCTTTTATACCTTTAATTACATATTTGGTCATTTCAACCTTTTTATATCCTTAGTTTGAGATATTAAATCATCAACTTACTTGTTTCCCAATTACAATTAAGTTTTTAATTAAGAACTCTTATAACTCCCGAGATACTTTGAGATGAATACCTTAAGTCATTTATTGAATCTCATATTCATTAAAGATATCCACAATCATTTTTCTATCGACTTTTAATAACTCAAAACTCGATCATTGTCAACTTACTTTGAATTATAACATTTGTAACCCTAATCTTCATTTAACGCATAAAACTTCAATTTCCATAACAAATTCATCCGAAATAATTTCAATAACCTTTAGATATTCAAATTCGTATTTTTTTTTCCTAAACCATTATTCTATTATACTCATGTTTTACCATTAATAGTTTCATACAATCCCAATATTTTTTTTTTAAACCTTTAATAACCAAACATTTCCTCACTTACAAAATCAAACTTCTCACAATTTAAGTATTCTTTAAACTTCCAATTGATCCCTTTTTTTTTTCTCAATTCACATTTTACCATTAATTTTCTCGATGTTACAGTGCATCATTTATTTCTAATTTTGTCCCCATAGGGAGTATGATGCATGCTTTTCCAGTGCATTCGATTAATTTTGCTGTTCCTGATATGGTATTGACATTTGCCTCAAGCAATGTTAGGTTTGAAAAATATTCTCGATTTTTCAATATCGTATGCGCTGCTCCACTGTCCAGGAGGCAATAAAATGTTGATCCATTTACTGACATTTCCTTTTCTAAGACAAGAGAAGAAGAAAAAAAATTTATATTATTAATATAAAGCTAGAATACTCAATACAAAAACATAAGTAGAGAATTACAACTTATCAAACGAAAAACAAGTTAGATAAACAGAAAATGAATCTAGTTTCTCAAAAGATGTAATTATCTTCTTCTTGGAGATCAAGTTTTTGGAGGTTCACATCCTCAGTAAAGAAATCAGAGACATCTAAGGTGGGCCCAGATGTACTTGCTTCATTTACAAAATTTGCTTCTGCCCCTTTTCCTTTGTTTTTCTAGGAAGCTTGATATAAATCCACTAAATGTTTGGCGGTACGACAAGTTCGCCCCCAATGTCTAGTCATGCCACATCTATTACATGTGCTTTTGTATTTCTGAAATTGTTTAAAATTATCATTTCGGAGGGGGGGGGGGGGGGGGGGGTGGGGAAATATATTTCTTTTATAAACGTGGCTACGCCCACGGCCACGACTAAGTCTATGACCACGACCACGACCACGGCCATAGAAATTTCCTTGTTCAAAAGTATTCATGCCGCTCTTTCGTGATATTTTCCACGACCTCTGCCTCTTATGAAATAGTTCCCACGACCTCGATGGCGCACATTCCTCTCAATCATATTTGTTTCATTAAAGGCCATAGTACCAACCGGTCTTCTGTTGTGATTTTTCAATAATAGTTCATTATTTTGCTCCGTAACAAGAAGTGTTTTCAGCAATTCATGATATTTCTTGAAATGCCTTTTGCGATATTGTTGTTGTAACAAAATGCTATTTACGTGAAAGGTTGACAATGTTTTTTCTATCATTTCTTCATCTGTTATTATTTGTCCACAATAGACTAATTTTGATTTTATCAGATGAAGGGCTGAATTATAATCACTTATTGATTTGAAATCTTGAAATCTTAACTCTCGCCATTCATCGATGGCCTTTGGGAGAAGTACACTTTTATTATGGCCAAATCTTTCATTTAGCTCTTCCCAAAGTAATTTTGGGTCCTCATAATTGGTGTATTCATGTTTGAGACTGTCGGTTAAATGATGTCTCAAAATTGATGCAGCTTTTGCCTTATCTTCCTCAATTTTTATGGGATCTCTTTCAATACCATTTCTTTTGTCGGTGGGATTAAGTTCAATTATTGTGCATAATAAACCTTTTCCTTTTAGATATAATTTGACATCTGAAGCCCATTGTATAAAATTGTTTTCCTTTAATTCCAGGGCATTGAATTCTCTCTTTTTGAGATCAACCATTATTTTCTACAATTGAGAAAATGACAAGGTTATTTAATGATTTTGTGTATCATTAGTGATATTAAAGCATATTAGTCTTATCTCCCCCTGATTTAAAATCTCAAAACATAATAAGCACAATATAATCATAAATAAAAATAAAGTAGATAGTATTAATAGATGATAAAACAAAAATACAAATTACTAAACAAATACAAGATTTATAATTTATTTTTGAATAATGAGGTAGAGCATTAGCGCTACGAGTAATACAATTAAACCCATAATGACAAGGAATGCATCTAGTATTTTACTTATATTGTCGGCAATTGGATTGATATGGGTGTTTGTAGATGTATTGTTTGCCATGGATGGTTGAAGGAAGAAGAAGATGAAAAAAAAATTATTTATTTATTGTGTTTGCGATAAGGTGTGAGTGGTGTGTGTGTCTGTGTTTATGACGGGTAGAAGACCCTATTTATAGGGAATAAAAAGACCATTTTCATAATTGATCTCCAAGATTAAAAACAATGGTAAAATTTTTTATTTTTTTTTTTTTAATTTTTTTTATTGTTATTATTATTATTATTATTATTCAGAATCGAATCCTTGACGATTTACTTAAATTATAATTTTTGGACCACTCTGGCATTCATCCCAGGGTGATATTTTTACAATTAGGAAAGGATTTTATGTTGTGTAGAAATAATGTGGTCATGTGTGCTAATAATCTGTGTTATAGGTAAATTAAGACAATTTATTATTATAATGTTAAAATAGAATCAAATAAAATCGTTATTTATTATTATTTGAAGGTGAAATTATATTTTATGAGTTTATTAAGTGATTATATAATTTATAGACTAAAATAACCAAATGCATATGCACATAATATGATGACATGATTAGAAAAATAAAGATAAAACCGTCCATAAAGACGAGTTCAATATAAAACGAATCAATAATCACTTGATTTTCTTTGAAATCAATAACCATAACTCATTTTCATAGTACAATATATTTAAAAGCTCATATTTATAAAGCGGTGAACATACAAAACATAATTCTGATCAAGGACTAGAAGCCAAGGTCAAACGAAGTCAAAATCCAAAATTACGAACACCAAAAATTATACAGTTTTACTAAAATAACAGCAGCAGTCATACCACACCTTATAAAACATAACTTGAACGTCAAAATACGTTAATTAAATTTAAAAGAAAGTAGTTTGCTTGTAGGTTACCTTTATGAATAAATTCTTCAACCAAAATTCAAATTAGAAAAACAAAGAACTTCATTGATGCATTTGAACAAACACCTTGTGTACATCAACTTATAACGCCAAAGGATAACAATCCAAGCTCCCTTTTTCATCACCATTAATAATACTCAACAAACTCTACCATCCATAATTACCCAATAAATAAACATAAAATAATCTTAAATACTTGATTAAAGAAATAACCAATTGAAATCCCAATTTGAACAATTAATCTCATGATTGGTTATTCTCAATTTTCATGACAGTCTGTTATGATTTTGCTGTTAACTCTCTCATACAAACTCATTTGGGGGTGATTCAAGTACCTACGCGACCGCGACTCAGAGCTCTACCAAAACCCAAAAATGGCCAGAAGATGCTTGAAATCAGTCGAGAACAGAGAGGACAGAACCAGATTTTTTTAAGAACTATAAGTTAACTTTGATTTTAAACATTAAAGATGAATCAAAACCCCAAATTGTAACCATTAATTAAATACTACCACATGATCTAGAACTTAAAGAGAACCCAAATGAATCTAACTTCAATACTTGAATTAATTACCCAATTGATGTAAAAATTAACCCAAATTACCATTACTAATCAACATTAAACAAAAACCCAAAACTTGATAAGAACTCAATTTGATACTAGAAACCTAACTTGATATCATAATCAAAATTACCTAAATAAAACTAATTGATACTCAAACTATAACCCAAAAACAAGATCATAATATCCAAGTTCAACATGAAGTTTAAAATCAATAATCTTGACAATAACTTAGTCATCACAAACTCAAAGCATAATAAACAGATTTTCAACAATAAACAATATATTGAATCAAAATCATAGTCATAAATCAAATGAATTTGATATATAAAATCAATTACTCAAAATAAAACTTTAAAAGCTTTACTAATTGTGTCTTACCTCTTTTATGAGCAAATTTCTATTAAAACTTGATATACAAGCTTTTAGAAAATCATGGATGAATCACCTCTTTAATGATCACCTTTATTATCTCCCAATGGAACTTCAATTCACTAATTTTTCCCCAAATTAGAAACCCTAACTTGATTCTATAAACCCAATTGAGATTCAACTCAAAAAACCCAAATTGATAAAACCCTAACTTTAATATGAATAACAAGACATGAAACATTACCAAAAATAAGGAGGTAAGAAGGTGGTGACTGAAGTGGCGACAAAGGTGGCGCAGCAGTGGCAGCTTGCGCCACCATATGTGGAGGCACGATGGTGGTAGTGATGATTGATAATGCTGTTGAGGTTTGAGGGAGGACGGGAGCTCAATTTTGAGTATGTTTATTTTCTATATTTTTATAAAAAATGAAGGAAGATGAGTAACCTGATATTGTTAAATGTTTGGCACCTAATATGTTTATGTGTCTAACCATGATACATATACTTTTTACCCTATTTTCAACATATAACTTACTTTTGTCCCAAATTAAATACGATTGATATCCTTAAATTATAAAATATTATTACGTGTCTCAATAAAATAACATACTTAAAATTTAATAACCCAAATGTATTAAAATATTTTACTAAGTCCTAATAAAATATCACGCTTAAGAAATACTAATCCCAGATGCACTTAATTAATTACAATTAATTAAGCGGCTAATTTTTAGACTATTCATTCTCCCCTAACTTAAAATAATTTCGTCCTGAAATCAAGACAACACTCAACTCAACTTTAAACTTAAATCGAATCCCTCCCTAACTTAGACTAAACTTCAATTAGCTAAACTCAACTTCATGAATTTACTTAAATAGTCGGCGTTCATCCAAGTTGAAAAAAAAAAAACAATTTTTTATGATTCAATCACGAATCAAAATATTTTTCCAATTTAAATTAAACATCAAAACTCCATTTTTATAATCCATAAAATATAGTCAACTTCTAAATCTACCTCACATGACCATTTTTGTAACCAAGCTCATCACATCAATCTCTTAATCAAGTTCAATATTCAGTTTATTGCGCAACATGTCATGATTACAGTCAAATTTTAATCTTAGTTTGTTAATTCGTATTCTGATTCTAATTTACTTTATAATTTCAATTTAATGTTCAACTCATTAACTAATTTATAATTCAGTTCATTTTCAAAGTCTCTTATTCACCATTGAAGTCTCATATATTATTTCATATTCGAACTCGTACTCGTGTCTATCATCCTTAATAAATTTATCAAGATCTAACTTATATGTCCAATCATACTTATACTTTGAAACACATATCCGCAATTCAATTAACCACACTTCTTGCATGTAATACATTCCAAATCTAATACGACAATCCAAATCTAACTTTCCCCGTACAAGCCATGTGAACCCAAATACATCATCCACTTCATAAATTTAGTTCTCTGTACGCTTAAGAAACTAACCCCAAGCATTACTCAAATTGATAATCATGACTCAAAACAACGTTAGCAAACATTTTAAACTTCAAAACAAAGATGTTTCTATGATCTACGGAAAATTTGAAAGAGTTTCTCTTCAAAAAGATAATATTAAAATTTAATTTTCAAAATCAAATATATTTTCAAGTCAAACTAACTTACTAAATCAGTTTCAACTAATTTACTTGAACATAAAATCAAATATAGCTTTAACTAAAAGTTAACTATCGTTATTTTAACTTTCAAAATATTTATCTATACAATATATTCTTTTAGCTTACTTTACATGCACTTGTACCGTTCGATTCTTCAATATCCTTAATTTGACCAACTCATTCCCAATAAAAATAGAACTTGATTTAACAATTCTTACAACTCCCTAAGTAATTCAGGATCATCACCTTAAGTCACACATTTCATTCTTCGTAGTCATTCAGTTTGAACCATAATCATTTATTTTTCTTTAACGACCTTAATCATTTTCATTCTTCAACTTTTAATAACTGTATCCTTCGTGATCATTTAACTTGAACTCATTATACATTTACATCCACCTTTGTTTATTAATCCCCAGTATTTAAAGTTTTATGCACATCTTTCCTAAATAACATCCACACTCTTGATATCCAAATTCATGCGATACGTAACTTCTATTTCGACAATTTGGTTCATTATTAATACAATTTTACACTAACTTAGTCCACTAAATTTTTATCTTTTAATGTATCTTCCAATCACGATTTGAATAAACACTTTTGTTTCCTAAATTATTAGCTTTTCAATCTGAAAGTTGATAAGAGGTTGTATACCCGTTTAAAATTTTTGTCTGGAAGGTTATCTCAAGAGATTGAGTGACCTTTCAAAAACTGTTTTCTGGGACAGTTTTTAGGTCGAGTTGCAAAACTATAACGTATGTGCGGAAAATAAACTTAAAGAATAACACATGATATGTTAACGAGGTTCGGTTCTAAACAACCTACTCCCCGCCTATGGGTTTTCTTTCAATTCGTAGGATTTCAACGCCTTTTATTAATAGACTTTAAGACAAACAAGAAGATCTCTCTATCTTCTCTCACCACGCTCTTCCCCTTGAAGAAATTTCTACAAGTCTCTTAATAAAAGCAAATCCCAAATCTCACAATAGAGATTACAAGTTGAACACGTTGAAAAGCATTCTAAGTTAGACATATTAATCTATGAAATAATCTAACTCTTTTTAACACTTAAGCCTATTACAAATTGTAAGAGCTAGATGAATTAAGAATTACAACTCTTTTGAATACTTAGAGAATACTAGATCTAAAGTCAATAAGAGAGAAATGTAAGAAGAGGTCCATCCTTAATTCTTGAACGAAGCCTTGTATTTATATATGTCACGCCTCAACGTATCCTTGAAGAGCAAGAAAGCTTCATCCATCAATTTCGCTGATCTGGATATTCTATGATTGTCTTCAAGACCTTGAGCTTTAATTCAAACTGACGTTACACTGACAGCTCATATATTTTCGTCATTGTGTGCTGTAATTTGTTTTTGATAACCAATGTTGTGCTCCCACGTTAGAACTTATAAAAGATATTGAAAACTCAGCAAAAACCAGATAAAATAACGTGTAAATACTTATTCAAATTAATTCCTATTTTTAGCATGAATTTAAATCATCATTTCCTATTTTTAGCATCAATTTAAAATATCATCTTATTTATAGGAAACTCTTTAATTAGCTTAACAACAAATTTAAATTCAAATTATTAACATGTACTATAATAAAACGTGTTTAGCTTGTACTTATAGATATTTATTCATCCAACTATTTTAAACATATATTTTAAATTCAAATTTAAAATATCCGAACGTTAATAATAAACGTATAAACAAACTTAATTTCAATATTTAACCTATTGAAATATTTCAAAGATAACTTAAATGAACCTTGACCTATTTTATATTTCAAAGTTAATTTTAATAACCCTTGACCTATTAAAATATTTCAAATATAATTACGAAAATAACCTTATTGTAAACACAATTATCTTAAAAACCTTTAAACTTATTTCAAGATTTATACATTTAACCTTAAGATAAACTTAAGTCATTTAAACATATTTCAATATTTCGAACTTAAAATGTATAACAACTATTCATTTTATATTCCATATGATTTTAGACTGACTTAAACAACTAAATGTAACTACTAAATTTATTTGTTTAATTAATATGTGTTTTGGATTATCATCATTTAAGAGAGTTGAGTCTTCACAATCACCATAATACAATTAGCTTCTAATCAAATATTCATTTTCCATAAGTACAATTTAACTTCAAATTTCTCCATATATGTAATACAAGGCTTCCATAACTTTTTATTGATTCTTATTTGACTTATGAACTTCAACTCACATTAACCATGAATAAGACTTGACATAATGTGAACCATTCAAACTTTTTAATTCTCAAAATTATCCTTTCAACATTGTAAATCATTTAGAATATTCTCCATCATAACTTTACATATACCTCAATACGTATAGAGCGCTCAATAGGCTTGACACAATATAAATTTTATGACATTCCTATTCATATCAACCCTTGTTTCTTTTTCGCAACTTCCCATAATTGAAATTCTCATCCAAATATCATTAAATTGAACATGTCAAATAATTTTTCTACATTCTTTATTCCTTGATTGATTTCTAATCTTTACACAGAATTAACTCATAACTTTCAATATTCCCAAAATGCTACTTTTGAACTCTTTGCCTCGAATCATTCTTGCAAAATATCATCGCAATTGTCGTTAAACTTGGTCCTCAACTCCTCGTGCCAGTTACCCGAGTATATATAATATCTTTTGTAAAAAAATGTCAAGAATACTTGACACGAATATTTACATTTCAAGTTGAAATTTGAAACTCTTAAAAACATTTTTTTTATACATGACATAAAAACAATCACACAAAATTTCACATAAGATCAATTACATCCACCAATCAAGATTCAAACGAAAAATTTCTAATCTAACTTAACCTTTATTCCCTTTAAAACTCCTATCACCAAACTTTGATGTCCCGAATTCATAATCCGGACTTAACTCCTGCGAGCCCTTCGGCATGACTCTACCTAAAAGAAGATTCACAACACGTAAGAAAACTTCTGTTTTCCTTAGCACATAAACACGTTACACATCACACTTATAACACACAGTCACATTCGTACCATCCGATTCTCGGAGGTTACACCGTAAGACTTGACGACCGCACTTTCTCGGGTTTTCGAAATTTATTTTTCAATAATTTTGTACTCAAATATGAGGATTTGAGTACTCCAGAAACAACAATGCTCTGATACCAAATGAAACAGCCCCAACCAGCGTGAACAATATAATAATATTGTCTTTAAAGGATAGCGGAAGACTTATAGAAATTTGGGCTGAATTCAACCTGTGGCTCGATAAGCGCAGCAAACCAATATCAGAGTATTTAAAACTTTTTTACATAATTAAGTGAATATTATTTACAAAACATTATAAAATTATTAAAATTTAATTTACAAATATCTAATTTACATTTATATTTCAAAAAGAAGTCCTCGCCTCGCACATAACACACAATATAAGTAGGCATCATCTCTACATCAGAGCTAACCTGAAAATTGATCTATCCCCCATAAGGGATAGGCCCCATCAAAGACTGTCAACAATTGAATTGTTGAATAATCCAACAAATTATCACATTTATATACAAGTCATTAACAAAATCTCTAGTCAAATTCTTTGCTCAATTGGTAACTTCCTAAAAACATTATTATATCCGAATCCAAACTCTTATAAAAACATCGTTTGGTATCGACATAAACACGTCTATGAACCTTTAGTTCATACCGAATCAAAATACGGCTATAGCTTTACAAGTTAACAGCGAAATCAAAATACAGCTATTACTTTACAAGTCATGAATAACAAAACAATACAGCAAACGAAACATATGCTTTTATTGCGAAACAAACAAAACTTTATATACCAAACATATTTATTCAAAACTCATTAAAAACAATAATGTAACAACTGTTTAAAACGTGGGAATATATGGACCGTCAGGAAGTACGCTTGATCTAACAACTGAGAACACGAGTGATCGTCATCACCGAAATACGGTTCTTGCAAGAACGAAACGGGATCGTGGGCTCGAGACCGATCCAAATAAGCATTACCTATTATCAAATTATAGGATTTCACAATAATCTGGATATAAATATCCGTTGCCAATTCCCAAAAACGGACATTTTTCAATGTCGAACATTTCGATTTAATACGAATCAATAATCACTTGATTTTCTTTGAAATCAATAACCATAACTCATTTTCATAGTACAATATATTTAAAAGCTCATATTTTTAAAGCGGTGAACATACAAAACATAATTTTTTTCAAGGACTAGAAGCCAAGGTCAAACGAAGTCAAAATCAAAAATTTCGAACACCAAAAATTATAAAATTTTACTCAAATAACAGCAGCAGTAATACCACACCTTATAAAACATAACTTAACGTTAAAATACGTAAATTAAATTTAAAAGAAAATAGTTTGCTTGTAGGTTACCTTTATGAATAAATTCTTTAAGAAAAAATCAAATTAGAAAACCAAAGAACTTAATTGATGTATTTGAACAAACACCTTCTGTACATAAACTTATAACGCCAAAGGATAACAATTCAAGCTCCCTTTTTCATCACCATCAGTAATACACAACAAACTCATACTATCCATAATCACCCAGTAAAGAAACATAAAATAATCTTAAATACTTGATTAAAGAAATACCCAATTGAAATCCCAATTTGAACAATTAATCTCATGATTGGTTATTCTCGATTTTCATGAAAGTCTGTTATCATTTTGCTGATAACTCTCTCATACAAACTCATTTGGGGTTGATTCAAGTACCAAAGCGACCGCGACTCAGAGCTCTACAAATCTTATGCAGACACCAAAACCCAAAAATGGTTAGAACATGCTTGAAATCAGTCGAGAACGGAGAGGACAGAACCGGAATTTTTAAGAACTATAAATGAACTTTGTTTTTAAACTTTAGAGATGAATCAAAACCCCAAATTGTAACCATTAATCAAATACTACCACATGAACTAGAACTTAAAGAGAACCCAAATGAATCCAACTTTAATACTCAAATTAATTACCCAATTGATGTAAAAATTAACCCAAATAACCATTACTAATCAACATTAAACAAGAACCCAAAACTTGATAAGAACTCAATTTGATACAAGAAACCTAACTTTATATCATAATCAAAATTACCTAAATAAATCTAATTGATACCCAAACTATAACCCAAAAACAAGATCATAATACCCAAGTCCAACATGAAGTTTAATCTAAATAATCTTGACAATAACTTACTCAAAGCATAATAAACAGATTTTCAATAATAAACAATATATTGAATCAAAATCATAGTCATAAATCAAATGAATTTGATATATAAAATCATTTACTCAAAATAAAAGTTTAAAAGCTTTACTAATTGTCTCTTACCTCTTTTATGAGCAAATCTCCATTAAAACTTGATGTACAAGCTTTTAGAAAATCATGGATGAATCACCTCTTCAATGATCAACTTTATTATCTCCCAATGGAACTTCAATTCACTAATTTTTCCCCAAATTAAAAACCCTAACTTGATTCTATAAACCCAATTGAGATTCAACTCAAAAACCCCAAATTGATAAAACCCTAACTTTAATATCAATAACAAGACATGAAACTTTACCAAAAATAAAGTGGTAAGAAGGTGGTGACTGAAGTGGCGGCAAAGGTGGCGCAGCAGTGGCAGCATACGTGGAGGCACGATGGTGGTAGTGATGATTTATAATGGTGTTGAGGTTTGAGGGATGAGGGGAGCTCAATTTTGAGTATGGTTTTATTTTCTATATTTTTATAAAAAATGAAGGAAGATGAGTAACCTGATATTGTTAAATATGATTGATATGCTTAAATAATAAAATATTATTACGTGTCTCTATAAAATAACGTACTTAAAATTTAATAACCCAAATGTATTAAAATATTTTACTAAGTCCTAATAAAATATCACGCTTAAGAAATACTAATCCCAGATACACTTAAGTAATTACAATTAATTAAGCGGCTAATTTTTGGGCTATTTCATTGGTATAAGTATGCAAATCAACTAATCGAGCGATGTGGCTGTCAATACCTCCTAGGAATCGAACAAGTGTTTGGGGTTCGTCCTCATTAACTCTGCACTTCGTGAGGTAGGATTCGAACCCCCTAGCATACTCCGCAACACTACTGTTTCCTTGCTCCAAATGATTGAACATGGAATAGTTGTCTTGCATATAGTATGAAGGTAAGAATTTCTCCTTCAACAACTTCTTCATATAGTATGAAGGTAAGAATTTCTCCTTCAACAGCTTCTTCATGAGTTAAGAATTGCTCCAAATGAAGGTAAGAATTTCTCCCTAGAATTTCTCCTTGCTCCAAATTTATGCATACTTTTTGAACTTCAATGCTACAATCTTGATTTTCTTGTGTTCGGGAGTTTGTTGATAGTCTAACACTCTTTCCACGATTTTTAACCATTCAACAAAGTCATCTACGTCTAGGCTTCCTTCAAAGTCGGGGATGTCGACATTAAAGTCAGGTGCTGGACGTTGGGTAGTGTGGTGTGGAGAAGATGGTTCGTCATCTTGGGATTTCGGGGATGAAACTTCATCCTCTTCGTTAGTATCGGTGGAACGATCTTTGTTGCGGGTTTGATTGTAGAAATTCAAATATAATTGCGCAGATTTTTGAAGTGTTTCGATCCGGGTACTTTTTCTTCGCTGATGTTTGCCAAACGTTTGATCTCTTTGCGCATATCTTCGATCACCTTAGGGTCTATGGTGACGTCACCCATGGTGGTTGATTCCTTTAAGATTTCAGATGAAAATTCTGCCTAGTTTAATAGCAAATGATCATGAAAAATTATGAAATTTTATAGGTGCGTAGATCTGGAAAAAATACCAAAAATGAAAAAAAAGAAGTTTGCAATTTCGATATCAGACGAGGAAGTTATGGCTTGTCGAAGTTGGAGGCCGAAACTGTTTACGGGAACAGTTTCCGTGTGCGGTTTTCGATAAACTTGGCTTTGATACCAATATATTGTAAGATCGCCTAATCCTTAGGGGTTCTTACAGCTTTAATCACGGATCGAAAGAAATAACGATGAAATAATAATGAAGGGAATGAAAGCTGCGTGGTGAATGTCAAACGCAATGAATGAAAATTTTTTGTGTTTTCTGTTTGATTTTTGAAAAATGCAAAGGAAGGATAGTTATGGCTAAAATTGAAACTCACTATGAATCCACGTAGCATGTAACGACGCTCTTAAGGCACAGGTGCACGTGCCAAATACACCAAGCATAAGTACTTTTGCAAATACGACTCTAATCCAAGAATCATACAAACAACGAGGATTGAAACAAAACGTTTCGGGTTTTCTTTATCAATAAGAAAAAACTCAAAATTAAATTTCATGCTAATCTCTTTATACAGAAAGCAAAATGAAAGAAACTAACTTAAAAAGAGACTCACAAACCGTGCACATAATCGGCTGGTGAGTGACGTGTGGTAGTTACCACATTGTGGCCGGTTATCACCTCTTGGTAACCATCCATTTGTGAGTAACTTCTCACGTAACTCTCGTCCTATTATCGCTTACAAAACCGACAAATAACTACCTAAATTTCAGAAATTAACCACTTAAAAACCGAAAAATATCTACCTAATATTTCTGAAAATAACTCCTAACAACTACCTATTTTCTGATTTTTATGAATTTGAGTACATGGAAACAAATACCTAGCTACTTGGACTAAAATAAATTCAAAGAGATGATTTTCCACACGCCTAGATTGGAATCGGTTTTGCTGAAATTAGCTTCCGTGCTTTAACTTGATTTTTGTCTTTGATTTCCTCTTAACTTAAATAACTTATGTGCTTTGATTTGATTTTCGTCCTTGATTTCTTCTTGACAATACTTAAAATATATGACATACTTTTTTTTGTTTTCTTAATTAAAAGTAAACACCAAAACATAAATGGACAGACCCAAAATACAAACATAAAATGAAACACAAACTAAAAACTTAAACATTAAAATTCAGATTTGAATGAGGTAAAGCTTCATTATGTATGATCTTTGAAAGGTGGATTAAATGAGTGCTCGTTACATGACGGTGTGGTGCCAACATAATGCAATCATTAAACTAATATATGACATTTGATTTCTATTGATTAACTAGGAAGAGCGTGGTAAAGCTTTTTATTCAGCAAGCAAAAGGAAGTTTTACTATCGCTTAACCCCTAAAACGCATGATAAAGCCAGATTAGAGTGGGTAGATGCATGTTTATACCCAAATTTGAGCCCCACGACCTCATCTACAACTACTTCTACATCTGTGAATACTCCTGCTGGAGATCGGGTGCGAGATTGGTACTGCGGACTTCATTCCCATGATTTAAGTTGTAAAGATATCATTACTGATCCACGAACGAAGAAGGTTGTTGATGTTGTGGTGAGTTTTGAAATTATTAATTATATACTTGATTTGTTTTTGATTTTTTGGTTTTGATTTACTATAAATTAATTATTATGTCACTCTTTATTTAAACAGATGAGGTGGAATGAAAAAGAAGCAACGGGGGAGTTTGCCCCTAGAGGCAATGTTGATGCATTGTAAATGGTCTTAGGGAAGGACCATAAAGAGCGGGTATTCGGAAAAGGAGGGGTTCATGTGGCGTTAAGGAAGGCCTTTGGCAAAGAGTGTGTCGCTACTCAATCAAGCATGATGGCACCTGAAGAAGTAGCGACCCTCAAAAGGGAGATTACGAACGATTTTCTGGACAAAGTTCCAGAAAATGAGAGCATTCCATGTGGACTTGGCAAATATTATTGTCGAGGATCAGCAAATTCAACATGGGGATCCTAAGGTTTCAGTCGAGCGAACACTCGAGCCAACACCCAATCCCATTACCCCCGTTGCTCAAATCCAACACCAGAGCCCATTACCCCCGTAGCTCAAAATCCAACACTAGAGACATTAACCCCGTTGCTTAAAATCCTAAGCCAACACCCGAGCCTGTGCTAAAGGTACATAGTTTTTAAATATATAAACACCTATTAATTTAATTTGCAACGTGTTTTATGTGATACTAATTATACTAAACGACACAATTTGTATCTTATGTATTTGGGTTCGATTCACTACTAAGGTAATAGTTATTTGTATCTTATATATTTTTATTATATTAATTGCAGGCTTACACTAATTAAATTGTATAAATTTAAATAGAAAAAGAGTCCAAAGGGCTATAAGAAATGAATTGTTTCCTCATCAACGGGGTCGGCTGGCTCAAAAATCTCCATGTCGATGCAAACCAATCCAATTTCGACTGATAAGGAGAAAAAAGATTTCTCTCCGGATTGCAAATGGTTGCACACATGTGCATCTCGCATGTTTGAGCTACCCTTGCAGAAGGACCAATTCAACTTTGCTGAAAACCCCTTTGTAATTATCAGTCCGAGTGATATTGAGGAATTTTTTAGAGGAGAGATGTTGAATACACCTCTTATCTATGTCTACATGAGGTGATGTTCAGTATCTTGCATTTTGGGCTTTATTCTTTAATTTTTATAATAACCGAACAACTAACAAAATTTCTTATTCGTGAGTTTAGTGCGGCTTTTGATGAGTTGAATTGTTGCAAACCTCCAATGAAAACTAGATGGTTTTGTCCTGAATCGATTGCGGGTGTTAGATGCGTACAATTGACAGAAGACGTCAAAACATATATTGAGCGTGCTTTGAAAAATTCGCTTGCAGCTAAACAAAACATATATTATGGCTCCATATGTTGAAGAGTAGCTTTTATTTTTGAAATTGAACTTATTTTTTGGTTTTCATCTAAGTTCTCATGTTTTCTAATTTGTTGATTTTAAATTTGTGTTTGTAGTGTACATTGTATGCTCCTGGTCATATCTCCTTTGACTAAAATCGTGCACGTCTTCGATTACATTAAGCTAAAAGCCTGCCTCACAACAAAAGATTCAAAGCCTTGTTGAATGTGTAATTTTATAAATTTTACCAATTTCATTTAAGTGTTTTATATAGTTACATTAATATTATTACATGTATTGATATATAATACCTATAATTTTTCCATGCGATGCACCGCAATGAAGAAAGTGCGTGGAGAAATAGGATCCAGTTTGTAACGGACTGTTCTTTTCTAAATATAGGTTCAATATAATATAATAGTAAGTAATGCTAAAGCGGAAGTCTATCGAGCCGTGATTATTGCGAAAAAGAAATAAAACAAAACAGTATTTTCAATAAAAAAAAAACAAAAAAAAACTTAAATCATTAAAATATAATTTTACATATTACATCTTGCTTTAATACATAATTATCATTCTTACATACACATTATATAAATTTCATCATACTATACCCTAATATCACATAGACAATACAATAGCTTCTTAATAACCTCATGTAAAGTCACCTGCAGCATCTGCTCCCATTATAAGGGAACAGCCGATGGAAATCGGTCAGCTAATAAGCCGAGTATAAAAACTTGCCAGCATAATACAAGCATACAAATATGTGCATTTCAATAAGTAATATGAATAAGGATTTATGGAATAGAGAGGATTCATTTTCTTTATGTTAAATTTTATATATATATATATATATATATATATATATATATATATATATATATATATATATATATATATATATATATATATATATATATATATATATATATATATATATATATATATACATATATATATATATACATATATATATATATACATATATATATATATACATATATATATATATACATATATATATATACATATATATATATATATACATATATATATATACATATATATATATATATACATATATATATATATATATATATATATATATAAATATAATATATATATATATATATATATATATATATATATATATATATATATATATATATATATATATATATATATATATATATATATATATATATTTATATATATATATATATGTATATATATATATATATATGTATATATATATATGTATATATATATATATATGTATATATATATATATATATATATATATATATATATATATATATATATATATATATATATATATATATATATATATATACATATATATATATATATGTATGTATAGAAAAATTTTCGTTTAAAAATATTAATATTTACTATTTTAATTAAAATTATTTTAGATTATGCGGT